>NW_005187403.1:6152226-6200058 GCF_000239375.1 Pundamilia nyererei | reverse complement strand
TGTGTGTATATATATAATATTCTGTAACTGTAACTTCTGTCGGTGCTGTGCTTTTGGAAACCGAATTTCCCAGAGGAACCCACCCGAGGGATTAATAAAGTTTTTATCTTATCTTATCAGCGAGGCACAGAACTGATCCATCTCTTTCTGGCTTCATTCACCTAAATGTTTTTTGTTGGCTTGTTTAACCCAAAGGACATATTGATCTGTTGTATATCTTGTGGTAGAGACTTTACTTTTCTTTACATCTTATTCTTAAACTGAAAGAATTCATATACTGGAGAACTACATCAGAATTTTAGAGGGCTCTTGCAATGCTAACAGTGTTTTTGATAATGCTTGGCTAGGGACATGATGACATGTGAATTGGGGGAACCTGCAATGTGTCTTTGTTAGAATGAATGTTGGTATCTGTCGCACATTAAATGGAGCATTCTGTTTTGAAAGATGAATAAAACTGCTGCATATTACTTGTGGCTGTGAGGTAAATGAGGTGAGTTAACAAAGCAAGAAAAAAAAGATTATAAAAGGATGCAACAAGCAATACAATGGAGAGATGCATTAAAGGAACAAGATGCTGGGATAAGATTGTACAAATAAGGAACGATGAAACTGGTTGTCTACATCCACCTGATGATGCAGTGTATTTCTGAGGTTATACAGAGAGGAGCGGTGGTCTCATAGAATATATTTGACACGCTGAATAGAGGCTGTTCATTCTTGTTTTAGCTAAGATGATAAAACCTTTGCAAGTGTTCTCTGTTCAGGTCTGAAATCAAGACAACAATTTACTCCATGAGGTGAATTTCGTCGCTTATGGCTTCTTAGATTGACTGCGCAATTGCTGGTTGAAAAAACCAATCCAAGATGAGCATTTTAGCACAATTTCGTGGGGTGTGGGAGGCGGGGAGGGGAAAAAATCGGGCACGTTCCTGTCTTCTTGTAACAAAGAGAGTACAGTGGGGAAAAGGGGTTAAATCCAGGTCGCAGAGAGAGACAATGCAGATGTGAGAAGGGGAGATAGGAGGAGCGGAGAAGTGTCCACACTATGCATATGGTATACACACAGAGCTGTGCAGAACAGTATGAGACATAGGTTGACAAGGCATTTTGAAATGGGTGCTGGATGCGACACAGAGATACAAGGAGAAGCCAGTACATCAACAGGAGACCGTGGTTCAACCAGCTTCTGAAAGGGGGTGGGGAAAGGGGGTGGGATTTAGGGATTTGGGAGGGGTCGAGGTGGACGGGATCAGACAACATGCAAGAGCAAATCTGAAGTGCAACCACCACTGAAAAAAATATGAGAGTTTATCCCTTTTAAACTAATGAAAAAAAAAGAGAGATATTCTTGGGTTTCTGTGAAAATGCTAAAAATGCCTTCAAACTGGCCTACCTTTGAGGGCGTTTTTTTTTCTTCTTAATATCAGCTAGGCAGGGTGTGACTATTACGGAGATCTGTGAATCTGGCTGAAAATTCTGACGGAAACATCTGTCAACATGCAGACAGGTTAAGTTAGAGTTAAACGTGTGATGTAGCCCTGTGACATCAGCAACCCCCTGCTAGCTTCCTAAACCTGCAGATGTCAATAACAAGTAGAGAAGAAAAGTGCAAATGTGCCTCGGCTTGAGCCCTTTCTACAGCATCTGAGGGGAGTCATGGGGTATCAGCGGCCCAGTCCACGCATGCAGGGCTGGGTCGTCACTAGAGATGGTGGATTTGAAACTTGTGATCTCTCGTTCACTCTGCCTTTCAGTCTCTCTCGCTCTCTCTCTCACACACACTCTCTTTTGTCAGAGGTGTTGTGCAGTCAGTGGCGCTGGAAAGGTACCTTTTCCTTCCATTTCTGGCAGGCTTCAGAGATCCGTCATCCGAGAAATTAACGGGACCGGTCCAATTTCCTGTCTCGTCCCCTTTGAGTCGGCTAAACTGTTGCGCACTAGTAAGAAAATGAGTCAGTTTATTTGGGATTTATTTTCCCCATTGTGCAAATGTCAAACACATACTCCCAATCGCATATGTTCAGTCACAAAACCCAGAAAAAGTTGTACCTTTACACACTCATACATGCACATACAGAGGAAGAGGGGACCAGCTTTTTGGCTAAAGAAAGACAGTATATGACACCAAGCAGGGTTACAGTGACACCGTGATCTGAATGATACATTTATGGTGGGCTGATGCCACTAATCTGAGTGTGATTCAAACATTCACACTGTGCAATATTTGCTTGCGCGAGCGTTAGACTTGTAAATCAATATATTGAAGTGAGTGATTTAAGAGATGAGCGATAATCAGTGCCAACCGGCCAGCAGATTTGCCAATATAGTATTAAGCTGCCAATCTAGACCATCTTTTCATCCAGATATTACTGAGAAACAAAGGGAAGATTGGTTTAAGCCACCAGATCTAATAGTATTCAGTGAGTGAGAAGAACCTAACCCAGGTGAGGTATCTCAATTTAGAGCTAAAGACTAATACATCGATACTGTACCTAACAAAAAGATGCAATGGCTTGCAGAAGCTTAACCTGACCTTTGGTCTCGCTATGTTAACTTCAGCTGGATGCCATCACAGTACATTTATCAGAGGAGGTCATTTGGTGCATGTGCTTTATAGGATGTTATAACTGTGCCCGGAATAAAAAAGCTCATTCTACAGGAGCGAGAGCCGGGATTTCTTTGAGGGAGAAAATGGAGGAATGCAGCTATTTTTAGCTGTCAATCAAATCTGAAAATGGCAGTATTGTTTTGTTGTTCTCAATAAATCCATCCTCCTCCTTTGCTGCACATGCAGCAGATGTTACTTAGACAGGAGGAAAATGTGTTGAAAGCTATTTTCAGCTCAGTGTTTGTGCATTAGAAGGGTTTCTGGCACCAGGATTAAATGGTAAATGTGATCTTTATGAAGGGAAATGTCAGCACGTTAAAGTATATTCCTTAGTTTTGTGGGGAAAAATGTCCAGTCATTTGAAAACTTTTGTGCTTTTCACGTGTTGTTTTTTTACTTAAAATTTGATCTTTGAGATTTTCTCAACATCATCACATTCCATACATCTAAATATCCGGAGGAGTACAACTTCTCCTGTTATGCTGACTATTATGCAAGTACTCATGCGTGACTCATTTCTAGGAGTGCTTTGTGGGTGTCGTGCTAATTTCAGCAGGAGGAGATTGAACCCAAAGAGCATTTCTGGATGCATTATGTGATGGAGCATTTATCATCAGGGGCTCGCATCAATACCAATCGGCAGGCGCGCTTAGCTGCTCTGAGTGCCACTTCAACATCTCCATGGCAGCGGCTGCAGAACCGAACGCTAAAATTCGAGAGGCTTCTGTCCCTCTTCTTGTGCCTCAGACAGGACAAAAGCTAATCAACACTATTCAAAGCGGCACAGTTTGGTTCATTAGGTTATCTAACCTACACCTTAAACCCATAAACTTCTCTTCCACAGTGTGTTTTTTGTCCTGTCTTCCTCCCATCACCACCAGTCCTCCCTAAACCAGGTTCTCCCTGAGGTTTCTTCCTGTTAAGAGGGAGTTTTTTCTTCCCACTGTCACCAAGGGCTCGCTCAAAGTCGTCTGTTTGATTGTTGAGGTTTTCTCTGTATTGTTGTAGGGTCTCTGTCTTACAGTATAAAGCACCATGGGGCTACTGCTGTTGTGATATAAATAGAATTGAATTAGTCATAGCCAAAACAACAAGCCTACTGCAGGCTTGAGTTTAATCTGACATACTTCCGTGTTGTAGCAAAAATTCAAACTCCAAAAGTGATTACTTGAGTGCTTTGACAGGCTGGTAAGACTAGAAAAGCTCCATACAAATGTAGCTACATTAGATTACTTCTGACTCACAGATCAGCTTAGGATCAGGATCAGCCCTTAGGAGCCCATCTATAAGTCCACATGAGACGCTAATGCAAGCATTTGTAGACAAGCAACAGTCACTAAGTTGCCCTGTAGCACTAATGTGCTCTGACTCCATCAGCACATCGATCTGGATGCTTTTTCACTGCTGTGTGTTTCTCTAAGACGACCTCGTCTGTTGTTCAGACCAAAACTGAAAACTGGGCTGTAGCTGAGCCTCTCCTCTGCTTGTGCTCTTACTTTTTCTCTTCATATTCCTTCATATTGTTCAAAGTGCGGTGACTTGATACCATGTGCTAACATCAATGCTCAGTTACAGCTGTGTCAACAGCACAAAAACCAACAAAAAAAACCACACGCACAAAGAGAAAAGGCTCAAAATCAGGGAGATACAGCTCACTTACATAATGCAACCAGAAGATTTAATAAACATCCATGACTCCACAGGGCAGCCAGTAATTTTGTGAAATGATTAATTGAAGCAGTAATAGACTCACTGATAATGACTATCATAATTAGTTGCATTTACACTGCCACTCATCATCTGTGCCTTTCTTAATCCCTTCCTCCCTGCAGCCCGGGGTGCTATTCTCTCTATCCAAGAGTATTTTTAGATCGCCCTCCTCAAGTCAAGCGGAGTTGAAAGTTAATGTCTTCGTTCTCAGAAGTGTGTCAGCAGTGTCCCTCCACGATCTCAGGCTGCCACTTTATAATCCTACACTCTCCACTTCACCCCTTTGGATGGCACCAGGATGGCAGACAGGGAGCGGATTTATGTGTCTCTCTAAGGTGCCTCCTTTCAAACTGAACGGTCAGATTCACAGACAGATTTATCAAGTACATCAATGTGCACGTCGTACTGTTTGACTTTAATGGGTATCCTCATGCATTGAACCGAGAGCCCCTTCAGCCATAACACTGACGTATACACAGAGTGAGTTGATGTAAGAGTGATGATACATCTAAACTGTTACTCCATAAGCCATCATTCAGTTTGCCAGCACCCAAATGTCTCCTCTGCAACCATCCTAGCCAGCCTACATGCCTCACGTAATTACCAATCTGTTTTTATGTTTTGTTTTTTTCTGTGAAGCACTGAAGCAAAGAAGTGCACAGCAAGCATCCTGCCAATGTGTTCTCCGGCCAAGGTTTGGAGGAGGGAAGAGGCTGGGTGTGGCCGAATCCATGTGGATGACTTTTGATTGTTTATGCATGGGTAGGTATCATAAGATGACGCCTTCTCTCTCTCTCTGTTTCACACACACACACACACACACACGCATGCATGAAAACACATTCCTTTTATCACACTCCTTGGGTCTCTCACAGTCCCCTTCCTCTTTCCCTCGCTCCCACTGAGGTGTGTGCAGACAGACTGTAGCAAAATGGCTGCCGCTGAGCCAACTGGTTTCTGTTGTGTGGCTTGTTCCCCTTCTCTCCTAGGCCGAGCTCTAGGAGGAAAGCAAAAAAAGGCGCAGGGGCGAAACAAAGTGTGTGTGCTTCGCGTCTGAATTCATGCATCTCACTGAAGAAGTCAGGATGCCATGAATCCATGCCGAGTATTATCAGACCAGCCCGGCAGGGTGGCAAGGGAGGGATTAGTTGTGTGCGTGTGTGTGTTTTTTGGGAGGGAGGGAGGGGGACTTTCAGATTGCAGCACATATATGTTTGCTTTAGTAAGCATATATGTCCTGTCGGTAAAGTATCTGGAGGTGGTGGTGAGAGGGGGGTAAAGTTTTATGATTCTTTTTGAAGCACCTGAAGCTCAAACATCCCAGCTTCTCAACATCTGCTCGTCTCACGGGGATTTTAAGCACAGAGTATAAAAGAAAGTGACCTGAAAGTTGGGAAATAAATCTTGCAGTGGGTTTACAGTGGACTACAAACCAGGGTCCAACTAAAGAACGCCCCTGTCAAGGGGTTAAATACTGATGCAGAGGCATGAAACGTGGCTCTGCAGTGGCAGCATGTGCACTAGGGTGCAGCCTGGTAAAATGAATTATTTAACAGGGACCAAAAAGAAATACACATCATCTTCAACATGCTGCTTTCTGTCATCATCATCACCATCATCATCATCACCATCATCAGCTCCAGTAGCGTTCATATGTGTTATGAAAATCTGATGCCTCTGTCAGATGTAGGCTACGACCAGTCAAGAAGGCTGAAACGGAAAATCAAAGAAAGGTCTTTGAAGAAAAAACGAAAAAGAAGGGGAAAACATTACCATGCACAGCTGAAGCACTGTGTATGGTATGAATGTGATGCTTCGTTTTCTGAAAAGATCAAAAAACAAAAATAAAAGGAACAAAAAGGAAAAGAAATCCAATGGAAATTGTTTCTATGCCACTGGGGAGAAAGAAAAACATGGATGGTTAATTGCTATTGTTCTTTGCAGCCACTAAAGCTTGTCCCGACATGTAGACCATCCAGACTACTCTCATTTCTACTGAGCATGTTCTTACCTCATCACTCACATTTTTACCTTTTCCATTAAAAGCCACTGATATGATCAACAACGACTACAAAGGCATGCTTCTTACCGCTCACTGTCATCCTTACACTCTTGGAAACTGACTGCGCTCTAATTTTCTTTCTAATCGTGGCTGAAGAGAAGAAAGGAGTGGGGTAAAAAAAATATCAGCACTTACCTCTTGATGTAGTTTTTCCCGTAGAGAATCTGCTGCAAAAGTGTGACGAGCCCAAACGCGCAAATAAATATGAAACAAAGAGATCTGCTGCCGAGCAAGTCTTTACCCGACGATGGGTCGGAGTATCCCATTTTTCGGCGCAGCATCCAGGGCTGACGGTGACACCCGCTTCGGTGTCTCTCTTCGCTGCATTCAGAACCAGGATGGCAGGTGTCTCGTACCCGCTGGAGTGGACATTGTCCATCACATTGTTTTCCCTTTTAGTCTGTTTTACTGCTCTCTGACCACAGCATCACCGGAGGAAGGTGATGTGCACCGGGATCTGCGCTTGAGATCTCAAATCGTTAGTGACCTTGTTTTAAAATACGCGATTCTTATGTTTTGTTTTTGTTTTTAATGTCTGAGTAAAAAAGCACGAACGGCCCCGGAGGATATTCTCGGTGCCTATCGGTTATCGCCCTATACCCGCTTCGAGGAGGCGCAGTCTCTCCGTCGTGTGCAAGCGGTGCAGATTTGTGTAAAATGCGCGCTGGGTGCAGAATAAATCCTGAAATCTCAAGTCAGACAAAGCAAAGGCATCGATTCTTATAAGCGCGATTCTCGCTCTTTTTCTTTAAATCGGGGAGCTGAGAGAATAACAGCGAAACACATCCCTCGTGCGTCTTGTCAAATCTGAGCAAAGGTGCGTGACTGAAATCTAAAAAGGAAGGAGGATGCGCCTTTTCCCAGCCAGGCGGACGGGGGCGCGCCGTAATTCATTTAGATGCTCCATACTCAGCCAAAACGCAAGGTCACGGTCTGCCGTTCAAGGATGCGTCTGCGCAGACACGACATCTACAGCCGCCCACTTCACATGACCTCGCAAAGCTGATAACAAAACAAAAACAAGTTTATCATATTCCACCTCTAAACTGCGAGCCTGGGCAAACTTAAAGAAATGGCCAGATTATCTTCCATTACAAAAACGACACTAGCAGTAGGCGGATGGAGTAAGAACTAGAGAAGTAGTAGTAGAAGTACTATGAGTAAAGACTATCCTGCAGAGCCAGACCATCGATGCCAAGCTGATCTGTAACTGGACGGTATCTGCAGGACTCCTTCTTCTGACTTCTCCTATTTCTGACTGACCCGTTTTAATACAAGGTACATACAATACATACAACTAAAAAATAAAAGATTTTTTAAAAATGTGTCTTGTCATCCTATGGCATGTGTTGCCTCACAGCAAGAAGGTTGTGGGTGTATAGACTTGGAAGATCTCCTGGGGCCTGTGCAGATTCACTCCAAGGCATTCCAGCTTGCCTTGTTTCTACCTGTTAATACCCCACCTTTAGCCTTTTGCCTTATAGGGTAGCTATGATAATCCCAGCATCCCTGGAATGGGTACAAGGTTAAGAAAATGGATAGATGGATGGAGGATTGATTGATTCATTAAATTGTCCTCTGTCTGGCGAATAATCAGCAAATGCACCTCACACAAAGACTATGTCAGTATTTTGTTCTGAAGCTAACTAACATGTAGTCTTTTATTCAATAGGTAGACAGAGTACGGATGGAACAGACGGCCAGTTTACCATATTTGAAACACCTCAAATATGTAAAACATGTCCACATGTGTTTTAGCATTCTCTTTGGTCATAGGAAATTTGTAGTAGGCGAGCCAAAAGTTATTGTCCCATCAGACTGAATAGTTCCTTGTGCTTGTATCACTGTTAAACCAAATTGAGATCTTTGTCATTTTCATGCTGGGCTCTAAAGCCTGATATATGGTACGACATGGTGTTATTCAAGGTTATCAGACAATCGAGACAATTGTGTGCAGCGTGGTGGTGAGATACAGTTGAGACAGTGTCTGGCACAATGTCTAGCTGAATGCGTGAGTAAATTAATGAGTGATTATCTTTGTTTTTTGAATAGTTTATTAGGCTGTTGTTATGTGGTTGTACCCTGCAGTGTTATTACTGCTGTTTGCAATCACTCTTCAAGTGAATAACTTTCAAATATTGATAGAAATTAAATGAAATGCAATTAAATACTTCTAGACAATTGCAGTTGCTATTATGTGTTTTAGAAATTCTAAACTTTTTACTGCTGCTCATTAAATTAAATTGTTAACAGAATTTTAAAAAAAAATTAATTCATTTTTTAAGACTTTTGCATTTGCATTGAAGTTGTTAGGCAGCTATACAGAATTATGAATGGATGTTTCAATAGCACCACACTACTGTTTCAGCTGCACTTGACATGGGTACAGTTGAGGACAGTTGGAGTAGAAGTGGGAGACAAATGTGGAAAAAACATAAACTACTTATAAATAGTATTGTTTATTATTTTTATAGTACACATAAGGGAAGCATCATATAAAACCTAACTTATTTTAATTCTTGGCATTTGTAAGGTCTACCGACACATTTGCGCATGATTGTGGTCACAGTGCGAGTGAGGACTTTAAGGTTGTACTTGTACTATTCTTCATAATGTTCATTATAACAGCATATTTGGGAAAGTACTGTGAAGTATGGACTAAGGAAAGCAGCCAAGAGGCAGTACAGAGAGAAGCTGGATGGCTGCTATTCTACTGCTAACTCCAGGTGGACGTGGCAAAGCCTACAGCACATCACAGACTACAGCATCAGCTCCATAGACAGTCTTCCAGATAATCTCAACACCTTCTACACCCGCTTTGAGACGCCCGGGTATAGCACAGAGAGGAGGCACACATACAGGACAACCTGCCCTTCACCCCCTCCCCTAACTGGCTCATCGGGTCAGGCACATAAAGAACTGAAAGAGGTCAACCCTCACAAGGCAGCAGGACCAAACAACATCCCTGGGCAGGGTCTCCTCAAGCATGTGCCAGTGAGCTAGCTGATGTTCTCAACTTCATCCTCAACATCACCCTCAGCCAGAGCACTGGTGCTCCTTGTTTAAAAAAAAGCAACCAGTGTCCTGCTTCCCAAGACGAGCCCGCCAACCTGTCATGAGCACTCACTCTGACCATCATGAAGTGTTTTGAGAGAGTGGTGCTGGCCCACATTCAGAACAGCATTCCGGACACTCTATACTCCCTTTAGTATGTCTACTGATCCAACAGGTCCACCTCAGATCCTACACTTTTCTCTCCCTCACTTATATAGACACACACCTATCAGAACTTCAGTCAGCATTACTACAAACATAGGCTGAGGGATGCGTTGAGGGATGCATCCTCAACCCTGTTCACCTACAAATGGGTCGCCTATCACAAAGATAGCATCATCCTAAAGTTCACGGATGATACTGCAGTAACAGGACGCATGACTGGCAGCAACAAAACCTACGGAACCACCATGTGGCAACACCAACGCTATGGACCACAAACGCCTGCAGAGAGAGGTTGGGACTGCTGAAAAGAGGATTAGAACTCCACTGCCCTCTCTGCAGAGCATCTACCATCATAGAGTTCATAGGATAGCTGTCTCCATCCTCAGTGACTCTACCTACCCCCAACATGGACTGTTCAGACTTCTACCCTCAGGCTGGAGGTATAAAAACATGAAATCTAGAATCTCCAAACTAAATAACTCTTCCTTTGCTACTCCCATTTGGGCCCCATTATACCTGCTGCAACTTCATCTCACAGTCACTTGTATTCATACAAACCATTAAGGTGCAAGAAGCCGCTGCAGTATTCTCCTGAACAGGTGTGACCACTCAGACAATATCGCTACATAAGTGCTGATATAGGAAGAAAAGAAGTCAAAACTGGAAGCCATTGTCAAGCTTTTTTCCCCCCCACAAATTCTCAGGTTTCCAAACCGTTCCAATATCTCACTGTACATCTGCATGTCTCTGAGCTTCTGTACTGGAATATCATTAAAGTGGTGGTAAAAACCAGCACAATTCTACACTCCTGTCTTCAGCCCAGCTGTGGTGGTGGCGGTTACAAAAATCGAGAGGTGCACAACCAGCCAAAGTGACACAGGATGTGATGTCAAATTCACCGCACGACACCCATGACAACCCCGTCAACCCCGTCATGGGTGTCACGGCAGGTATAATGGGGCCATTAGACGTCATCTGACATGAGCGTGCAACCATGGTTTTACAACCGTCTGCTTTTTCTCAAGTTACACACAGGTGATTGCCACTCATTACTGTTTCTACTGCACATGCTACTGTAGCATGCTAAAATGTAAATTGTGTAAATGTGTGCATAGCCTTTTGCAGCTCAGTCTTTTTATTTTATTTATATATATTTAGCATATCTTATATTTCTATTGCATTAATTTTATTGTACCTAGTGTAGTTCTTTATAATTGTTTCTACTGTTTTTAAATTGTGATTTTTTTTCTATTTTTTTCTGCGGAAAAAAAGAAAGGATTTCATTGCATAGGAAACATGTTTCTGTGTAACTTGAATCTAGAAGATAGGGTTTCAAAAAATTGTTCTAGTTTCTAACTAAATATTGAGTTTTAATAGATATTATGAAGTACTGTACAAGTATTTTAAGTTTTTAGGCTACAGACATTAAAAAAAGCAAAAACACAGTTCTTATTTCCTTGAGCTCTTGATGTTTTTATATACAATATCAATGTAAGCCTTATAAAGATGACATGTGTCATACTACGATGTAATAATGAGTGCGTTTCTTCTGTTAACTCATCAAATTCTTATATTTTGAATATCACTCTTAATATTAAATAAATACTAATCTGAAACACGTCTTACTCGACATACAATTTATAGAAAACAAAATAAAACAAAATACTTTTTTACTATAAGTTTTTTCTTTCATACGGGAATGCGTCCGAAAGGTCGTGTTTTCATTAAATAAAAACATGCACGCCGGTGTCGCCACTCAGACCACCAGTCAGCCGGTAAGTAAATAAAATTATATTTTTGTTTGTTTTTTGTTTTACCTTTTGCACAAAATGCTGTACGGAGGGGTCACATTTCTTTGTTACACAGGAAAAAGCACGGATGTAATTTGATGCAGCTCCAGCTCCTCTTCCGGTCTCTTTTCCCACAGCCACCGGAGAAAAATGGTATGTAGCAGCGCTGGTAGACAGAAATCTCGTAACATCTGTTTAATGTGCCATGTATCTGACACAAACTGAAGCCACTTCTGTGTCGGATAAACACTGTAACCGGTTGGATGATGTATTTTTGAGATAAAGTTTGATTTTAGTAAAAAATACTGTTGTTCCTGTCACATCCATCCAGCACTTGTTTGCTGCCGTTAGCCTTTAGCACAGTTGCACTGAATGGGCTAAATAGTGCTAGAAGAGGACAAAATATCGTAAGCTTGACTTTATCATCGATTGTGGATTTTTCCGGTAATCACAAAAATAAATGCATGGAAAATACATTTACGGTTGTTCGTTGGCAAAATGGCAACCGGTGTTTTTCGCCGATGTTAGCGTAGCTAGCATCTTTTTCATGTGGTCCATTTCTTTTGGTAACGTGTACAAAATTAGTGTCGTCAGCCACTGCAGATTTTGTCTGAGGAAAGCACGCCGGCTTTCATTGGCCGTAAAGTAACTATCATTTGAGCATGTGTGGCACGAGTTGCTGCAACCACTGTGATTAAGTGTTTGCTACCACCTGAAGTTCAGTCTTGTCAGTGATGTTTTTAAAACACAAATGTCTGAACAAATGACTGCCTGTGATTCCTCCTTTTTCACTGAGACAAGACTGGCCCCGGCCTGGTCTACAATCAGATCTCCTTGAGTTGTCCCTGATCTCACATGTTTGTCTTGCTTCTCAGACCAAGGGGACATCATCTTTCGGTAAGCGCCGGAACAAGACGCACACCCTGTGCCGTCGTTGTGGGTCCAAAGCCTACCACCTGCAGAAGTCTACCTGCGGCAAGTGTGGCTACCCTCAGAAGCGCAAGAGAAAGTGTAAGTAACCTTAACGCATGTAATAGAATACACTGTTTTTAAATGTGATATTGGCAAACTTTATGCTTGCTTCTAGTGTTAGTGTATTTTTTTTTATTTTTTGAAATGGCAAAAACCAGCAGGTTGCTGTCTTCCAGCATATTTTAGTGTAACACCCCACTGGTTTGCACCCATGCCCTGTCAAAAAGGCTGGAACTTAACTCCTTATTATGAGCAGCACTGTCAGTATGCTGTTTAGCTCTTCATTGATGTGAAGTGCCATGCTCCCTTGATTTATGGTGCTGTTCATTTTCAGACAACTGGAGCGCTAAGGCCAAGAGGAGGAACACCACTGGCACAGGCCGTCTGAGACACATGAAGGTCGTCTACCGCAGATTCAGGTAAGATGTAAAAAGGAGCAGATCACAAAGTGTTTCAAGGTGTTCGGTGTGTTAATTTATCATGCTTCTCTCTGTCAAAATCTAACAGAGGTGCACACCTTGTTTCCTTTTTCCCCTTAACATGTTTTTGAAAATCGTCACACCGACAGGATTTTATTTTTGTAAAGCTTTGTTTGCTGAAACAGCATTTAGGTGTGGATGAAAGGCCAAAGCATAGAAAATGGTTTACAATGATACCTGTGTACATGTGAATGTAGCCTTTGTTTTGTTTGGCGGTTTTTATTTCCTTAAAGAATAATAGGTTACAACTGAGGTTACAAGATTTTTTTCATGCACTAAATACATTAAATTGCCTTTTCGTCTTATATTAAATTAATGTTAATTACTTGTACCTGAGGGATACAGGTTAAAATTTCCCTTTAGCTTGAAAATGTCGTTTAAAAAAAACTTCCCATGGTGCTGAATGGGTAAACATAAGTTCCACTTCAAGCAAACTTTACTTCAGTTCTTCACTTTCTGAGTCTTAAATTGGTTTTTAGCCTTAGCATCAGTATTACAAAGTTGTCTTGATGACAGGACTCTTAAACGTGTAATGAATTTAAACACCTCAATGAAAATGTTTGCAGGAAATCACAATTTGTTAAACACAAGTAAACCTGGAGTAAATTCACTTGATTTACTAGCTTGATCTATAAACCTTGGATATGTTGACAAGTTGTGTTGATGTGTTTCCAACAGGAAATATAAGCAGGATTTCTGTATCTTCTATCAGCTCGATAAAACCAAATAATTTTCCCACTTTGACAAAAAAAAATTGACATAAAAAGATTAATAGTTTATATAAAGATGTCTTATAAGACCATAATATTTGCCTTTTGACTTTAAGGGATGGAAAAATTTGTGTACACAAGCAAATATTTGTATCAACAATTCAAGCAAGTGTTTACAAAATCTAAGAAAACTCTCAATACTGAACTTGTTTGGCAGTTGTAGTTAGCATACCACTCTTTTTTTTCTTTTTTCTTCCCTTTTTTTTATTGGTAGACTTTAAACAGAGTGTTAGGCTTGCAGTGTGCAGCTGGGGTTTTTCTTCCCTCTCCCACTTACTCGTCTTGCAGCAGAAAACTGAGCATAAAGAAGTTGCCAAACATTTAGTATTCACACTTCCTATTAAACAGTTTGAACATAGAGTAACGGGGTTGTGTCCTGCTGCAAATCAGGGTTGTCTTGTCATATTTAGCCCACATAGTTTTACTGTCTCACAGACTGGGTGTATGAAAATGAGGTTTGTCTTCCTCAATGCTGCTCACCAATGATGGTGGAAAAAAAATGTCTGAACAAATGAACTTAATATGACATCACTCTTTTCTCTGAGGTGAGTGGCATTTCAAGACAAGTCATATAGAAGGAGGGGGGGATAATTGACCAGCTGTTAATAATATTAAAACAGAGATTGGAAAATGGCTAATAGCGGCTCTTGTTATAACCCCTTTGATAAGATTTATATCAGGCATAAATTATATAACCATTTAATGTAAGAATATGAAAGCCGTACTTAATGGCTCCAATTATGCATTTTCATTTTTGTATTAGTTTATGTAATGATGCTAATAACTTGCTTTTACTCCAATCTGGCAACACAACCTTGGCAGCAGCTGTTGAGTTTCCACTGTCTCAGGCAGAATGCCTGTTTAGCTGCAATTCAGTTAAATCACCTTCACTGGCTCATTAACGCTGGCAGTTACTGCACAGTTTCACAGTTCTAGCTGTTAGAAAATATTCAGTGTAAATAAATAAGGGATGGCGATGTGTGTGTGTGTGTTGGTGGCATAATGGGTGAAAGCTGCGTGCAAGCCTCACAACAGTTCAAACGTGGCCAAAATTTACAAAACACAGTAGATCTGAGGGCAAACTATCTTTAATCTCCTCTCCGCTGCTTCTGATAACATGAATAATTTACCTGAGCCCAGTCCAGCTAGCAGGCATCGAGTCTGTGTTAAATTGGGACAAATCAGGGAACCCAGTAAATATTTTTAGTAGTTGCGTGGGTGTTTTCTCCTGTCGTGATGATCTTAAGCTTTTACATGTGGTACAGCGGTGACCCTCCAGAAGTGAAGCATCTAAAATGTCTGACTCATTTGGACCTGACATTTGGTGGTCTCCTCCCTCCTGAGCGCTCGGTCTTTCAGTGTTTGAGGTAGAGAGAAGTATTATGTGCTGCCTGTAGGGGAGGACCACGTCAGTACCAACATTGTGTGTAGTTTGTGTATGAAAATGGTTTACTTCCGTTGACTCAGGGATGTGTTTTCCAAAATGACGTTTTTGGTGAAATAAACATTTGCATTCTTAACGTCACAAACTTCCTCCAGTCTCAGTTGTGCCAAGGTGCCTTGCATTTTCTATTCATTCTTCATATAAAACAAGTTAAAATCATTATTTATATTAAGATTTAATCATCAGCATTCAAGCAGGTTAGTTGGGAATAATATTTGGATCGATGTAGTGGTTTTAGCGTTTTTGTAGAATAACAAACAACGTGACTTGGACTTCTTTAGCATGATTACCTCTTAGTAAGACTAGTCTAATATGTCAACAGCATAATCAGTTTTGTTTTTGTTTTTCAGGAATGGTTTCCGGGAAGGCACCACCCCCAAGCCCAGACGCGCTGCAGTGGCTGCCTCAAGCTCATCCTAAAAGACACATTTTTGGTTAAATAAATGTGATGATAAACAGGAGTTGCAGGCTCGTTTTGTGGTCCTTGTTGTCTACCCATCCATCAGTGGCCATAAACAGTGTTGTTGTAAACAGATTTATATACACACACACACTGACTTTGTTTCTTCTTGATTACATTGTATACATCTCCAGTGTAAAGGGGGGGGCGGGGATCAGGAGTTTGTGAAAAGTGGAAACGAACTTGGAATAAAAGGTTTTCAGTCACATGAGCTGGTGTCTTAATGTTGGAGGTTTTCTTACAAGACCAGCCTTATAAGAGCTAATGTCTGGTTTATGGAAATACTGGGTTAAAATATAACAGTCTCATGAAAGAACACCTATGATACTGTGAAATGGTTTTAAATAAGGACAGGGGTTGTAGACATACAGACTTACAGAAGTGGAAGTACTTTTTTTTTTTGCAACATTGTGGTTGGAAGCACTGATTAAATTAAATTCAGTGAAAGTAAAAAAAACATAATTCATATTAACAGGATTACACAACTCCATGGAGTGCAAACTTGATTATAGTTTACGTTGAAATAATTCTATGCAGCTTGAATGTGTTTAACACAAGCAGCGAAAAACTAGCCCTAGTTGCTATCGTTTATGCCGGGTGCCCTTCCCTCTACATCCAAACAGGAAAATAAGTATAGTTGGGTTCACGTGAGAGGTGTAGGAACCCTAAAGTTGGCTGTGGTGGTGAAAGTGGGGATAAAAAATGTCGGATTTCTGTTTTGAGCACAAGTAGATTTTGTGCTGATGTTGCTCTAAAGCGAACTGCCCTGTGGCTTTAGCATAGCCTGCAGTAAACTACGCAGTATTTCATGCAGCCTTTGAATAATCCGAAGTTGATAAAACCCAGTTTGTTTTGTGGGAAGTTCGGGGGGTGTAAGGGGGGTTATGACCACCGCCCCCCCCCCCCCCCCCCCCCCCCCCCAAATAATCAGACCCAACCAATATAACACCCCCCAATAAAATTATGAATTATCTTGCATAAATAGGCTGTTGATGTTCTTTACTCATTTCAGTTATTACCAGCAAAATAGTTGCATGTTTAATCATGTGGGAATTTACCCAGATTTATTTATTTAGACAGAGATCTTGATCCCACCAATGTTAGGCACAAAGTTACGCCGATGGGTCTATCAAACATCACTGAGCAGTCCTTACCTTTTAACAATAATCTCTCTTCTTCATCTCTTGTCTCTTAAATCTTACAAAGAACAATATCTGGCTAAATCAGTTTAGTAGGAAGCAAAGTCACTCAAACCATAAGACACTACAAAACACTTTAGCATCTTATTCCAGGTAAAATATTTTTAAGCATATTGTTCTAACAGTTTGTAAGGTTAAATTATCTGCTTGAAATATCTAACATTAAGCTTCACACGAAAATATTTTTTATTTGCTCACACACAATGCTATGATAGACTGAAAGGCTGTGTGAAACAGAAAAATGGAGACAGACTCTTGGCCAGTCATGTAGTCAGAAGCCCCAAAACACACACACTAACAGGGAAGAGAGAAATCATAAAGGGGTAACAATAATCTGGAGGTTGTGTAATCCTCATCGTCCCATTTTCTTGTGGGAAACACAAATCTGTTTGTATGTGTAGGAAAAATGTTGGTGAGAAAAAGTTGTGCTTATAAAAGTGTTGTGAAAGAAAAGAGACCAACTCCAGTGACGTGAAGACCCTACAATAACACAGAGAAACCCCAACAAGCAAATGACCCCTATTTTAACAAGTACTTAGTGACAGTAGGAAGGAAAAACTCCCTTTTAACAGGAAGAAACCAGGCTCAGGGAGGGTTGGCCGTCTGCTGCGACCAGTTGGGGGTGAGGAGAAGAAGACGGGACAAAAGACGTGCTTTGGAAGAGTGCCAGAGATTAATAGAAGAAAAAGAAAATACGCATTCCTGTGGAAAAGCTAAAGCTAATAGTATCCTAGCATGATTCAGCGTAACAATACTAGCCTGCAGTGTTTTCATTGACAAGAATTCAGTTGAGGGCTGAACTGTTTCCAAGCCGCAGCTGGTCTGAACATCTGTACACACAGGAGAGTCAGTGAGGCGAAGTTGTTTATTGGATACAACATTGCTTAAATATCAATTAGTCTGCCCACTGATTGCTTTCGGACAGAACTGATCTAGATACTAGAGTTAGTATTCGGTGGTCCCAGAGCTGGCCTTTTTTCAAGCTACCCAAAGTCGCTAACAGCACCCATGCCTGCATAGTATAAGTGCAGCTGGAGGGCGAATAGCAATTAGTTGCTGTGTAACATCCTCAATGACAAAACAAGTCTAAATATTTAAATAATATAAATAATGCAGAAATTTCTCAGAGGAAAGTCTGTTTACAAATGAGTCAAAATACAGAATTTTTATGGCTGCGAGTTGGAAATTCCCCAAGAGGCATCGCAGTGGAGAAAACAAGCGGTAGGAAGTATGTGGTGATTTCTCAACAGAGGTTTCCTTGAGACATGAAATTACCAACAATCTGAATATGGTGATTACCAGATAGAGATGATGGATGTTCAAAGTATTCCTGTTACCAGTAAATCCAAACATTTTCTAAGAAGTTGGAAAGCTTCTTAGAAAAACTTTGCAGATACAACACCAGAGCCTCGGGAGCTGCTTTCAGCACTGTTCCCAATTGCCTGTGCTTATGCATGCGTATGCTGACAAATGTAATCTACCGGGCAGTCTGTCAAGTTGATTTACAGCCTCTTTGTGTGTAGGGGTAGGATGGCTTCAATCACAGATAAGCCTCGAAGGCTTTTGCAGCAGCTGTAATTCCCAACATTCTTCCTGATGCTGTGGCAGAGTTTCTCCTTTGCACTGGCAAAATAATCCTCCACCTCTGTGAAAACTGTGTTGTCCTTTCATATTTTTAACTTGTAAATCTGCCGCATGGCCAATGCACAGTCACTCAGTGACTTAGCATATATCAGACAACCTAATTTAAAAATGATGCATGAACGAGTCACTTTAAACTGACAGTAAAATGCTTTTCTTTCTTTTTACATACAGTTGAATGCTGTGAATGCTGCAGCACTGCAACGACTCATGGGAATGTAAATGTCTAAAAGGATTCGCTTACAAGTGCTATTATTAAGACTTTGTAGGGCATGTGTGAAGTGGTTTAAAGTGCTCGCGTGGACAGGAGAAGAGTTAAGGTTTAATAAACAATGGACCTCCATGTTTCTAGTTATTAATGTTCTCCAGCCAGTTGTTTTAGAGCAGACAAATGTTGAATCAGGGAACTGAGACGATTCTTATTTCTGTCATATTCTGACACAGACAAACACACAAAATACATAAAAGTTATAAATTGATTGATATGTCACATTGAGTGGCATAAGTATTTGATCCCCAAGCAAAACATGACTTAGTATTTGGTGGAGAAACCCTTGAGAAACTTTATAAACAGTTTAGGGTTCTTTCCTGCCACTTGGCAACCGCCTCGTGGCTCAGTCTATTGGCCCTTCAGTGTGATGAAGTCGACCTTAGCAGAAAAACACGCCAAACGTTTTCCACCTCCGTGCTTGACTTGTTCGAGTTGAGTTTGATTTTGGTTTCATCTGACCACAGCACTTTTTCCCAAGCTTGTTGTTGGCCTTACAGCCCATTCCAGTCTTGTGCAGATGTACAATCTTTGGTCTGGCCCATGGTGGTGAGAATAGAAGAAATTGATTTTGTGCAAAGGTGAGCTTTTAATACAATGAGCTGACAGGTATGTCTTTTATGTAATGTGTTGTTTTCTGGATTTTGGCTGAGATTCTGTCTTAATCTGACTTCCTGACTTCTTCTAATGGCGCCATCATGACTTCCTCTGAACTTTCATAAACTCCAGTGGCAGAGGTGACATTAAATCCTTGCCTTATCTCCCTGAGAGTTTATCCACGGCTGCTTTTCCCTCATCTCAAGCAAACATCCGAGGCAGGATGTAAAAAGCACCTGCCAAGAAACCACTCAGTTGGAAAAGTTTATTGTTCTTCTCAGTGCAGGGGAAGTGTCCTTATTAGTGTGCCATGTTAGTCCAGACTGAAATATCTCCACAACATTTTGTGTCTTTTTTATGGAAATGCAATGGGTGATGTTTTATTACGTTATACCCAGAAAAAAATGAACCAATATTAAAGACATTAAATTGAAACGATTACAGCGTCTAAAACTATTTAGCTCCATGATTTACAAGGCTTTACAATCTTAGAAGACCTTAAAACAGTGAACATGGCAATAGAAAGTTAGGCAGTATTTAGGAAGTAGGGCCACTGATCACCAGCAGTAGGCGGTAAAGAGCGGGGAAACCCGCACTTGGCTCCAAGTCACCGTCGCTCTTTCTCTCCCCTCTCCGGGGGCCATAAAGGCGCAGTGCAGCTTGGCTGTGCTCACACACAGGAGTAACCTGTTGGATAGCTGGTTTTGCTTCTCTTTCACGCTGACCCAACACCCGGATCGTCTCCATACTCCTGATCCTGTGTTTACCTGCAAAATCTGGATCCCTGCACTTTCCCACCCGTTGTATGAGTTGGTATGAAAAACTCCTGCTGGAATGAGAGGTAAGTAGAGATCGAGCCCTTTACGTAGAGGTGCTGCTCGGTGATTTGATGTTTCAGCTGCTGGACACGAAACTAACTGACTTTTAATCATGTGGGGAAGCCTCTGTCCTAGGATCAGCCTGTGCGCTTTTGTTGCTGCTGCGGGAGCCTGCGTGTCGGGGTGATGACGTTACCTCGAGCACAGGTAGGTAAAGAGGACTGGTGGGGTTTGATGCTCTGACTTATAGCATTACCTGTTATTTGGAACATTTGCTGCTTTAATAACTGCAAAGTCTGCAGCAAGAAACACACGCAGTCTGTGTTTTGACTAACACTGGTTCTTATCAGGGCTTTTTTCTGAGTGATGTGAGTGAAGCTGCCAGCAGCTACACATTCGTTTAACCCCGATAATAAAGACAGGCACTGGTACAGTAACATGACATCATCCGCTGGAAGACTAAGGAAAAGATTATTCGCGAGTAAGGAGGCCTGCTGTTGGAACTCCTTTTAATTTAAATTCAAGTGCAGGCTGAGTATTTCTTAATGTTTTTCTATATAAGGTAGGATTTCAACACTGAGCACGGGATCATCCTTGAGGAGACCAGGCATTTCCTGCCTGGCCCATGTGGGCACTTTTTCCATCTCTCATGTCTTACACACGTAATGCAGCATGATCAGCTCTAACTTATTTCTCATGCCGACTCCACCTTTTGAGCACCGCCCTTTTCAGAATGAAATTTTTTCAGGATGACATATTTACGCTCATTGTCTCCAACGGAAGACTCGCGCACAGAGATTTATGTCTAGTCACAGGAGAAAACTTTCTCCATAGACTAACTCACTCCTGGTGATTTATGTCTACATTGAATTTAATATTGCTTTTTGGAAGGTCTATGCAAAATAAAAAGATGTGTGTGAGAGATTTGAGAAAGAGAGAGATTTGAACTTCTTCTGACCTCTCAGGCAGTGTGTATGCAGTTTACACAGCTGTCAGATGTAGTTACACATCTGTTAAGTGTGGAGGATCGAGGCCAGGAGGTGGCTTGGAGAGACATGAATCCACATGTGCACGAGGAAGTGTTCCATGCCGCATGTTTTTACTCAGAAGAGCTTGGATGTGTTGTTTATCTTGCAGTTCCAATAAAATGCACAAATGAAACCCTGTACCAAGAAGTGATCTAACGAGTTATGTAATTGTGGTTATCAGTGTATGGATCTTGGAGAGAAAGAATGCCTGGCCGGCCTTATCTGTCATCATAATGTAAATTAACAGGATTTACTCTCACCCGGAACTTGCATGCAGAAACTTGCGCGTCAGTAGTTTAGACGCCATCCCCCACCAACACCCACCTCCCCCACCAGCACCACCCACCTCCTCCTCACTCTGCTTCTCTGTGTGTGTCCGAGAACAAAGGTCTTTTCATGCGGATGGTTTTTCCCACACTGGTTTATTAAACTTGTAAAGAAGTGTACGATTATCTTTTATTTGAAACCTTGGATAACTAAGGGTCTTGCAAATGCGTGTAAAAAGAAGAATAATTTATATAGGGACTATATAACACAGAGAACTAAGAATGCGGAAATGAAATATAAGGTTTATTTCAATAAGTTGTTATTAATATTGAGGAAAGCCAAGAAAGACTATTATAATAAACTTTTTCAGGAAAACAAGAATAATATTGAGGGCATTTGGAATATTTTTAAAGAAGTATTGGGTAACAAGAACACACCCTCAGATCGGTGTATTTATTTTATTAAGAATAATCAAGTTGTCGATAATAAGACTGAAGTAGCAAACGAATTTATTTCCTTTTTTGTAAATGTTGGACCTACTTTAGCAAATTTAATTAGAAAAAATGACGACCCAGAATATGAAGTTTGGAAAGGAGAAAGTAGAGTGGTTAATTTTATATTCTTAGCTGATATTACCATAAAAGAAAAAGTAGCAATTGTAGAAAATTTTAGAAATAAAAAATCTACTGACTGTGATGGTATAGACATGGTTATAATTAAAAAGACTTTAGACTGTATAAGTATTCTTCTATGCTATATTTTTAATCTCTCGTTACAATCAGGAGTATTTCCTGATCGAATGAAAGTGGAAAAAGTGATACCCTTATATAAATCAGGAGATAAGCATAGTTTTAACAACTATAGGCCAGTGTCTCTTTTGTCACAGTTTTCAATAGTGCTTGAAAAACTTTTTGTGCAAGACTTGATAGTTTTATTGAAAAAATCAACTAATTAATGAAAATCAATTTGGATTTTGTAAAAATAGATCAACGGCATTACTTTCATTGACGATATTTCATCTGCAACCCATAATAATAAATACACAGTTGGGGTATTCGTTGATTTAAAAAAAGCTTTTGACACGTTACAACATTTCATTTTGATTTCTAAATTGTATAATTATGGTGTGAGAGGTGTGGCATTGACTTGGTTAAGGAGTTATTTAGAAAATATGTACATTATCTCGGCAATACCTCTGAAAGATTGAAGATTGTATGTGGGGTTCCTCAAGGTTCTATTTTAGGACCTAAACTTTTTAATTTATATATTAATGATATCTGTGAAGTATCAAAAAGGTTAAATTTTATTTTATTTGCAGATGACACAAATTTTTATTGCTCTGGAGAGAATTTGAAAGATTTGGTTGAAATTATGACTTCTGAGATGTTAAGATTTAAAAAATGGTTTGATGTAAATAAATTATCTTTGAATCTGACAAAAACGAAATTCATGATATTTGGCAATCGTGTAAAGGAGGAAGAAGTCATTATGTCCATTAATGCAGAATTGATTGAAAGAGTTACTGAATTTCGCTTTTTGGGTGTAATAGATGAAAATTTGACGTGGAAATCACATATTGAGTATATTAGAAAGAAGATGGTTAAAAACATTTATATTTTGGGAAATGTAAAAGATTTATTAGACCACAAAACAATGCGCATTTTATATTTCTCATTGTTTTTCAATACTTTAGTTACTGTGTCGAAGTTTGGGGAAATACATATGAGAATACTATAAAACCTCTAAACTTATTACAGAAGAAAGTGATACGAATGATTCATAAGGTTAAATATAGAGAACATACAAATAAATTATTTATAAAATCAAAATTCTTAAAATTAGGAGATTTAGTGAAACTATAGACACTATTAATTATGTTTAAGGCTAAAAGTAATAATTTGCCTTCTAAGTTACAAAAAGTATTTTTAACGTGTTCGGGGGGAGAATATAGCAGAAGGAAATTTTATTTTAAACATCATCTAGCTAGGACTACACAAAGATTAATGAGTCCAACGGTTAGGGGTATACAACTGTGGAACTCTCTTCATTATAATTTAAAGAGTTGTATAAATTTACATTGTTTTAAAAAGTGTTACATGTCTAAAACGATAACTCAATATCAAGAATGTGAATGAAATTGGAGTAAAAGGATCCATTATTTTTTGTTTCATTTATTTTATTTACTTATCTTTTCTCCTTGTTACTATGTGGAGTGGTATATTCTGATTGTAAATTTGTTGTTTGGTTTGAGTTAGGACTGGAAATAAGTGTTAATGTTAGTTTGTTCCTTGACTTTTGGTGCCCACTTGCAATATAAGTTGGATTGTGGATAGAGGGCAGGGTTTAATAAGAATATATTCTTCTGCCTGCTCCTTTTCAGACATGGTTGCAGTGCTTTACTGACAGAAAGTGTAGTTGGTTTGTTTGAAAGAACTAACTGTGGAAACTGTTGACCAAGTGTGAAATAAATAAATGAAAATGAAAAGTATCTGTTATCATAGGAATCCTTTCTAATGGAGCACATTATGCACTTTTTGGGTAGATGGGAAGAAACCAAAGGAAAAGCCGCTGCTGGCTGTTAAAAACGATGCAGGTTTAACAAACTTGTACACGCGCTTCACATTTAACACCCTCCATTCATCTCATATATAAGTCTATGAGTTGTATGATTGGTTGATTAAGAATTGATTTCTGATTGCAAGGGGACAAGCAATAAGTACTTTAAATGTTAAAAGTAATGTTAAATCAAAACAGAATCTTGTGTATAAAAAGCAGCTGGTTGTGGTGGCTCTGGCCAAACTGAGTGTCAGCCGTGAAACAGAAAGCTCTGAAACTGAGTTCTTCCCAGGAAATTCACACAAGGGGTCACTAGAGGCTGTAATCCAGACTATGTGTGGAAAATAGTTTACCATCAAACTGCACGTGCCAGCTTCATTTTACTACAAAGGAGTTTAATAAGAACAGCTAAGCATCCATGGTACAATCAACTGTCCATGTACACACACCTGCCAGGGAAGAACAGAACAGAACAACTCAGCTGTCTATTAGCCAAAGTACGAATGAGCATATTTCCCAAAGGTCAAACTTGCATGTTAAAGAAGTACAAGAATCACTTTGAGAGCACAAACCTCCACCAGGGCAGCTGACTCTCTATTTACTTTTAATTTCATTCATTCTGATTTCTTTGTTCTTTTTTAACATATGTTTACTAACATATGTTAGTAGGTAATGGATAATAGATAATGATTTATAAATAACTGGACATGATAAACTTGTATATTTCTGAGTGAAAAGACAGCTCGTTCTCCTTCTCTTGAACTTTCTTCAAATATCTAAATGTAAAAGTGAGATCTGAGGTCAAATGTGACAAAATGTTTGGATAAAAACTGTAATAATCCTCACATACATCATTCCCAACGCGTTGCCTATATGTGGTCAATATAAACAATGGCAGTAAGAAATTGTTAACATGAGCGCGCTCTACACATTTACAAAGTTTTATCAGAACTCATTTAAGACTTATTTTATCCAAAACTCAAAACGATACCAAAAGCATAACCTCCTCGGCGGAAG
This sequence comes from Pundamilia nyererei, assembly GCF_000239375.1. Taxonomy (NCBI): domain Eukaryota; kingdom Metazoa; phylum Chordata; class Actinopteri; order Cichliformes; family Cichlidae; genus Pundamilia; species Pundamilia nyererei. Next base: position 6,175,150 of record NW_005187403.1, on the reverse strand, counting down.
TAACACGTGTAACGCTTTATGTTATCGAGTAAAATGTGCAATAGTAAGCAAGCAATAAACTTGGTACCCAGTTATGTGGGTCTTCTCCAGAATGCTTTCCTGAGCAACGATTAGTGCTGTATAGAGCAAATTTCCAAGACTGTCACATTTATGTTGATGTGACACCTGGTGGCTTTTTTCTCACATTGTGTCAGTGATGAATACAAAATTCCTGTAAAGAACAAAAGTTGCGCTTGGAGCAAGAACTTGTTCACCTTGCCTAATCTGCAGAGGTATTTTTTTAATAAAAGCATGTTTCCAGTAGTGCAGTCTAAGATTCCATCTGTCTCTGATTTCATGTCTGGCTCTAAGGCTTTCTTTTATTCTTTTCCTTTTTTTTGCGTGGGCATTTTCAAATAGCGGTCTGATCTTGCTCGAAGGCAGATGGTTTTGTATGGAATACCACAGGAAGTGCCGGTGCCGCTTCAATATTTGATCTCTCTTTCAGTTTATTTCCATGCCACCGCTTCATATATAATCGGCCTACCTGACGTTCAAGTATTTCCAAATGATCTTCACATGAGTTTTCTTTTCTCTTTATTTTCCACAGTCAATCCATGCTGTTCCTTCCCCTGTCAGCACTGGGGTGTGTGCGTCCAGTACGGTCAGGACAAGTATGAGTGTGACTGCACTCGTACCGGCTACTACGGAGAAAACTGCACAGTCCGTAAGTTAGTTTTCCTCTGTGAGAGTGGTGCTCATATCCTCTTTTATTGCTGTACCTTTTAGGAATTTCAACTATTTAACTTAACATAAAACCAAAGGGTTTTGAAAAAAAAAAAGGTTTAATTTCATAGCCCCAGGCTGTCAGCGTTAAAACGTCTGTCTAGACAAGTATTTGGGAAAATTGAAGGAGCGTGGGGAAGTGCCAAGAAGAGAGCAGCTGGATTAACAAAGAACCCTCACATGCTGTAGTTCCCAATCATTTGTTATGTATTTGGCAGACATTCGCACACTGAGTGTAATAACAGTTAATCACTGCTTTGATTGTACATGGAAAGAAAAAGACAATAGGAGCAGGAGTAGGAAAGAAAAGGAAGGAAAGGAGTATTGGACAGGAAAAGGAGTTACATGTAGACCAATGTTTTCACTTATTGTGTAACGCAGAATAGACACACATATTGCTCATGTAGCTCCAAAGAAAATATTATGACGTCTTTATGGAGCTACCAGCCAAGTGAAAGGAACAGTTTCACATTTTTGGGAATTACACTCTTTCATTTTTTCAGGGTTTTTTGTAACAAGTAGGAATATATAGGAATATGATACACCAATACTTATTTGTCCTGTTAATAATACACTTTTGATAAAATCAGAAGCCTGTGGTATGACACAAAAACTTGTATTGTCCTGCTTTCTCCAGCTCGTGTTAAGCCTTTTTCACAATGAGATAATGTGAATAATGAGACAGAACTGCCATTATATTTCACTTCATTCAGTAATCCACCGACTCCAGAGGTGTGGGTGGCAATTCAGAAGTCTTGATCCTGGTTTTAAAAGCAAGACCATGCCTGCCAAGTGTTCTGCTCCATAATGACATAACGACTTTGTTATTTAGAGTAGATTTCCAGATCCCCAGTTGCCATGACTTCCAGTAATAACAAGACCGTGTCTCGTGATGTTCTGCCATTCCAGCCGAGCTTTGGACCCGAGTTCGTCAGTTTTTCAGGCCCAATCCAGGTGTGGTGCACTACATTCTCACCCACTTCCACTGGCTCTGGGACATCATCAACCACACTTTCCTGCGGGACGTCCTCATGCGGCTGGTGTTAACAGGTCCAGAGTCAGCAAACTTATTGTAGAGAAATTCATTCTGGATGTTTTTTACACGTTCTGTGTATCTAATACATTTGTTTTTTTTGTACCAACAGTGAGGTCAAACTTAATTCCCAGCCCTCCAACCTTCAACTCCAAGTATGACTACCTCAGCTGGGAATCCTACTATAATCTGAGCTACTACACTCGACTTCTGCCTCCGGTGCCAAAGGACTGTCCCACACCTTTGGGGGTGAAAGGTTAGCTTCCAAGGAGCCACATTTTGTAATTAGGGGAGTGTGATAGAAATTGAATACCAAATCGACACCCAACAAGCGGACTGAAACATGACTCAACATGAATCCAACTTTGCTAGTCATGGTTTAGAATCCCTTGTTATTTTTGTTATACTGCCCCCAAGAGGCCAGTGTCTGCTATTGCTCATTTAAATGTGCTTTGTCAAATGATGGTTGATGATTCTGTTGATTAAGAGTATAAATTTAAACATCTGACAACAAATGCTGGCATCAAATGTAAGCTCACATAGTTCCAAATTTAAATCCACATTTTTATGCAAAGCGTGTAGTTTAAGGATTGCTTTTATCCATATCTTGACCTTGGACTGCGCAGAAGTGCAGTTTAACATGTCAGCTGTGTCAGAGCTTCAGTATTATGGCTTGAGTCGGGTGTATCTGTGTTTTCCCCCCCCCGGTATGGTGCGTGATGCTGTGGTGTTTCTCTTCAGGCAAGGCTGGGCTACCTGACCCTGAGGTGTTGGTTGAGAGGCTTCTGAAGAGAAGGACGTTCCGACCCGATCCCCAGCGCACCAGCCTCATGTTCGCCTTCTTCGCGCAGCACTTCACCCACCAGTTCTTTAAGACCTTCAATCGCATGGGCCTCGGCTTCACTAAGGCTGTCGGCCACGGGGTCAGTCCATCCTGATCTTTGGTGTGCAGTACATTAGCTTTATTAAGGAGTTAGTGTTATATACATAGCATAAGAGGAGAGGGAAACTTCTAGTCTTGATTCTGTCTTTTTGTTCAATTTCAGCAGTATAATTTACATTATGAAGCTGGAGGTTGGTGGAAGTTGGAGGGTAACTCCAGATGAAGTAGCAGCGGCTTTTTACAATTACACCTCTGATGCTTTTTTTCGTTCTCTCCTGCGACTCAAACAGGTGGACGCAGGACACATTTATGGAGACAGCCTGGATCGTCAGCTAAACCTCAGGCTTCTCAAAGATGGAAAGCTGAAATATCAGGTAAAGTCATTTGCAGACTTATATCTGACTGCTTTATTAGGGACGCCTGTTCAACTGCCCCTTAAGTGATCTAATCAGCCAATCACATAGCTGCAATCACTGCTTGCAGACATCCGACATCGTGATAATCGACTTCAGCCTGCTTTCATTTCAGCCCGTTGTGTGGCAGGGCTCATCAGCAGATGTCAGAGAAGTGGAGTAGCTTGCATCCAATCAGTGGTGCTGCTCGATAAAAACCCTCCGAGCTCAATTGCACTGTACTGATTGTACTGATTACACACACCACGGTTAGCTGAAGCTCTCTCCGTGTTTCCCTCATTTAAGATAAATATGTTTTTAAGTGGAATTTGTGTGCATCTCCTTTTGTGTTCAACCTGTTCTGTATCAACATGTTGAACTGCTGAAGTTCAAAGAGAGCATCAGGGTGGGGGCAAAAGGTGGTGTAAGTCATTTTGAACGTGGCGTGGTTGTTTGTTTTGGATGCCTGCAGTTCGTGTGGGCTCACCAAAATTGAGTAATAGAAGAGTGCTCAATTTCAGAGCAAGGCTTTGTGAAAACATGGACAGATCCTGGCTTGTATCGACGGCTGCTGCTGGTGTGAGGGATATTTTTCTTGGCAAACTTTGGGCCACTTAGAACCAACTGAGCATCATTTCAACACCACAGCCTACCTGAGTATTGTTGCTGTGTATGTTCATCCCTTTATCACCTCAGTGTACCCATCTTCTGTTGGTTCTATTGGTCCAACCTGGTACTAGCAGGGTGTAGCTAATGAAGCAGCCAGTGAGTGTACATGTTGATTTAGAAGCGCAACTGTCAGTTCTGCAGTTCTTTTTAAAATGAAATACTTGATCTTCATTAACATTGTGAATTACAGATGACAGTGAGTTGTATCATCATTCTTTCTTTTTCTGTCCGGTCAGTTAATTGATGGAGAGATGTACCCTCCCAGTGTCGCTGATGCATCTGTTAGAATGAGCTACCCTCCCGGAGTCCCCGCTGAGGCTCAGATGGCTATCGGTCAGGAAGTCTATGGACTTCTCCCTGGTTTGGGAATGTACGCCACGCTGTGGCTGAGGGAGCACAACCGAGTCTGTGATATATTGAAAGCGGAGCATCCCACCTGGGACGATGAGCAGCTTTTCCAGACCACACGGCTCATTATTATCGGTGAGTTAGACACAGTTCAAAAGGAACAGTGAGCCTGGCATTGCAGACTTCAAGTGTTTAGTGCAAGTGGCTAGGACATGTGACAGTTCACTGCTTTTTCTAATAACAAGTTAACTAGTTTAAATAAAATTGAGCAAAACATGTTGGATTTTATACTAAATTTGGTTTAAAAATGACTTCTTTTTTTTTCTTTTTTGAAAGTTTGAGCCAGACTTGTTCCTTACCAGCATCTGCGTGGTGTAGTGGTTAATACGTTTGCCTTACACAGGAAAGAGCCTCAGTTTGATGTCGGGAACAGACTCAAACCCAGCCTCAAGTGGGTCATAAGATGGTGTACTTCTAGTACTGGTCTCAAGTCAAGATAAATGTGAAGGTTGCATCAGGAAGAACATCTGGCATAAAATCTGTGCCTAATTGAAAAACATCTGCTGTGGTGATCATTTGGGGAAATAACAAGCAGTCTTTTGCCTTAAGCAACCACTGAATTCCGCACAGGTGTAGCCAGAGCCTGTTCTTTACACTAAACTATTGCATTTAATTATGTATTGTTTTTTTGGTAAACTTTGTTTGTTTAACTTGAGGTCGAGCCACTGTCTGCTTGGTGCATTTTTCTTTAATCCCTTTGCTTCTCGAAGGCGAGACCATACGAATCGTGATAGAAGATTACGTGCAGCACCTCAGCGGATACCTGCTTCAACTCAAGTTCGATCCCACCCTGCTGTTCGGCTCTCCCTTCCAGTACGGCAACCGTATCGCTCTGGAGTTCAGCCAGCTCTACCACTGGCACCCTTTGATGCCCGACAGCTTCTTAATAAATGGGGACGAGCTGTCATACGAACAGTTTCTCTTCAACACGTCTGTTCTGACGCACTACGGCGTGGAGGCCCTCGTGGATTCCTTCTCCAGGCAAATTGCTGGGCAGGTAGCAAACGGCACATGTTGTGTAATTGTAACACACAGTTATGGTGCATTTTTACAAGTGAGAGTTGTTTGGACGTCTGTGTTTTATAACTCGCTTTGTAACCATCAGCAACTGAAGTGTTGCACAATTCAGTGATCCATGTTTAAGGATTTCTGGCAGTCACACAAAGTTTTCCTGTTTTGCTTTATCATACTCTGCGAGTGATATAATGTGATCGCACGCTGACAGCTTGTTTTCGTACTGATAAGCTGAGGCTTGTGCAGACTTCTGCAGTAAGCCATGTGTTTCAGTCACTTTGTACCTAACTTCTCACAGGATGTCTTTTGACTGAGGTCACTCCATATTGGTTACTTACTTCTCCCACCGTTGACCCACAGATTGGCGGTGGGCACAACATCAATGCGATGGTCACCAAAGTAGCCGTTGGGACCATCAAGGAGTCCCGTGAACTTCGCCTCCAGTCTTTCAACCAGTACAGGAAGCGCTTTAACCTCACGCCATACACGTCATTCAGGGAATTCACCGGTAAGGCAAATGATTCTGTGTCTAGCTCACATGGCACAAATTTTAGAAGTCCACGCAAACAGCTGGACGGACACTCCTGGAATTAATGGCATCTGCTCTCTTTTTGGAGCAATTTTTAAAGCACTGGTTTTGTCAAAGTTATTTTCTTCCCTCTGCTGTCCTCTGAAGGGTAGCGAGGGGATGCATTTGCATCAGAATCTCTATTTACATGTCACGAACTCCACTGAGTGTCCATCTTAAACAGTCATGTGCCGATTTACATCATGCAGCTCCCTGACATAGAGAGAGATTCAAAGAGCTTACAACTCCAGTGACTCCGTGATGAAGATGGAGAAAGACTGTGATAGTTCATAGAGCCTGAAAATCCACGAAAGAGGTGTTTTAAGCCATAGTCAGTGAATTCAGTAGCTGCTGATTGGACCCCTTGAAGAAGCAGCAGTAGGCCTACAAAATAAAATCAAAGCCGGGGGAAGGCTTCATCACCTGGTCATGAAATTTCACAGCAGTGTGTCTCACTCTATTGGAGGAGCTCTGTAGAAAACCTCCCTGTCAAAACTAATGTGCTGAACTGATCTGCCAGCCTTACAGCAGTATTGGTTTAAAACCTGCAAATATTATCTGTAAAAATCTGTACTGTAATGATGTTGATGACCTGCTTCATAAACATCCTATTTGACATATTTGGTCACTTTTTGCAGATAATGAGGAGATAGCACGAGACCTCGAAGAGCTCTACGATGACATTGACGCACTGGAATTTTACCCCGGCTTGTTGTTGGAGAAAACACGAGCGGGGGCCATATTTGGTGAAAGCATGGTGGAGATGGGTGCCCCCTTCTCCCTTAAAGGCCTCCTGGGAAACCCTATATGCTCTCCGGAATACTGGAAGCCCAGCACCTTTGGAGGAAAGGTGGGCTTTGAAATAGTAAACTCTGCCACACTCAAGAAGCTGGTGTGTCAAAACACCAGAACGTGTCCTTACGTGTCATTTAGAGTACCAGCAGAAGAGAAGCAAGAACACGGGCGAGAAGGTGACAGAGCGCAGACTGATGAGCTATAACCTTTGCAGACATCAGAAGGTTGTTTTGTTTTTGTAAGATCATTATATGAAGGTAAAAGAGGCGGCTGCTAAATAAAACATTTTTTAAAAATTTGTGTTACAGATGTTTGCTTGGAAAACATCAGTAATGCATGCTTGAACAGCACTGGAGAGTCACACAGGAATCAAGAGCTCAGAATGAAATCAAATATGCCTTTTCCTTTATTTTGCTCACTGTCTCATACACTTGAACACAAATACATGAGGAATAAACATGTTTTTTTGTAAATAAAACTTGTGTCCGAAGACTGAAATGATCACAATACCTGTTCGCACTGTCCATCAGTAAACGTTTTTACTGTCTGCAGAATTATTTTGAAAGATCTCATTGCAGCTCAGCATAAAGACTGAAATAAAACTGCCCATTCATTCAAACGTACTCAGGCTTCAACATTATTTACGACCCAATGATCATTATCTCTCATGACTGTTTGTACCCCACCCACATTACTCACCCACTGCATCTCAGTGCAAACCAGTGTATTTTTTGGCTTAAAGTTGAACACCAATGATAGCTGATGAGAGAGACCTGCCCAGTGCTATGTAACTGCAAGTCTTCTTTTTTTCTTTCTTTCTTTTCTTTTTTTTAAATAACCAGGGTGCACAGCGTGGTTTAAAATACACATATAACTAAATTGCCCTTGCTTCATAGTTTAAAACATGTGTTCTTGCTATATGCACTTCTGCATACATACATATGGGATTATATATGTCCGGAAAAACCACATATACAGTCTGTATGTACCTGCTATTAGTCTTTTCAGATGATTTGCATTGTGTAATCGTTTATATAAACATGGGAATGCAAACCCGTATCTTTTCACTGATTTCAGACAGCTTTTGTGAAAAATATTTAAAAGGAAGAAGGAATGATAAAGTCAAAATATTTAGCTTGGCACTGATTGTAGAAGCCATAGCAGCACTCTTTTTGCCCTCTAGTGGTGAAATAGGGAGTTGCATAGTTTATCTTCCAGCAACTTCCCGCACCTCATGTGTTGTCTTTAGGCGCCCTCGGTAAAGTCCAAACTCACAATAAAGTCAAAACTAAATATTACAGTGTCACCACAGTGGGTTGACATATTAGTTTGGATGGAAACAGTATCATAACTAACTATTTAGAAAGCAGTTCGGATCTTCTACTGCTTGATTACGTCATTTTTAAGCTTATAAGTAAATTAAATACTCGCGTGCTGCAATTGTTTGCAAAGCTATAGAAAGTAAAATTGTTTCGTTACAATTATCGGAGAGGTGAGTTTCAGCGTGTCTACATAACAGCCAGGATGCAGTTTAAACTGGCTGCAGTTTCGACTTCATTCCGATTCTCTTTACCCTCGAATCATTATTACGACACGTCAGTGAACCCTGAAGGCATCACGTTTGTGTGGAAGAGCGGCTTGAGGCGGCTGAACTAGTGGATTAAGCTCGGGCAGTCAGCGAGCCGGTTATTAAATTGAGGTAAGAAGCCGGGTGGTTACAAGCAGTGGATGTATTGTGTCGTTTTAATGCAATATATGATGTAGGAGTCGGCTTCGTTTTAATGCAATCTCGGGTAATGGCTGCCGCGGACTCCCAGGAAGTCAGCATAGGAGAAGTAGCTAACCTACGTAGCTAATGCTAACCACCTTACTTTCTACAAACACCCAACCCACCAGCTGTTCGGCCCGCGTCCTTCTTACATAAACAAGCTAATTGGATTGTCGCCATTTTCTTTTCAGTACGGCACATGTACTGAAACAACAGCAATAGTGAATGGTTGAGCTATCTGTTTCAACATCGGCAGAGGCTCTCAGATCAACTCTCGTTAGCTGTTATCTTCGCTGTCAGCTGCTGTGCTGGGACAATAATAAAGCAGCACAGTCCCGATTCATGCCTCATATTGTGTATGCTGTCATAAGTAAGAGGGCAGTGTGAGGAATGTCTCTCTCCCCGTCTGCCCATCTGTACACACCGGCTCTCTTACATACGGATCGGTGCATCACAAAATGCCTCTTAGCTTAAGTTTAATAAACTGGCACACTTACTCTAAGCTATGTATAGTGTGTGGCCCACTTTCTGTACATAAGCCTTTCCTAGCTGTGTTTATCTGTCTGGATTATACAGCACTATACTGGACTATTAAGCAATGAACGCGTTTTTTATCCGATTTATCCAGATTTTTATCAGTGAGGTTAGAAGTCTTTAATATCTCGGAGTCGTTGTATTGTGTGCTTGTTATTCATTATTAAACTAGTTCATACTGCTTCCCACAGGCGAGCCGTCATCATGACTACTCTGGATGACAAGATCCTGGGAGAGAAGCTGCAGTATTACTACAGCAGCAGTGAGGATGAAGGCAGCGACAATGATGATGAGGATGGGGAGAACAAGACCATTAGGGATGCTGAAGTCACGGAACCCGAGATAGACTACAGCGCAGATGGAAGTGCTGTGAACACAGGTTGTACAAACAGATGTAGTGCATTCACAGGGAAAAAAAATTGATCCCTTGTCACAAGGCAGCAGCCCAAAATGACATCTAAATAAATTATCTGGTTATTTTTGACAAATAAAAATGTCAGAAACTTTTAAAAAAAAAATCCTTGGAGCTTCCCTTATTTTTAAACCATCCTTGTGTTTGACTTTAATCGATCTTTCATCTGTGTCATAAGAATATAGAGTGTGTTATGGTAACAGTGGCTGTTCTGTGTCAGGGCCCAAGGGTGTGATCAATGACTGGAGGAAGTACAAGCAGCTTGAGGTGGAGCAGAAACAAGAGCAGAAGAAGGAGATGGAAAGACTGATCAAGAAGCTGTCGATGACATGCCGCTCTAACCTCGACCAGGAAAAGGACCAAGAGAAACAGAAGGCACTTCAGGAAAAAATCCAAGGCAAAGTAAGTAAATCAGACTAACAGAAGACACATGAAAGACCTCTGAAAACCCTCGTTTAGCTCAGACCTATTGTTGCTGATCAGTGGCATCCCTCCTGGGGTGAATGTAGGCAAAGAGCTGATTATAAAGGACAGCGTGAACATGGTAAAACAAAAAAACTTCTATTTTCTAGACTCTGCACCATTGATTGTATTTGTGGATGGAACAAACAACATACATCATATACTCAATAGGCTCAAGATGCTTTTTCTTTTTTTCTTTAATGAATAAAACTCGGTCTAGTTTATTCCAGTTTTTGTCCTAAGTCCACTCTCTCCTGGCTGTAGATTCATATTCAAAGAATACAAAGAAGTGTGAATTGTGTTGCACACACTCGTCTGATTTTGTGTGTTCATTCCTGTCTGCTTCACAGATGACCATGCAGGAGTACAACATGCTTCAGGAAGAAGAGGATGATGAAGAATTCCTCCAGCATTACCGCATGCAGCGCATCGAAGAGATGCGGCGCCAGCTGTGCCGCGGCAAGCGTTTTGAGCAGGTCTACGAGCTAAACAGTGGGGAGGAGTTCTTAGAGGCTTTAGACAAAGAGGACAAAAGCACCCTGGTCATGATCCACATCTACGAGCCGGACGTCCCGGGCTGCGAGGCCATGAGCGGCAGCCTGATGTGTCTAGCTCAGGAATACCCGCTGGTCAAGTTCTGCAGCGTGCGCAGCTCAGCCATCAGCACCAGCGCACTGTTCAGAGACAGCGCTCTGCCTGCTCTGCTCGTTTACAAAGCCGGGGACCTGATCGGCAACTTTGTGCGGCTCACAGATCAGCTCGGGGAAGACTTCTTTGCCGTAGACCTGGAGGCCCTGCTGCGGGAGTACGGCTTGCTGCCCGAAAAGCCTCCCGTCGTCCCAAAGATGGTTCGCAACGGAGCAATCATACAGAGCACTGTGAGCGACGAGGACTCTGACCTTGATATAGACTAGAGCCATAGCTTCTAACATGTATGATATGCTTGGGAAAACTGTACACAGATGTGGTCCCTCTGTAGCAACAGAGCGAGCCTTGACTGACACCTCACCACTCACGCAGCCACACACAACCAGCATTAAAGCAGAACCAAAAGTGAGTGCAGACACCACAACTTAGTTCATTTCATCCTATCATTCCATAGTAAATATGAGTTATTTGATGAGTGTAAATATCATTATCAGAGGGTTTCAGAATACTGTAGATGTTTTACGTTTTGTTTGAGCTGACAACTTTACCTATTTATTGTGTTAAACCACATTGCCGTGTATTCATGTGCTTCACTGTGTAGAATAGAAAACCTTTGGGCCAAACTAACTATTAGTTAATTTTCTAACTTTTATATGTGCTCCACCATATCAAATAGTCAGGACAATAAAGTGTAAAGTGTTTGGACTTGGTATTTTGTTGTCTTTTTATTTGCTGGAATCTGTGTAAAGTTTAAACTGCATCATCAACATTATTCAGTTTAATTCAGTTGTACTTTTGTAGTGCCAAAATCTGCCTTTATATTGTAAGGTAAAGACCCTGCAATGTTAGAAGGACAAGCCCCAACAAGCAGTTATGAGCAGCGATCACTTGGTGACAGTGGGAAGGAAAAACTCCCTTTCAACAGGAAGAAACCTCCAGGCTCAGGTTGAATCAGCCATCTGCTGCAAGTGGGTGAGGGGAGGGAGACGGGATGAAAGAAACACTGTGGAAGAGGGCCAGAGGTTAGTAAAAACTAACGATTAGAGGTGAGTGAAGAAGAAACACTCATTGCATCATGGGAGGTCTTTAAGATAAGATGGGACCTGATTATTCAGGATGTTTTATGTGAGGAATTTAAATTCGATGTGCTTTCTTATATAAAAAGAAGGGGTGGCACTAAAAGTGTCCTGAACTAAATGAATTCTAAAAGTCCTCTATCAAGCTTGTGATGGAGCAGAACTTGCAAAGAGGTAAACAAACTATTTTTATTTTTTTTTTAAAACAGGTAATCGGGTGATTGCAATAATAATTACCAATGTGCTGGTGATATTTACATATTGCTTAAAAGAAAAGTGCCTGGAGGCGTTTCAAGATGACTGCCAAGTGGTTCAACTGAAGAACGACTTTGGCTGCTTTAACATTTTATTGTTTTTAAAACAGGAACTGGTGAACAACGTAAAGCGTTGGGGTAGAAGTGTTTAAGGTGAAAACACCTGAGTGATAACTAGTGTTGTTGAAACTGGAGGGCCAAGAGTGCCAAAATGAATTAAATAAGTAAATAAATAATAAATTACACATTTCAGTAATTAACTATTTCAAATTGGAAATAATCTATTACATCTTTTCAAATAAATTCATTGATATTTCAGTAATTATTTCTATGTCATTACTTAATTCTTTCCAATTTAAAAAAAACTATAGTTTCATTTTATAGCAGGTAAAGTGGCTTCAGCTGTACTCAGGCAAACACAAAAATTAGCAGTTAGCTTTATTTTTCAGTAAAGTTCACAGCATTTCCATTTAGAGTTACAAAAACCAACTTTCTGAGTTCAGCTTAGTTATAAACATTTATTGTATTTCATTAATACAATAAATGGCTAAAAAGCAAAGCAACTCCCTGTGTTTAACCTGCTCTCAGTCTGCTTTCTACACCCACATTAACTTTTCGCTCCAGTGAATCCTCCCCAGAGGTGATTTGTACACAGGATTGACAGGTCAACTCTTCAAATCTTGTCGGCTCAATAATTCCTCTGAACAGGAAGAGCGGTGGCATCGACACTCGCTGTTCAACCATATTAAATTGCACAATACAGCCTGCAGCGGCCATGAGGAGTTGACTCAACTTTTCTGACATCAGACCGCTGCAGCCTACAGGCATCTCATCATTATCAGCAGCAGCTGCAGCAGCATCAGCAGGCGTATGAGGTGTGCTCCGTGTCCGTGGAGAGGAGCTGCTGAGCCATGCAGGCCATGCCCACAAAAGGTGTTTTCCAGCAGGAGGTGGGTTTCTGCACTGATACCTGCCAGGAAAGGAGAAATTCTGTCACACTTTGTCAGCTGGGGTGTGCATTAGGCAGCTGGTTTATCCCAAAGTGCAACTCATTAACCTGTGCTGTCCAGAGATGGGCAGTAACGCGTTACTGTAATCTGATTACTTTTTTTGAGTAACGAGTAAGGTAAGGGATTACTATTGCAAAAACGGTAATTAGATTACCGTTACTTTCCCGTAGGAACGCTGCGTTACTGCGTTACTAAAACCGTGATTTTTTGCGAGAATGTCTCACGACAGTGACGTAAACGAGTGCGCGGTTAGTGACAACAGCTGTGTGCAGATCAACAATGGATCACATATCGATTGTGGGAGAGAGTATGAGCGTGCAGCGTTTAAAGCGTGGAAGTACTGACCTTACTTTGAGTTTGATTCCATAAAAAGTGACAAAAACATTAGCGTCCATCGTGCGTGGGAAGAAAACTTATTTTTACAGCGAAAAAAAACCCTAAACTTCCAAGCAAGCACCGAGAGCGCAACGACACTGCCGTATCCTTCCACTGACCGCTGCACACCTGCACCAGGGTAAACCTCCGCCTACCGCAGTCCTGCTTTACAGGTGAAAATAGAGCAACAGGACCACTGAGTCTTTGACTTTATTTATGTTCTGCTGTGTTTTACTTGCATCTATTTGAAAGAGTGAGTGTAAACAAAAAATGTTTTTATTTTATGTGCTGGAATGTGCAGAAAATAGGTTTAAATGTTAAACTCATTTATTCAACTCAGAGAATGTTGCATATAATTAAATTTTTGCTTGATGCATAAAGTTAAAAGATTAAAACTGATAAAACAAGTTAAAAAAAAAGAGACTTTTCCATTTGATTACATTTTGTATGATGGATTATGCAGAAAAAGTAGAATTGGGCTGAAAGATCTATCGCTTTATCACCTCTTCAGGTTGTAAATTGTGTTTTTAAAAAGTAACTGAGTAACTAAGTAATTAATTACTTTTGAAAATAAGTAATCAGTAAAGTAACGGGATTACTTTTTGGGGAAGTAATCAGTAATTAGTTACTGATTACTTTTTTCAAGTAACTTGTCCAACACTGGTGCTGTCCACATGAAATCAATGCAAACTAATGCAGTGAGCACAGCTCTGTGAAGTCACGGGAGTAGTTCAGCCAGCTGCAGACATACACACCATGTTCTGACCATTCGTCCCACAGATGCTGGACATCTTCATCACGATGTTCATGGTGATGATCTGGGTCTGTATCAAAAACAGAGAATTGCTCTGTTAATATCTTTTATTCTGCGAACAGCACAGAGTATATGAAAAAAATGCATAACATCCTGCATCCTAATCGAGCCCTGAAGTGCTAATGTGTATGCAGAGAGTGCATGAGTTAACACAAAGAGCCGGGAGAGGATTAAAACATACAGAACATGAAGAGTAAATGAAAGGGGAAAAGCCGTTTTGACCTTGGACGCCAACATTTCATCCCCATACACTGTCTCAAAATCAGCTTCTGTGCGATTGTCTCTCATTTCAGCTCAAAGATGTTGTTTTTGTGTACCATACAAGAATATGTGCAGTGAAATATAGAGTAGGAGACACTAAAGATATGAAAAAGACTTTTGTAACAAAGAAAAGGATCAGAATTAAACACACAAACGTGAAGATTTTATTTCCCATTTGAATTATTTTCTTGTACTGTGGATTTTTAATTTAAAGAACATAAATTCCTCAAAGGAACGTTTTCTTATTTCATCTTAACCATCATCGTTTTGAGTTATTTTTATTAAAAACCAAAACCAAGCTCAGCCTGCCCACCTGTATTTACAGATAACATAAAGAGGACTCTGTACCATTTGAGTGAAGCCACAGCATCCGTTTGAGCTCTCTGAGGGCCTTGGTGAGGTTCTCCAGCTGGTCATGGAGGTGGATGTTCTCCTCTATCAGCGCATGGATCGTATCCTGCAGTTCAAAACCCTGACTTTCCAGCACCAGCAGCGTCAGGGTTACCAGCAAAAGCCTTAGTGTCCTCATAGCGACTGCAGCACAAAGCTTCTGTCACATCTTCACAGTAACCCAGCGATCCTTGTCACAGGTGAAGACAGGAATAAATGGTCGGTGCAGATATTGTCAGCTTAAACACGGCAGGGGTGGGAGTGACAATGGTTCTTTCTTTCCAAAGCCATGGGTGGAAAGCTGCCAGTGGGCTGCTTTTAAATCAATCCAATGTTTCCGTATCACTAAGTGCAGTAGCAGAAGCAGATTGCTTCAGTGTGATCGTCCTCAAATACAAATACGATCTATAACAACGGATCATCAGGGGAGGGAGTTCGGGAGGAGGTACTCCCTATTCATTAACATACAAAACACTGGAAACAAATTTCAATCTAAAAATCACAATTGTAGCTTTTAAGTAAACTCTCAGTAGCAGCAGCATCTAAAGCTAAAGCCTGTCATGTATGGGCAGAAACTTGGATAATCAGTCTTACTCACCCATTTTCCACTTACTGCCACATTTGTAGTTGTGACAAAACTAATGGCCGTCACAAGGAAACTGCACACCTATCAAAAGTAACATGTAACTTTTTTTTCTGCTTCCATACATCTACACAGCTCATCAGGACTGTTTTCGGACTCGTGGAAGTGAATTATCACTTGAGAAAAAACAAATTATCGTGGGGAAGAAAAACATCCATTTATGTGCATCAATTCCTCAGACAAAAACACTGCTTTAAAAATATAACCACATCGGATACCTGCGCAGATCACTGATCTAAAGAAGCTCATGCTCAAAATTGAAGACTCAGGACACTGTAGTGTTTTTTCCAAACAAAAACCCTTTTATTTATTTATCATGTGAATGAGTTTATGCGGTCTTGGCAGCCCTGGTGCGCTTCTTTTTGACCACAACAGGCTTCTGGCTCTTCAGGATAGCGCTGGCACGACGCAGGGCAGCCTGGGGAAACAAATGAGACTTAAATGTTGTTCTTAAACTTTGACACAAACAAAAATGCCAGCTATTTAAAGTTTCAGCCTCCCCAAAACCACAGATTAAGCTCACCATACGCAGGTCCTTCCTGTATTTGTTCTTGCAAATGATGTGCCTCAAGCTGTTGAGGGTGGCACGGGAATTCTTGTTGATGGTGACCTTGACGTAGGAGTTGGCAGGTTTGTTCTGGCCTGTGCATCAAGAGAACAAAATGAGCAAAAATATGGATTTTCCAAGAAGAAACCCACATTTTTGTATACTGTGATATACACAATATGCAGAATCTAATACTTCTGCAGTTGTCATCCTTGTCATATGTCACTGTACAACACAAAATAGTGTATCTAGTTGTAAATTTTAACAACTTCCTTCCCCTCCTCCCATTAATGGAAATTCATTAGGCATCCATAGATGACATAAACGTTGCTGCTACCTGATGCATAAGGAGCATTTGAAATATTTGTGTTCAAATATTCCTTAAAGTTACTGAAGAGAGGATCGTTTGTCCAGTCTGAGTCTGGACAATACTATTACTCAAACGTTAATGAACCAGCATTACTCATTTACCTGCACGCTTCTTCAGCACTACGACGACACCCTTGCCGTCGGCTGCAGGCTGCACACCTACAGTCTTCTTGTGCACCAACCCATTGAAGCGGAAAGAGTTCCTGGCCTTCAGGTTGTTGGGCTCCTGTCACAAAACAAAGACATTCAGATCACTGGCATGCATTTATTTAATTATCTTGCCTGATCCTGCTGTTAGGCTAGGGAGGTAATGCGGTATATTTTAATAAACATTACCAGGACATTTAAAAATCTCAACAATTTGATCTTCAACAATATAAATATTTACGGATGCAAGCCAACTAGCATTTCCAGTGCCACCTTCAAATAATCTCACATCTTTAGCCAGAATTATGTCACAAACACAGATACAGTCCAAGCCTATGTGGCATATCCTGTCAGCTCAGCTAATATGCAATTCTCAAACACTAACAGCAGGTTTTGTTAGTATGTTAAGGTAATGTACAAAGCCTGGGATCCGTGTTTCAAGTCTAAGTTATTTGTGTCCCTACCATACCACACTGTACATCACTGCTCAAACCCAGCTTCAGTACTAAAGCAAACTTTCTGGGTGCGTAATCGCACGTTTGGTCAGGTTCTTCAGAGCAGGTTTTGTACTCACAGTGCTGTAGGTCTGTCCGTTCCTCTTGATGAGGAAGCTGGAGCAGTTCCTGATGACCATCCACTGCAAATGGGACGACATGGTGAACCTGTGTATAAGAGGGAAAAATTTTTCTTGAAAATCTGGAAGACGAAAAACCCTGACAGGCGTCTAACATGTTTGCCTGTATTTTCTGACATTAGCTAAACGTGTTAGCTTAGCGTCACAACTTGAACGGACTAACACGGGAAACGATGAGACGGCAAACATCTAATATCGCGAACCGTAGACTTTACTATTCTGTTAGGACTGTACAGAAAACACAGAGAGCTGCGGTTGCTAGCATTAGCGCCACTGTTCAGGCCGGGGAACCGAAGGAGCACGATGAGGCCTAACCAGAGCGAGGTGCTTACAAGATTAATCTGTCCATTTCTACATACAACAGGGACATTTATTGTCGCACAAGGTGTATAACAACAAACATAAGAATAATACCTACATTTATTAACACAAAAACAACTAGGGAAAGAAAACAAATGTACTTTAATCACCAGCTTTTAGCCACCGAAGCGACCACGTTACCTTTTAGCGGAGGAAAGGACCGGAGAGAGCGGAAACCGCTTTACGGAACCTCTCGCTGAGATTCTTACGCACACCCATCTACCTTTTTAAATTGCATTTTGGGACAAAAGCCATATTTTACTGAATTATATGACATATAGCTAATAATTAATATATATATGTACATTTTATTAACTCATTTGATGCTGTATTGAATACTGAATGTAATTTTGTTTAGTACTAGTTATTTATAGAGAGAGCGGAGGAATACGTTCAGCGTGGTAAGTATGTTCACGTCATTAATGTGCGCCTGGTGTTTACAGGCAGCCGTCTGAAGTTTTACACATAATAATCAGCTGTTTTTAACGCCAAACCGATTAGTGTTATGTTAGCTCCAAACTCGAGCAAACGAGGAGCAAAGGCAGGGCGAATAAGAGAGCGATTGTAGACCAAATCGCAACTTCTGGACGCCGATTTTGATTTATTTCGTGGATGTTTTCGTTATGCTGCTGTGATTGAAAGATGTGAACAAGAAATGTATCTGAGGTCAAAACCTGATAAGTTAAAAGTCACGGCCTGCTCTAGCATGGCAGGTAAAGTCAGGGTCTTGTGATGAAGAGTCAAACATGGAAGAAGAAGATCTGGAGACACTTGGGGAGCAGCTGTACTCTCTGATTTCCTCCAAACACAAAGAGGATGCTGGAAAACTCACAGGTTAGGGGACCTGCGTACCTCATTTTTTGTTTAATGACATTATATATATGTTTTTGTCGTTTTGTTTTAATACTTGCAAGTGAAGCTGTAACTTGGCCCTGAAGTCTAGCTTGCTCTGTGTTACAGGCATGTTACTGGAGCTGCCAGGTCCTGTGTTGACTCAGATGTTGCAGGATGATGCCATGCTGACCGCAGCTGTGGAGAAAGCCCTGAGAGCCCTGCAGGTGGCACAGGAACCCAGGTACAGAAATGGCTAGTAGTTTTAGAGGGTTATCTTTAAAAAGACAAAGCAAATAAAGTAATTTGTAAGTTACACTACATGGACAAAAGTACTGAGTACTGCCATTCAGTCACCTTTAGAAACTTTTGTGAAAGAATGGGTCATTCTAAAGGGATCACTGAAGTTGATTGTGGTGCTGTAATAGTATGTCGCTATTGCTAAAGGTCAGTTTGTAATATTTTTCCCTCTCTAGATCGACTGTAAATAGTGTTATTGCAAAGCGGAAGTAATTACAAGCCACAACATTGAGCGGTAATGCAAACAGGGCATAAAAAGTGCCAATGCTCTGCAGAACCCCAAACCTCCTTTCACATTAACATCAGCATAAAACCTGTGCAACAGGAGCTTTCTGGTATGAGTTTCCATGGCTGAGCTGCTCCTGTAGGTGTAATGTGGCTTCTGGTCAGCCCAGTTTTTTGTCCATTTTGTGTATGTGTCAGATTTTTAAACATGACATTGTTATGAGTCAAAGGTCCAAATGGGAGTAAAATGATCCCAGGTGAAGAATAAGAGGAGATGACAAGGCTGGACTTTTCAAGGGGGACAAAGGCCAGAATAACACAAAAAAACTTAAATAGAAAATTACCAGCATCCAAAGAAAAGAGACACCACAAGCAAAAATGGCAGTTCACCTCTACAGGCCTTGGCTAAAGGCTTAGGTTAATGGTAAACCCTAAACCAGGGGTGGGCAACTCCAGGCCTCGAGGGCCACTGTCCCTGCAGGTTTTAGGTTTTTTGAACCTAACACAGCTGATTTAAATGGCTAAATTAGCTCCTCAACATGTCCTGAAGTTCTCCAGAGGCCTGGTAATGAACTAATCATTTGATTCAGGTGTGTTGACCCAAGGTGAGATCTAAAACCTGCAGGACACCGGCCCTCGAGGCCTGGAATTGCCCACCCCTGCCCTAAACACATGGTGAATTAAATCTGTATCACAAGACCTGACAAAGACAGTTTCAAAACAAGATGTGCCGGCACTCCTAAGAGGCATTGTGACCTTTCTTTCTTTTACATAGGCCACAGGAGAGCTTTACCTTTGGAGTAAATAACAGTAACACACATGGGATTTATCTGAATGTCAAAACATTTCAGCGAGTGTATTCTCATGTCTTTCTTTACAGTCAGGTATGTAAGGATGAGGATGATGTGTCAGTGTCTTCTGACTCTCTGGGGGAGCAGCTATTTGAGCTGGTGGATGTTTACAACACAGGCCACTCACAGAAAATCACAGGCAAGTAAAATGTCTCAATAAACAACCCATAATATGTGTGTGAGATTTCACCTTGAAACAAAGCTCCAAATGAGTAAATTTTAATGCAGGCTTGGTCAAACAGTTGTATGCTAACCTTTTTGGTGACTTCTAATATAAATTAAACTACATGTTCAGCTTATTTCAAATAAACCCTTTAAAATCGTTGCCTCTTTAGTTCTGCTTTCTGTCTCACACACTCTGTTTCATGTTTTATATTTTTAAGTAAATTTAAAATGATTCTTTTACTAAAGAAGGGAATGAGTGGAAACTTATATTCTTGCTAATCTTCATAAGAAGATAGTAATTCATTTTCCCCCCTCATTTTAAACATATGATCAAATTATGTTGTTAATTCCTGAAAAACATTCTCAGCTGTATATTTTTGTGCCAATAAATAAACCAATGTTAATCTGAAAGAGCTGGTATTTCAACATAGTTTTGTTCTATTTTAGTGGATGGATATTTACATTTACTGCATCAACATTTAATTCTGATAGTCGGCCTCAGCAGCTGGGGATCAGACCGGAGGGGGCGTCTCTGGTTGGTGCCCGACACACATAGCACCCAGTGTTATACGATATCTCCAGTGGGATGGTGACCCTATAGGAGGGTGGGCCTGTGTCACCTCTTCAGTGCCCGGCCGTGCCCCATGCGGTGCGGCCTGGTGACCACGCAGTCACTCTCAAGATCTGTCCACAGTCCTGGCTGCAGGGCTGGAAGCAGCAACCACATCCTGGGCAGGATAAACTTGTCCCTTGATTCCTCAATCTTGTTTAGGGGTCATGTGAATTTCTCTATGTCTGGCCCCTCACCCCAGATCAGTGTGCTTAGCTACTACATTAAGGTGGCAGTCCCCCTGGGTGCCTCCTGGGTGAGGTGTTCCAGGTATTTCCTACCGGGAGGAGGCCTCCTGAGTCAACTCATGACACACAGCAGAGAAGATGTCTCTTGGCTGGCCTTGGGGAAGGCCTCACTGTCCCCCAGGAGGAGCTAAAGGAGGTGGCTGGGGGAGACAAAGGTCTAGGCTTCTCTGCTTGGGCTGCTGCATGCAGGATAAGAGGTAGAAAATGCATGGATAAATGGATATTTAATGCACTTTTCCTCCATAGGAATGCTTCTCGAGCAGCACAAAGATGCCATCTTAAAGCTTCTTACAGATCCCAGTCTGCTAGAGGAACAAGTGCACCTCGCCATGAAGACGCTGAAAGAGTATGTTGTTTTTTGGAGAATATTTTTACATATGGGCTTGTTCAGAAATGTGATTTTTTTTTTTTTTTTTTTTTTTTTTTAAAATTGTAGCCTGCCTTGCAGATCAGTATCAGGGCAGCTTTAATAAGATAGGAGTGGAAATCTAATTAATTGTTAATGAAAAATTGTAATAATCGCTTCACTTCAGGCAGAATATGGAGGAGACTGATGTGAGCGACACCTCAGAGCTGGATGACACAGAGAGTTTCGGAGAGAAGCTCTTCTCGCTGGTGGTGGAGATGGATCCACTCCATGCAAATGATATTACAGGTGACGTTAACCTGTAAATACTTTTGTGATTAATCAGTATTTTGTTTTTTCTCTCTGGAGAGTTCTTGTTGATGATGTTGAAATACTGATAACACTCCTACATCCTTGTAGGTATGCTGCTAGAAATGGACCCAGCTACACTCCAGCAGCTGCTCAGTGACCACACAATGCTCCAGATTGCTGTTCAGAAAGCACAAGCAGCACTGGATACTTTAAACTGAGCTTTTCTTTTTTCTTTTTTGCTCCAGCAAAAGCAAAGAAATAAATCAATATCTTTGAAGTAATACGTCCTTCAAGGAGATCTGGAGGGTATACAAGTTGCCTATTTTACAGTATGCCTTTATTATTTTACGTGGACTTTTCTGAGGACCAATGACAAAGTTTTAGTGGACCAGCCGAAAATACACAAAGCATTTCCACTCAGCACAGAACCAACTTATTGTTAGCCATTTCTGACATGGATGCTGTGATCGCTGTTCTCAGATAAATGGACTGAACACGTTCCAGTGTGGCAAATAATAATCTATCAAAGTTGTTGTGCTTGATGATAATGTTTAGAATATGATGATAGTATTTATTTGTAAGTCTCTAAGCATAAATGCTAATCTAAATGTTGCTATTTATGTTTTTTGTTTTTTTTCTAACCTTAGTGTAGGTCTCAATTGTGTAACTCGGTGATTTTCACTTCCTGTTTTTACCTGTTTTAGAGGAATGACTCCATGGATGGTGGTGTTGGTTGGTTACCTCCTTTTATAGACGGAACTATCTCAGACTAATTATTGATTTGCCATGAAGTTTTGACGTTCATATTTCTCAGAAGATTAATGTTATTACATGCCTTCTTCAGTTGTGCATCACTGCCCCTGTTGCATCTCTTGTTCATGTTGATTTGTGGGCCAAAGTGCAATAACTAGCTCGATTTTGCTTTAAGAACACATCCAAATTTCACTTCACTCTGTGTGTTTGCAGACCTCACCTCCTCTTCATACTTCACACTATAGAAAACTCTGTGTACATGTAATATACAACTGCACTCATACTCTCTTTATTTACCCAGTGCATGTACACTGCTTATAAAAATAAAACCTGATCACGGCTTTTGTTGTTGTTCTTGTTTGTTCAGTTCACTTGTGAACACTGCAGTTTTATCAGTAAATCAGTTCACAGAAGAAATCCTATGGTTGAATTCAATTCAGTTCACCAGCCATCACCAGTTAGCCTGTCTGTAGCTGGAAATTGCACAGGATCTTATTTTGGTCATTCAGAACTACAGTAGGGGGTGTGTCCCATTTGAACCCCAGGAATTCCAGACTATACTTGGCACAGATGTTCTTGTATACTATGCCAGACACTTGGTTATGTCTTCTATGTATGCTCTGCCTGCCAGTATCTTGCACTCTGCTGTTATGTGCTGGACTGTCTCAGGGGCATCTTTGCTCAGCCTGCACCTGGTATGGTAGACCCCATTCTCTATGGATCTTGTGCTTAGAGTTTGTACCTGTGCTGCCACAATTAGTGCCCCTGTGTTGTCTTTCAGTCCAGCTTTTTCCAGCTGCTGTTAGATTATCTGGATGTCAGCCACATCTCAGGACTTGTCTTACCCTCTGCAGGTACTTGGTGGTTTCAGCTTTCCTAGCACCTGTATATGATTCCCATTTGCCTGGGGGATTCCAAGGTACTTGTAGCGGTCCTTGATGTCAGCAATGTTCCCTTCTGGTAGTACAGTTCTAACTAGTTTCCCTGTCTTTGTTAACGTCCGAATACACTTCTCCAGTCTGAATGACATTCAGATGTCATCGCTGTAGATC
>NW_005187403.1:6147744-6149948 GCF_000239375.1 Pundamilia nyererei | reverse complement strand
ACATTTACTGCTGCTTAGAGTACCATATTCTTCTTTGTTCACAAGTGCATTACTAGTTATAAATGTGGTAGCATTTTTGCTTTCATTCCCAGCTGACAGTTATACTTTCCCGAGACTCTAAACTGCAATGTAATGAATGAAACCAGAGGACATCTCTTTCAAAGTGCTACAGAGGGCCAAAAATACCTTTATTATGATTTTTTTCCCCCCATTTCTACCTTTTGTATTTATAGTTTTCTGTCAAGAACTTTACATGAGGGAGTCTAAAACACTGGAGACCACAACTGCTTCTCTGAAACAAAAGTGAGAAAGGGGTTAAAATCAAATTGTCTACATCATAATAATAATAATAATAATAATTGGGATGACTAATGATTGAATTAAAAAAAAAACCAAACAAACAAAAAAACAAAATCACAGCAATTAAATGTCAAGAAGTACTTTGAATAAAATTCTTTCATTTTACAATGTAGATAAAGATTTATTTGCAGAAGCGGCCAATACAGGTGATCAGAATATGAATCTGTCATCTCAATCAATCATAAATGCATTTTGTCAAAGCGTATCAGAAAAATTAGTTGCTCTACACACACAAACACACACACTCACACTTTTATTTCTACATCTCATAAATACAATCAATCTGATATACAAATATTTGGATAGATTCATTTTTAGCGACATTTAAAATGCAGTTTGAATCCCGGTTCTTGTCGTTCTGCAGACCACCTCTCGATAAGATCATTATTCAGTTTCTTGCGAGAGAAACTCGAGCTCGCTTGGACGAAAAGACCCTGTGGACACTTCGTTAAAATTGATGGGCAGTTGAAATAGGTATTTGAAACGCGCAGCATCCTAACACTGCAGACTTTCATTCTTCTCTACATCATCCATCATGCTTCCATTACTGAAGGGCGACTGAGAAAAAGCAAAGGGCATAGCAGACGAAGCAGTACCAGTCTCCATTTGACAGGACACCAAAGAGCTGCACATAAAAGTCCAAAATCTGGATTTTAAAAAAAAGAAAGACAAAGTGCAGCTCTTCTACCTGTCACACATACAAGCAATCACAGGCATCTGGACTTGAGACAGAATCGAGAAAAGGGATGATCATTCTGTTAACAGTGTTACGTTTGTGCGGAAGCCGGGTAGCTTTAGAGGATCGACGCATTTACTGTACATTAAATCAAACCTACATGAATGTACAATTTGTGTATGAATGCATCCACAGATCAGCCTCCATTTTTTAACTGTCAGTTTTCTATTTGGATGCGAGAAAAAGCCCTTCATGGAAACACGCCTGTGTCAGAAACACATCAAAGTCAGTAATAGTTACTGAACAGGGGAGGGGGGGAAAAAAAAGGAAAAAAAAAAAAGGAAAAAAGAAAGAAAAAGGGTTGAGTTCTGACATGACGGATAATGTGATTATACTCTTCTTAGGTACAGGCAGGAAGAAGGGTCCTTAAGACATAAAGCAGTTTGTTCATGTGCTTCTTTTACTTTCAGCTAGAATCCTCTGCTATCCAACAAGTCTGCCTCTTTCAGTGGGATGTTCTTTACTTCATCACTGGGTACTGACGTGGACCGCCCAAACGACCTGAGCGTACTCCTGATGGTGCACTTGTCTGAGGAAAAACAGCAGCAAGGAAAGGTGATTGTAGGGTGAAAAGTAGCAAAACACAAACCCACACCAACCCCCCCCCCAAAAAAAACAAAACAAAAACAAAAACCCTGTAAAAGGTTTCTCACAACTGCGAAACTTTGGAGTTCATACCTGTGCAAACTGTGAGGGGTTATAAAAGGTGACGCCCCCAGCAGGTGCAGTCCCCTGGGCTTGATCGCTCTGTCCAAAGACAAGTTCAGTTACTGAAGTGTGTGTGCAGTGTCACACTAACATCACTTTAGAGCAGAGATGGAAAGCAAGACACAACTCACAAACAGATTTGACCAAAGTATAAAATACAGTGGCTTGCAAAAGTATTTGGCCCCCTTGAACTTTTCCACATTTTGTCACATTACAGCCACAAACATCATCAGGCAAGGTCTATGGGCAACTGACTGCACTCAGACTAAAGGGGGCTGAATAATTACGCACACCCCACTTTTCAGTTATTTATTTGTAAAAAATGTTTGGAATCATGTATGATTTCCGTTCCACTTCTCACGTGTACACCACTTTGTGTTGGTCTTTCACATGGAATTCC
>NW_005187403.1:6144502-6147336 GCF_000239375.1 Pundamilia nyererei | reverse complement strand
GACACTTTCATATTGACTTCCCTTTTTAGATCAGATGACATAATTTTGCACGCACTAAATCTTAAACCAAATAACAAATTAAATGATGCCTGAAAACATCAGACAACATGATAGCATGAATCTGTATTTACGTGTAATTTTATGGCACTCCAATTGATGTCAAGGCAATTCATTCTAAATCTCAATACTTTTAACTTGCTAACAGGACTAGGTTAGACAGATGACAATCTTTTGAGAACTAGAGGTATGGGACTGGGAGTGCTGCAGTCAATCCATTCAATAAAAACAATATATAACCAAAGTTAATAGAATTCTCATCTTTTCTACTCCACAGAAGTGTGAACACTTTTTTGGCGACAATTATATAACTATACTCCGATTTTATTGTCCATTTGTGTTATGTTGAGTTAGTAATGGTGAAGACAACAGGCAGGGTTTAATAGGCAAAGAAGCTTTGGGTGGGTGCAGTGAAGCATGCTACTAGTGATGTGGAGTGAGCTACAAGGGTGGCAGGCAGGGGTGAGTTAACTTAAAGCCCAGCTAGAGGTACCTGGTTTAAATGCTGACTCACTTCGCGTGATAAAGAACTCATTGAACTAGAACGTGACAGCTACAGACAGCAGGAGGAAAATTAAAAAACAAACAAACCCATTTTAATAACCTGGCATGCACTGGATTAGTTTTCAGAATGAAAATGAATAAATCAGCATAAAACCATGGTTCATAGAAAAACAGACATGGAAAGAATTATATTAGACCAGCACATGGAACAGAGTATTATTTATCAAGGCGTTTCGCATGAATATGAGGAAAGATTTTAATTCTACATGCATATAATATCATGTTCTTTCGCTCCTACATTAATATTACAAAGAGCAAAGTGCGCACACTGGCCACTGGCAGTCGAGCATCATGTTTCAGTTGCATTATGACAGGAGGCTTAGGCTTACCTCTCCAGAATGGGAGCCATCAGGCACTGTAGGACCTTCTGGGGCAGGTGGTAACAACATTGGGGTGAACATCTAGACAGATTTTTAAAAAGCGCAACAGAAGAAGTTTGGATAAGTAGAGCTGTTGCTTTGTACTTATTGATGACTGCCTTACATTCTTTCTCAGTATGCTGCTTATGTTTTGTCTTTTTAATGCATTTTTTCACTTATCTTTTAAAAATGAAGAACAGGAGTAAAGTTCATGATTATAAAGAATGATGAGGATTACTAGTAAAGAGTAGAGATACCTGTGGACCAGCACTGGTGTTTGGTGAGTTCTGCTCCTGATTGCCTCCTTCACTGCCTTCCAGAGGTTGTTGATCATCGGGAGCTAATCCAGGGATACAAATAAACATGGAATTACTTCAATCTTTAAAAGCAGAAAATCCTCTACAGCCACCAAATGCTGCTGGTGAATACAAGTTATTATGCCATCTTGCACATGACACACACCTGAGCTAGGCACAAACAGGTTAGTAGGAATAGGCATTGGTGCCAAAGGAGCAAAGATGTCCGCTGGAGCAGGAGCTGGACCGCCAGGTTTAGCAGCTCTGCTGGGGTTCAAAACATCCACGTATCTACTCTTTGTGCCTGAGAGGGAACAAACACATCTGAGTTAAAAGCGCCCTATAAGAGAAGACATGCTTCTACTTTTAGATGCATTATGCAAGGCGAAGGATGAGGTTTGTTTAGCCAAAAGCCACTCTGAGTAATCCTCATCTCACCTGCCTTCCTGGAAAACATGTTGACAGGAGGAATACTACTCGGCGGTGCAGCAGGCCCTCCAGGACCAGGAACTTGAGGCATCTTGGGGAAGACAGAGGGTGGTGGCGGAGGTGGCTTGCTCTAAAAGTTTAGAAGAAAAACTATTAGAAGTGTTCCATTTGTAAGAATTTCAGGCTTTCTGCACACTACAGGTCCAGCCTGGAGAACACATTTTCAATTTTACAGACCTCCTCCTCAGGCTCGTTCAAGTCGACCCATCTCTGCTTCTTTTCATCCCACACAATCTGACAAAGATCACAGCACTCTCATATTGGCCGCATGTACAAACAAGTGTATGAAATTTGTAGAACAGGTAATGTAAACAAGAAAAAAAAAAAAGGTGAAAGTGTAAAAGCTATAACTTACAGACTTATTTTTGTCATCTGGCAAGTGAGCTTCATTCTTTCCTTTCCCAATGATCCAACCCAGCCAGCCAACCCCTTTCTGTGTGTGTAAAGATAATAAGTATTCTACTTAGCACAGTGACCACAGTGCACACTGAAAACCTGAGAGCCAGTATGTAAAACTGAACCTTTTTTGGAGAGTCCTTCTTGACTTTCTTGGCCTCTTCTTTAATGGGCTGCTCGGGGATTGAGGGTGGAGGTGGAGAGGCTTGCACCACAGTTGAGTTGCTCCGCTCTCTTCCACCAGAGTGAGTAGAAGACTCCGAGGTGGTACGGGAGCGGCGTCCTGATGACTGGATGATGGAAAATACCAGAAAACACAGATATAAATGAAATGCATAGACCTCCAGATACAACCTCTTTTAATCATCATATAATTTTTTTTTTAACTTATTACACAGGGATGGTGTTTTATAAATACTGACTTGATTCCTGATATCTTTTTATCTCTTTTAGGCAAACACATACAAGTAAAACATCAAAACATTGATTAATTTCTAATTTCCCAACAAGAAAATCTAAATGTGTTTTGAATGTGTGCCCCTCTCTTATGTCGTATATATTCCTCCTGTTTGTTATTTATTTGTTCTGTCTTAATATTTCTATTGTATTCCTGCACAGTTTGTGTGAAGCACCCACAATTTTTTTATACCTGTACAAAGACAACAAAGGGCTA
>NW_005187403.1:6124759-6142214 GCF_000239375.1 Pundamilia nyererei | reverse complement strand
AAAAAAAAAAAAAAAAAAAAATGCACCAAAGGCCCCCTAAAAACAAACAAACCTGGAGGCATCAACTGGACTCCCTGTGGTGGAGACCCAGGCAGTAATGAGCTCATGAGTGGGTTATCAGGGGCTGGGTTATCTAGTGGCATGCTGTTTGGTGGGCTCGGATGGTCCAAGTCAGAGCTAGGGCTGCTGCACTCAAACTGTATCGGAGTTGTTCTGTCTGCATTGTACGTAATCAGACCCGTCTAAGAAACACAAAGCATCAAATGATTGATTGACACAAACTATTAAAAATGTTCACATAATTATTATACACAGCCTAATTTTTTTTTTCTATTCAGAAGAAAAGTTTACACAACCTCCCTATATGACAACTGCTTATGTCACAACAGAATTAGAGTACAATGTTTTTCCTTCTCCTCACTTTGATCTGTCCATCCAGCTGTCTCAGGCGAATCAGCCATTCCGGCTCAACGAACAACTCCTGCTCTGGTTTCTCCTTCAGTTGTGGATCGAAGAACCGCAGCTTTTCAGACATCTGTTGGCAAACAGTGTAACAGTAACCTTTGTCTGAATGCAACGCTGCAAAGTATTTAAGTGACTATATTTAGGCAAAAATCACAGCTAAAGAGGAGAATAAGTGTATACCTGTATGATCTGACTGATAAAAATGGGGGAGTAGTAAGAAGGCTGCACGAGGACGGTCTTCGAGATAACTTCGCAATAATGGAAGGCCTGAGCGCTCAAGCCTGCCTCAGCCAAGCGGCATGCATAGATCAATTTAAACACCTAATGAGAGACAAGAAGAACAGAAGAGAGTGATACTTAGTAATATAACATGATAAACATCACTGTAAATAATGCAGTCGTGTATAAAGTTCTTGGTTTATACATATTATTTATTGGTTTGTCAACTGGTTTAAAAAAAACAAACAAAACAAAAAAAAAAAAAAACTCACTTGGAAATTTGGCAGCGAACAAGGTTGTGAGCCTAGAGACTGAGCATACTCATAGGCTTCAGTCCTTTGGATTGCTTCATTAGTCGCAAATTGAGAAAAGGGCAAACTGAAAAAACAAAGATGAGGTTACACATGTTTACTATAAAATGTGAGGACTTAAATTTAACATCTAGGAGCTACGTGGGTGTGGTTATTGCATTAACCTGTGGTTGGAGCCAATCAGGACCATCTTTGTGCTCTTCTTTGTGAAAACGCCAAGACCAACTTGAGCCATCAAATAACAGAAGTGTGCTGCATCAACCAGGCCCTTCGAAGCTGGCATGAGACAAAATGAGTGCAGACAGAGTTTAAGGGTGCATGTTTGTTGCCAGCGCTCTTGATTACTGAATTCTTGACAAAACCCTACCAAGTGTGTCGCCCATGGTGGTAATTGTGCGAGTATCCAAATCCAGGGTGTGTGTGAGGTTTGACAGCACCATGGCCAAATGAGGACGCCAGTCTCCCCACTTCTCCTCCCCGCAGCACTGTGTGGGAACAAGACATATGTTAGCCAGGGCAAAATAAACACGCCTTTTTTTTCTTTTCTTTTTTAAAACAAGTGTCTAAAGCTACAGTACATACTGGAAGCGATTTATTGCCACCAGAGAAAGTGAATGATATTTGGCACCTTCAAGTGACTACAGGTGAAGTGGGTAGGACCTGCAATAAGCTTTCAGGCAAGTGACTGAAGAGACTACCAATGAGAGTGAAGAATACCATTGAATGATATATGGCCTGCTAGTAAATACATTAGAGGGTCATCTAGGCAATCGGAGCCTGTCCACAAGTGACTGAAACACTTCCAGTGTGTTTGGCTTAAGGAGGGTAAAACAACACTTACGGTGGCTGACGCAGGCATCCTCCCCGACATCAGCTGGTATACTGTCTGAAGAGGGTCATTTATGGGCAAACTGTTAGCAAACCTACACAACAAAGACACACACACACGCACACACACACACACACACACACACACACACACACACAAAATAATATAATAACAATCATAGAACAAATAGGACCAAAGTTAATTATTCTCACATCTGATTTCTTTACCTCGTCATGACTCGGGCATGAGTCCTGTTGTCCATCTTACTGGCCAATAGCAGGGCATGGCCCCAGAGACCTCCCTTCATGGCTGCTTCTAGTGCATCCTAATTCAACAACGTTCAGGTATTTAAAATCTTGCAAGTTAATACCTCATACTGCATTTCTTATGTACAATTTTACCTTCTTTCGGCCAAACAGCAGCAGCTCCCTGAAGCGTTCTGTTTCTTTGCCAAAATTTTCTGGGACAGTCATGAAAGTGTCCGACAGTAGAGACAGTGGTCCGGCTCCAGGCTCTTCCTCGGCTCTCGCCAGTGGCTCGTTATTAAAATCAATCAAGTTGGCTTCATTAGGACTCTTGCCGGGAAGCCAGACAGAGCGATGCTCCTTCAGCAAGAGGTCAGCAATATCTGTGCCCACAACAGTCTGAGGAAACAGAGTACGAGTTAAAACGTTGTCTCACGCAATTGTGAAAAGCCACAGTCTTGCCTTAATTTCAATGTATGGTAAGTTTAGTGGTGCCTACACAGTCTTACCCCATTCTGTCTACATAGCAGCATGATGAAGTCCCAGAGGAGGCGGGCAGAGTCTCTGTCTAAGAGGTTGTTATCACGGGAACACTCCAATGCTTTGTTCTGGGAGAATTTAATCACGTCCACCTTGTGAGTCTCTTCCCTGATGGACAAGATGCAATATTAAAACAGAAAAGCAGTCAATGATGCATTCAATATAAATAGGGAGTTTTAGGCTCTGGCTAGGAATTAGATTTATTTCATTGCTGTTACGGCCCTGGCCATAAGCTGAATCCTGGTGGCCGTTTTAGGTTTTTTCTGTCTGTGTCTTTAAGAGGCTCTTCAGGTTCTTCCTAATTGGAAAGCTGGCTGCTGCTGATTGGCTTCTTGATCATGTGGCTGCTTTGAAAATCCCTCACCAGCAGTTCTCCCGGGGCAGCAACTGACAGCAGCAGCAGCAGACCCGACCATGGCCTCCAAAACCCTCTGTGATTTTTGTGCTTTCCTGATTATTGAGCTTTGTAAATAAATAGATTATGGATCACATGTAAATAGGGGCACAGTTTTCTCCTGTTTATTCAGTTAGGGGTAGCACCTGTCGTTTGTTTGGTTTGTGTTTCACCTAGGTTTTAGGTAGCACCTCCCTTTTTGAATGTTTGTTATTTTGGCGTTTGTTCACCCCAGAGTTAAGCTTTCAGTTTGGACAAAACAACCTTTCACTTGAAATTTGGCTTCTGGGTATGGTTTTGGGGACAAGGGTGGCGTCACTTCCTTTTTGTCTACAGCTTTTGGTTGGCAGTTTTCTGGTAGGGTAGGGGGTATACTAGCCACAATGCCTTTTGATGTGGATGGTTTTGCACAACGGCCCACCATGGATAAGTTGCAATGATGCACGAAGGCAGATTTGTTGTTGGTGGCTAATTTGTTTAATGTTAGTGTCCCCTTAAATGCACAAAAAGCAGAAATTAAGCAGTGTATGGCAGAGCAGCTGGTAGAAAAGGGGATAACTGCAAAGGTGAAACCTCGACTGGTTGATGCTTCTGAGAATTTGGTGGTGGATGTGGGAGCAGAAGCTGCAGCAACCATCCCACAAGCTGTCAGTGGATGGATGACACTGGGGCGGAGGCTCCTGCTGCCATTTAGGTCCCAAACATTGAACCAGCCGGTCAGTTACAGGCAGGAATGGTTACAGAGGATATCAAGCTCGCCCTTTGCCTGAAAGAGGTCGAGCTTGAGACTAAAGCCAAAGAAGCTGAGCTTATGCATCCCCGCGTAAGGGCTATGGAGCTGGATCCTTCCCAGGAACACAATGCTATGTCTACCCCGTGAGCAAAACTTCCGAGACATTCTCCTCTGACCAGTTCAATGCAAATAAACAAGTTGCCTTAGGGTCACCTTTCAGAGAAAGTGAGGTTGATTCTTACTTTAACGCCTTTGCATCACAACCACTTTAAAGTGGCCCAGTGGTTAGCTGCGAGTAAAGTGAAGGATTTTATTAGCTAAGAGAATTCGTCCTATTGGAAGAATTCAAAATGTGTCTCCCTGAGAATGTTGTTGTGTATCTCAATGAGCAAAAGGTGGTTTCTAAAGCTGCTGTTCTCACAGATGAGTTTTCGTTTTCAGCTGTGCACCATGAAAAGGTTTCTCCTAAGTGTCAAACGCTCCCTGATCTAGTTCCCATGACTCGTCGTGAATACTTTTATTGCCGTGACACTGGACATCTCATTGCGAATTGTCCGTTGCTTCGCCGCAAAGAGCAAGCTCAAACCTCGAAAAAGACAAAAAGTGTTGGTTTCGTTCGGTCGGTGTCTGCTCCTAATCCTGTCAGTGATGAACCAGGAAATGACTGCCTTGACAGCAGTTACTGACCTTTCATTTCAAAAGGGCTTGTCTCACTGAGTGGGAAAGAGGAAGATAATGTGCCGATTGCAATTTTGCACGACACTGGGGCTACCCAGTCTCTCATTTTGGAGAGCGCGGTGCTGACGCTCTCGTATGAGGAGTGAAAATGAGTGTGTTATGGGCTCCGATCGAGAAAACACTAAACACCACTAATTTGAGGGATTTTCTTTCTCCCAAGTACTGAAAACTCAGTGTAACCACCTCTGAAGTTTTCTGATCAGTTTGTTTGTGCAGTGCATTGTCTGAATAGTAGCATGTTTTGTGCTTGGGGTCTGCTCTGTCTTGCTGCCCACAGTAACTGTCCAATGATGGCTGTGGTGCCCTTGTGGGATTAATAGGAATAGGCTGTAGGTTTTTTTTTTTTTTTTTTGTTTTTTAAAATGTACATATCTTCTTGTACTGAAGAGAATGAAGCTCTATCCCGACGTAGCTGAAGCTGTTATGTTCTTCTCGTCCAACTTGAAAAGCAGCTTTCAGTTTGGGGATGACTACTGTGGAGAACATGTCTGAACCACCCCACATAAAATCATCTACATGACATGCAAGTACCCCTGTCACCTTATAGAGATCATCTAGCCAGTAGAAGACAGCTGAATCTACTTTTGACACTGTGCCCCCCAGCTTCTGCATGGTTTCTTTCACCCAGTTTTACCTGCATAATGAAGCATCTGCCAGGCCATAAACACATTTATTCAATTTCATGTAGTTCCTTTGCTCTGTGCTTCTACCGGTGGTAACTGAGCCACGTTAACGCAGCTTAAATGTGTTAATGCCGCCATCATGATTAAGGCGATTAAAATTTTTAACGTACTCAACCAGTCCAGCTTTGGGTACAATGCCCACTGGTGTTTCCTTGAGTGTGCACACCCACCTTGTTGATATACATTTCTGACCCTTGTCTTTCTCCTCTTTAAACACATCGTTTCTTTTCCAGTTGTCAAGTTCAGTTTGTTTGGCTTGTGAGAAGATGTCTTCCTTCACCACTAATCTTTCATCTCTGTCTGTGCATGACTTGGCATCTTCAGACGGTGTCACTTGGAGGTTGTTTATTTGCTGCACATTAATGGAACCCATGGATCCAGCAATTTCCTCGGGCTCACTGTACTCCATGTTGTACCACTTTGTGTTTCCCAGTGGCTTTTCCTGCTCGACTGATTATTTTTCCAGCATATGTTTGACCTGTTTCTTTGTCTGTGTATTTAATTATTTGTCCAACTTTAAGTTTTAGTCCTTCTATATCTGTGGTTGTGTGGGACAGTGTAGGACCTCTTTCTCTAGCTTGTACTGGATCACAGAAGGACTGTTTTCTGTAGTACCAAGCAGTTCATTTTTTGTTGATGCCATCTCCTCACGTTTGCTTTCAAAAAATCGTGTTCCTCACCAAGTACCACTGCTGGGGTCTTTAAAAGATTTTCATCTGTTTTAATCTGATTTTCCTCTTCAGTTTCTTCCATTTTCACTTGTGGTTCATCCACTTTTCTGAGCCTAGACTGGTGTACTCTGACATAGGTTCCTCCACACCTGGCAAATATTACTACACCTTGGCCAATGACCACACCTGGACCTTTCCACTCATGACAATCTCTCCTTTTATAATGGACTTCGGCCCCAATTTCATATTTGTCAACAATGGATTGCAGCTGTTTGCGAAAAGCTCTTCGTATCTCTCAGAGCATTCAGCTTTCAATGTTAGTCCAATAATCAAACAATTGACATTAGAAGTCCAACTTTAATGGTCGCCTTCCTTTGCACAACCACCGAAAAGCCAACCCTCCAGACTTCTACTCCCCCCTTTTCCACCTGCGTGTAGCCACCCCCTCCACAGGACACTTGTGCAGTAGGTTACATACATCTTAACACAAAGAAGGTAGAATTCCCTTACTTGACAAGAGGTCCAGGGAAACCTCGCAGTTCTGCCTGATCAGTGGTATCCTGCAGCATGGTCTATAAATACAGGCAAAGGATATAATAATTCTTCAGATGTCTTTCAGATTATGGTCACACACACACACACACACGCATTCAGTCTAAGTTTACGGGCAAATGCTAACAGTTACTTCAGGGCTTCTATCAGAAGATAATGGATATCATCAATACTGTTCCATCTGCTCATCATTTTTTTATGAATGAAGATAAATTCAAATTAACAAGAAGTTAAATCACTGTTAGACAACAGCTGATGGTTTTGAGACTGCATTCTAGCTAATGCAATCTCTCTTTTGCCCTTCGCACAGGATGTTTACCTGCATACTGCTCAAAGGTTATTGCTCAGTATTACTGGGACTATGAGCAGACATCTCGTCTCTTTCCTACTTTATGGGAAAAGCTGTGTGAATCAACCTATACAATCTAGTGGTCTTTAAGTGTCAGTGATTTCAGATCATTTAGTGTTGTACATTTAACATTTTGTGTCTGCTAAAGTAAATCCGCCATAATCTTAATGAGATAAATAATGGGAAATAGAAAAAAAAGGAAGAATTTTTTCCTTAAAAGACACACAGCTCATTAGTTTTAGTGCTGCTTATTTTGCTAGGTTTATTGAAACCGGAGTAATACAGTTTCAGGAACATCTTCCAAAAGACCCAAAATAAACAAACAAAAAAAGCCAACCAAAAAACAAAACAATATATCAATGAAATATGGTCTGTTAAAGCCATACCTCAAGGTTGTGGATGTCAACTAGAGCAGGCTGTCCTGCTGAGGGCAGATTTGGCAGAACCTGAACAAGATGTCCACCAGGTCCAAAACGAGCACAGCGGTGTGGTATGGTGAACTTTTCTGGGGTTGCAGGACGAGGAGGGGCTAGAGGAGAAAAAAACCCAAAGAGAAACAGACCATTCAACTCAGCTAAGGACCCTTAGAAATGAAAAAAATGCTTCAAAGAGTGATGCAGCACTTACGCTGCTCAGGGGCAATCCAGGTGCTTTCGGTGGTATACCCAGAGGGATAGTACTGGCTATAGTTGTGAGATGCATCAGTCTGATCTGGGTACTGCCCATAGGAGTAATCCACAGCCAGAGTGGATGATGTGTTATCATATGCTGCTGACACCAAGTCAGGCTGGCTCCTGTACACTTGGCTCTGTAACAAAGAGAGAATTATTATTTATAATGCAAATGAAACATAAAAAAAAAAAAAAATACATGGAAAAAGAATTTGTAAATTAATTTTTGCTTTAACAATATTTCTACAGTGATTACTCATAAATTTTGGCCTGGTCTCCATTTGTGGTTCAGCCAGATAACTGCATACACAGAATACTTGTGAGACATATGTGGGAAAAAAAAAATTGCCTGTTGCGATCGTGAGCTGAAGCTACTCCGTCTGCTGTGGTGACTGTGGGAGCTGTGGACTGACTGTTCACTGTGGACACTGCGCCGGTCAAAGTCATCACCATAAGCATCTCCCTGACGACGGTAGTCCTCATCAAAGCTAGCATCGTAACCAGGATAGTACTGCCACTGGTCCTCATAGCCAGCCTTCCTGTGAGTGAAATGTTGTAAATTGAATTTAGATTTTCTTTTTCCATGAGACACGCATGAACAATAACACTTCTTACACTGCCTTTTTATTACTCACTGTAAATGTACATTAATATTATAACAACTCCATGATGTCCAAACAGTATTCTCTGCATACCTGGTAGGATACATAGATTGATTGCTGTAGCTGTCTCCCCTTCTGCTATCATCATAAGCCCAGTAGGACTGGTCATAGTATCCTCTATATCTGGGGTCATAGTGTCCATAGTATCCTTTATGCAGAAAATATGAAACGGAGACAGGGAAAGACATGAATTAAGAAAAAAATTAATAAATAAATATTCAAAGCTTTCAACACTATGAGCTACGAGCCATACCTCCAAAGTACTTGGCATAATTTGCATAATAATCACTATAGGCACTTTGGTTTGCTCTGTGGTAATCCTCGTGATAGCCTTGCCTTAAGGGGAGAGAAAAAAACAATTCAAAGATAAGGTAATGATGAATGAAGTAGTACAATGTATTAACACAGATTTTTTTACATCCAACAAAACCAACATCACAGCAGGGAATTCTTTAACTTGCAAAATCCTCTTAAGATACTTAAAAACTCAATTTATAAATCAGAAACACGTGAAAAGACAGTACACACCATTCAAGTGATCTTGTGAGTTTCACTAACCTGGATGATGGCCTGTCAGAGTACTGGCTGGCTCTAGAGTTAGGACGCTCCGGCTGAGGCTCTCTGTACTGGTAGTTTGTATCACGATAACTTTGGGTCTGCCCCTCATATCTGCCATACCAAGGATCTACTCTGTTCCTGTATGGTCCTGCCTAAGAGATAAGAGCACCAATAGAAATTGGGAAATAAATATTCACATGCTAGGTTAAATAAAAGGACACCTTATACTTACTTGATAATATGGCTGTGCTCTAGGATCCCCAGATGGAGGTGGGTATTGGCCAGAAGGATATGGTGCTCTGCTATCTGGGTAGTCTCCATAATTATTATAATAGCCACTATACATCTGACCCGGTGCTGGTGGAGGCCCATAGCCTTGATGGCTTCCTGCAGAGGACGGTGGGCGAGGTGGCTCCGCAGGAGTTGTCTGTGGAGCCCCTGGAGGACCTTGAGGCCCAGGAGGAGGAGCATTTCCTGCAGATGGCCCCTGTATTGGAGCAGGATACTGGTAACTGGGGGGTTGTGCTCCACTCGCTGTAACAGGAGGAGCATCTTTTTGTCCGTGCTGTGCAGCCTGAGAATCTAATACCTTAGGAGGTTCTGCTGGGGGCTGCTGGGTGTTTGGAGCTGTTTGAGAGGGTGCTGGTGGTACCTGTGTGGTAGATGAAGAAGTTGGAGTCTGGACAGAGGCATTCCCTTCCACTTTTAGAGCATCTTTGGTGACCTGTAGGTAAAATCCATTACTAGATTGTGGAGACTCGTGAAGAGAGGAAGGGTGTCCAGAAGCCTGGCTCTGGGCTTGTGATTGGTGCATAGAAAAATCAAGGAGTTCATAATTTGATGGCTGATTATGATTAGAGGAAGGATCATTCACAAGAGAAGTTTGCAGATTAACTTGGAGAGCAGAGTTACTCTCTCCAGCCACTGATTGACCCCTTGAAAGAGGAGGGCGGACAGGCTGGGGATGCGGCGATGCTGTGATTTCTGATGTCGTAGCTGCTGTGTTGTCTCGAGTCAGATTGAGTGGACTCTGATTAGAAGCCGAAACACTGAAGCTCAGGATTCCAGGAGAAAAAAGTGGATTTTGATTACATGTTACTGAAGCTGGTTGGGAGGTAGTGGGACCCTGCCCCTGTGCAATCAATCTCACAGGTGGGGTAGTTTCCCTAAGGCTACTTTGAGTGGCTGCTTGAGGAGTGGTACTAGGGGGAATCACACTGTAATTGGACACTGGCGGAGCAATGAAAACAGGTTGGTGAAGCGAGCCAGACACAAGGAGAGATGCATAGCCCAGGTTGCCTTGAGAGTCACTTGGCTCTGCCTCACTCACCTTTGGCGGGTTCTCTAGATTCTCTGAGTGCTGATGCGAAGGTGGCTGGGTTCTTTGGGAGGGCTGCAGGTCCAGTGGACCATCCTCTGGAGGTTGGATAACATCAGCACTTGGCTCTCGTAATGGGGCAAGAACTATTGGGGCAGCAGGGGCGAGGAGGATGTTACCGCCCAAGGTCGTAGGATCATTCTGAGCCCACAGAGTAGTGGCAGGACTCTCACAGGGCTGATTAACTCCATGAGCACGGGATGAAGGTCGAGAGTGAGAATAGACCACTGGGTGTGTCAAAGGAGGTACGGCACCTCCAGCACCTGCAGGCAGAGGGTGACCTGAGCCATAAACATTTTCCATATTGTCTGGTGGCTGCTCCATATTACCTGGTGTACAATCTGCACCCCCTTCTGCTACCATTTTAGCCCTGTCAATCTCAGCAGGACGCACCCCGACCCCATGTGAGCGCACAGGTTCGAAAGAGCTGTTAGCACTGGCCTGAAAGATACCGGTTGGTTTGGGAGGGCTAGGCGTGGGGGGCCACATTTGCTCCAGAGAGCTCTGCTGTACACCCACATCTCCAGCTGGAGAAGTGTCAATCTGTTCAAAGTAGCCTCCAGCTGCAGCTGCAGCAACAGGCTGATTAGGATCATCAGAGAGTCGTGAGCTTTCCTGTTGAATAAAGGTGCCCACCACCCCCTGATGTCGACGAGTGCCTGTTCCACTCCCATGGCTCATGTTGCTGTAGTTGGACGACACACTGGCAGATCTCATTGGTCTGGGAATTGAATCTGGAGTCTCCAGGTTGGGTCCAGTTTCAAACTGCTCAGCACTGTGGGGTGCAGTAGCAGCAGTATTACTATGGATTTCACTGGGTAATACTTCTTGGTTTGGAACACACTCCAAATTCTCTACATGGTCAAACTGTGAATCCGATGGCTTCTGAGCATTTCCCTGTGATGGTTGATTGCCATCGATCATGTAAGGTACTTGTGAGTGATCTTGAAGAAAAGCTCCTTGGTAATCTGAAGAAACATCTGCATGACTACTGTGTGCCTGCTGGTTGTTGTGAAGTTGAAAAGTTCCAGCAATACCATTTACTGCCTTATTTCTCTCTGCAGACAGCGTTTCCTCATTTTCCACATCATTGTCTTTGAAGAACATTGAAAGTGTACCGGATTCCTGGTAATGTGGAAGTGGGGCTGGGACAGTACTAGAACTAGGCCCAGGCCCAGTACTGGTTGCAGGCTGAGATCCAGCAGCGTCAAGAAGGGGCTGAGGATGACCTATACCAGTACCCATTTGATGGTAGCCCGAGTCCTGTGGGGGCGGGTTAAACCAAAGATCTGGTGCAGCAGAGCTCTGACTGAAGTAACTCTGTGTTTGGAAATGGGAATTATGCTGTTGGGGACCATTTGGGTCTGGCCACTGAGAAGTAGGAGGTTTTAGTGGATTTTGAGAAGGAAGAGAAGCCTGATTCTGAAGATGTGCAGGTTGGGTCGGAGGGGTAGGGGTGTTGTGAAGGGGTGATGGGCTGTGGGAGGGGTACATCTGGGTTTGTGGAGGTATATTAAATGGCTGTGGTACAGGGTCACTAGTAGGCTGGAAATAGTTCTGAACTGATGGGGGGCGACTTCCGTGATCAGGGGCCCACTGGGAAGAGGAGGTGGTGACCGGTGGCAGTGGCTGGAAGGGCACTGGCAGAGGACCAGACTGTCCTTGAAATTCAGGGTTCAAAGGTGTCTGACTAGGTTCTGAGGCTGTAGCCATAGGTGCTGACTCTGTGGATGCAGATGGTATCTGTTCTCTTGAATTAAAATATCCCTGTTCATTATGTGAGGATACGTATCCAGTTGGACCAAGGGGTGGTGTACTGTGAGGGTTGAAGAGGGTCACTCCAGAAGCAGCAGCTGTGGCACCCTCCAGTGTCTGTGGTTGCGGAGGCAGCCCTGAGCCAGGTTGAGGGTACATGGCATTAGATGGTG
The DNA here is from genome assembly GCF_000239375.1 of Pundamilia nyererei. Taxonomy (NCBI): domain Eukaryota; kingdom Metazoa; phylum Chordata; class Actinopteri; order Cichliformes; family Cichlidae; genus Pundamilia; species Pundamilia nyererei. The sequence continues at coordinate 6,130,288 of NW_005187403.1, read as the reverse complement.
TTTGCACTGGTGCAGGGTTGCTGTTAGATACTGTTGGGAGGCCACCTGCAGCCATAGGGGGAGGAGCTCTACTAAAAGCAAAAGGGTCCGTCATGGGTTGAGCAACAGGAGGCATTGTGGCAGGAGCTGCAGCAGCATGCTTGTAAGGCCTGGTCCTGCGGAACATATTGGGCCCAGAAGGAGGAGGGCCAGAGGCTCCTGGTCGTCCAGTCCGGGGAGGGGGCTGCATGTCCGCAGAGTTAACAGGTCCGAGGACCAGGTCACTCTAAGAGATCTCACTGAAGACTGAAGTCAGGCGTAGCTGAATAGAGACAAGAAAGAGGAAGTGATTAACAAAAAGCCCTGCCTCTTTGGGATACTTTACCACACCTTTGTTTGCATTTTAGCCTGTGGTCCTATTCAAACCAAACGTACAACGTGGCAAGTTCTACATCAGCCCTCAAGATGCTGTGGTGGGTAAATACATATAGTGCTCAATTCAATACAACACACTTGATTTTCTGTAATGCATACTTGGTATACTAGTATACTATCTACTGTTAATTAAATGGTCTGTAGAGCATTTGATGGTCATCTTACTGGTAATATATTATGAACCAAAGCACTGATGTAAGTCTATACACTTGTATAGTGTATATCACCCAGGTGAGGAAAATATATGAAATTTATGAAAATTTCCTTAAAAAAATAAACAAAAACAGGAAACTTAAATTAACATCACAGATCTCATGGAGGCTGCAAAGTTGAGTAGCTAAATAGTTTCTTTAAAAAGAAAAAAAAAAGCACCTGCTTTTGCGTCAAATGCAGCTTTTAGCAGAAAGTCAAACTGAACTGCTCTACTGACAAGAGACCACAGTGCCATTGCATCTATAGTTGTTTCTTGAGTTCAGGTAAGGATGAAATCAGCCAAACAGGGGTGGAAGCTATGATTACAATTATTTACACTTAGCATTAACTGGTAACTGTCACATGAGTCGTGCCACTACCCTTGTACAACATGTGTACACTTTTCTCAGTTGAAATGCAAAAGTTAATAGTGGACAGTCATTTAAATCACGCCACTACGTAGTATTAAGATCAAGGCCATGTATATTATTTGTCAAACAGAGATACTGAGCGTGTCTCAGTAGGAAGTTGAGTCAAGCTAACACGGCCTGTCAATAAGCATTTCAAATGCTAGATGTTTGGAGAGAAAGAAGACACGGAACTAATGTAACGTAGGGAAGTACATTTGGCCAGACGGGCTCTACCGGGGAGATCCCGGATCTTCCCGGCGCTCTAGGATATAAATTTACCAAGAGCCGTTGCACCCTCTTAAGCTTCGTATCGTTAGCACCGCAGATCTGCCAACTTAGAAAAGTCACAAAGTTAGCGTTGTTAGACATACGCTCCCTACTTCTTATCACTACTTGCCAGTTGTTCCAATATAGATGGCTGCTAAATCTCTTTGGTCTGGCACGACACTGAGATAGTGTTACACATTAAGCGACAGTCGGGTAAAGGTCCGGTGATTGGTACAACAGCTAACGGGAACCGTTCGGTGCTCCGTATGTCCCAAACGCCGGAGCCAGCAAATCACTAACATCTAAAGTCTGCCCGAATTCGTCCTTACACCAGCAGTTCTGTGAGTCACGAAAGGCGTAAAATTTCGGCACAAACTCAACATTGACATGGTTACACCGCGATAAGTTACAAGTCGCTGGCCACTCGTCGACCATAATTTAACAGGTTCACAGCCTGGTCAGCTAGCATTAGCACTGCTGCTTACTTAGCATTCCTGGCTAACTAGCCTGCGCTAATCACAAGGTAACAGTTCCCTGCCTGCCACAGACACCAGATTAAAATACCTAGAGTAAAACATTGTTAATTGTGTTGCAGATATACTCTTACCCGCTGTCGGAAATGTGTACAGAAATGAATAAATTCTTACAAGTATGCTGGAGTGTGACACACCGCCACCATCTTCAATGAACACATCCTACTAGGCTACGTGTACAAGCAGCGTCACGGGCCAAACAACTACTGCGTCGCAAGAGGGTGGGGTTTATTAAATACCCTTTCCGTATATTTATCATCCGATTCTATTTAAGTGCAAAGTTAATTGAAATATGGTATTTTGACGGCAATGCTATAATGAAAACACTAAATAGTCGTGTTTGACTTGGACATGGAAACTGCAACACAATTTTAATGCACTTAAAGGGGAATAAATAGGGACTCCAGATTCTAATAATGACATACCCTATGATATATCAAGTTCATGCTAAGCTATGTGTGCAATAAAAGACTATAACAGGCTGCTCGTGTTGTGTGAGGCATTATAATAGACTACCATAATAGACTATTTGTACCACTCAGTGTACAATTAAAGCATGCAAAACGGGTATTTGTCCACTGGGGAGCACTATCGTATCATCAACCTGAAAGCTTCTCGGATGAGAGGTGAAACGTCTTCAAGCAACTTAAAGAAGTCCAGACGCTTTTCTTTCCAAGCTCTTTAGACAACCTGAAATCCACTTGCTCCATATTGGCAAAGTAGGTAGGAATGAGCCACCAAAATAAAATGATCTTCACTTGTTCTTGAATATTGTGGCATAGAGTGACAGTTTGTTTAAATACCCGGTTCCACTTTTTACAGATGTCAACTAAAGCTGAAGTATAGTGGGATTTGGTCTCGTTAAATCAAGTCAAGGAAGTCAGAGTAAGTCAAAGTCAACCTTATTGTCAGTTCTGCAACATATACAGAACATAGAAGAATTTTAAAAAAAAAATCCCCCAGCCACAGTGCGAAACTATAGTGAATCAAAAATAAGAGAAAATAGGGAGATATAAGAATATGACGTACAGGTATGAATATACATATATATTATATCAAACTACAGCTCTGAATTGCATGAGATATATACAAGTAGTGCCATATATGTCTTAAAGTATATGAATTGTACAAGCATTCTTAAAGTTATATAGATTATTGCTGATTTTTGTATGAAAATATGAAGTATAATTGAATTACTAAAAAGTCTGTGTACAACATTACCGTTGAGACAACATCAGTATGGGACTGAATGTTTAGATAGCAGCAATATTCTCTTCTGCAACCATCAGCAGTAGTAAATATAAAGACTGGATTCAAGACACTTGTGTGCTGTCTTACTGTTGTCTTATTGGGAATGTTGTTGATTTTGAATGTGAACTTCCACAGACATAGTATGTGAAGTTCAGTTTCCACATCAGAAGCAAATGTAGAGGATTGCAAGAAAAAAAATCTCTTGCCACTGCACACACTATACAGATAAAAATAATTGGCCACACCTCTTGATGGTTGTTTTTTCTGAGCTTTGCCTTCAGCCTCTTAGTTAATTCAGATAAAACTGAGATTATTGTACTTGGCCTTGAAAATCTTAGAAATTTGGTATCTAACCAGATTCTTACTCTGGATGGCATTACCTTGGCCTCCAGTAACGCTGTGAGGAATCTTCGAGTCATTTTTGACCAGCAACGCACATATTAAACAAATATGTAAGACTGCTTTCTTCCATTTGCGCAACATCTCTAAAGTTAGAAAAATCCTGTCTCAGAGTGACGCTGAAAAACTAGTTCATTCATTTATTACTTCCAGGCTGGACTACTGCAATTCGTTATTATCAGGATGTCCAAAAAACTCGCTGAAAAGCCTTCAGTTAATCCAAATTGCTGCAGCAAGAGTCCTGACAGGGACTCAAAAGAGAGAGCAGATTTCTCCTGTTTTGGCTTCCCTTCATTGGCTTCCTGTTAAATCCAGAATTTAATTCAAAATCCTGCTCCTCACATACAAGGTCTTAAATAATCAGGCCCCACCTTATCTTAATGACCTTGTAGTACCATATCACCCTATTAGAGCACTTCGCTCTCACACTGCAGGCCTACTTGTTGTTCCTAGAGTATTTAAAAGTAGAATGGGAGGGAGAGCCTTCAGTTTTCAGGCCCCTCTTCTGTGAAACCAGCTTCTAGTTTGGATTCAGGAGACAGACACTATCTCTACTTTCAAGATTAGGCTTAAAACTTTCCTTTTTGCTAAAGCATATAGTTAGGGCTGGACCAGGTGACCCTGAATCCTCCCTTAGTTATGCTGCAATAGATGAAGGCTGCCGGGGATTCCCATGATGCATTGAGTTTTTCCTTTCCAGTCACCTTTCTCACTCACTATGTGTTAATAGACCTCTCTGCATTGAATCATATCTGTTATTAACCTCTGTCTCTCTTCCACAGCATGTCTTTATCCTGTCTTCCTTCTCTCACCCCAACCGGTCGCAGCAGATGGCCCCGTCCCTCCCTGAGCCTGGTTCTGCTGGAGGTTTCTTCCTGTTAAAAGGGAGTTTTTCCTTCCCACTGTTGCCAAAGTGCTTGCTCATAGGGGGTCATATGATTGTTGGGCTTTTCTCTGTATCTACTGTACAATATAAAGCACCTTGAGGCGACTTTTGTGGTGATTTGGCGCTATATAAATCAAATTGAATTGAATTGAATTGAATTAGTTCCAGTGAAGGGGAAATCTTATTAATGTGTCAGCTTACCACAACATTTAGGACAATTCTGTGCTTCTAACTTTTTGGAAACAGTTTGAATAAGGCTGTTTCCTGTTCCAGCATGGTTGTTAACTGGTGCACAAAGCAAAGTCCAGAAATACATGGTTGGGTGAGTTTGGTGTGGAAGAACTTGATTGGCTTTCAAAAGAGCCCTGACCTCAACCCTACTGAACACCTTTGGGATGAACTAGAGCAGAGACTGCAAGCATGCAACATTAGTGTCTGGTTTCACAAGCGCTTGTCTTGATGAAAGACCAAAACTTTCCACAGACAATTCGAAAGTGCAGAACATATAGAAACCCTTTCCAGAGAAACAGAAGTTGCTATAGCTGCGAAGTGGGGACTGATGCCATAAAAAAGATCCTGCTGTTAAAATGTGTAGAAGGCCCAAATACTTTTGTCTGTATTGTGTGTTTAATAAATAGGTAAAAACAAGAGGCCACCGAACATGAGAGGATCTGAAAAAAGTTAAAAGCAAAATGATTTTAAAAAATGTTATTTTTCCAGATTTAGGCACACTGTTGTTGCGTTTCTGAAGATAATCTGAAAGCACAGAACAGAAAGAAAATAATAAAGTACGACAGAAGAAAAACAGTCTTGTGATGAAGGGGCGACCTGACCGGGGTGTAACCCACCTCTGACCTTATGACAAGGATTAGGCTTGAGGCCTCATATGACCTAAATTGGATAATCTGTTAAGAAAATGAAATGGTGGGTGGATGGATAGAGTCCTCATAATTTGAAGGACAGATTACTTTTCCATGAATTGCATTAGGCATTTCTTTAGCTGAACAAGGTCAAAAGTGTACACTTTTTTTTTGTTCAAGTATATTATTATCAAATGTTTCATGTATTAAAATATCAAAATAAGCTGAACAAAAATCACTGAATCTTCTAGAGATAATTTATTCTGACAGATAAATGTACAGTATTAACTCCTGTCGCTGTAAGAATGCATTATAAC
>NW_005187403.1:6122005-6123631 GCF_000239375.1 Pundamilia nyererei | reverse complement strand
AAATTAAATGAGCAGCAGTTTTATGGGCACAAATATCTTGTAGATACCAGAGGTCAAAGGAGAATGGTCAGAGTGCTTTGAAATTTGAGCTAAAGACAAATAAAACTTAAATAACCACTTGTTAAAATGGAAGTAAGCAGAATACCATCTCTGAATATGCAACATGTTGAACCTTGAAGCAGAAAACCACTCCAGGTGACACTCCAGGCTAACAGCAGCAAACTGGACCACGCAAGCTACTATTTGCATGGTCTCACCTTTATGACCACAGTGTACCCATCTTCTGATGTTGCAAAGATCAAACCATCTTAAAATAGTTCCTCTAACATGACAGTGAGCTCACTGTACTCACTGTAACTTGATCTCAAACCAATAAAGCACTTTTGGAATGTGGTGTAACGAAATATTTGCATCATGGATGTGCAGCCACCAAATCTGTGCTACACTATCATGTTAATACGGAACAAAATCTATGAAAAATGAGTTAGAGAAGACATGAAGTATTAAAGCAGTTCTTAAGGCAAAAGGAGGCCCAAACTGTTTTTAACAAGGTATATCTAATTGACCAGTATGTGTGTTTAGTAAATATTTTATTAGGCATAATAACATTTAACATTTTTATGAATGTATTTATCAACAACTAAAACTGTCTTTATAACTTCCCTTATGCATTGTCTTTTAACCTTTTAGGTTTGACAATACAGTATCCCCCCCCTCCCACACACACACACACACACACACACACACACACACACACACACACACACACACACACACACACACACACTAAATTATATCTGCACCCTCTTCACACATGAAACCACAAACACATCACTTCCCATTTTATGGTTCATCTTCTCTAGACTTGATTTGCAACACACAACCTTATCACTGCTTTTTAACAGCAATAAAGAATGAAGTACTCTAAGCATTGTGGAAATTGTTCAATAAAATGAAATATTAAAATTGACATATTTATAGAACCTATCTTGTAAACATTCCCCAAACTTAAATTATCTGAGAACTTGATATTGAAGTTGAGAGATTGACATTTAAATGACAAGCGGTGGCTGCACCTGAAGTCCATTACTCACTCTGCAAATCTCAACACTTCATTGTACACAGCTAATCAGCACTATCTGCCGGGCTCGCTTCCTGTGGGTACACACCAGTTGTGACACTGGTAGCGTTTGTCCTCAGAGACCCTGCCTACCCTGTCATTAAGGTCATGTTTGCAGTAAAGCTGGGAGAGCGGATAATGTTTGGTTAACCACTGTCTCAACTCCAGATAAGCCCCTCAATATCATCCTGAGACCCCGTGGTTTGTTAATGGCACAGGGTCTCCAGATAATAGCGAAGGAATGAGTTTAACCTTGCTGAGGCACGTATGTTTGTGTTCATCTGTCGTCTGTGGCAGGTGTGTGATGACTGAGATAGGAGCAGGGAATAACAAATAAAAACATCTTTTTTTCATTGTTTTTGGTATTTTAACTATCTTTATATTTACTATCTTAACTCTTGTGCTAAAATTTACATCTTCAGTTGGTGTCAGAAGGTGTGAACCGCCCTGAAACCCAAATTGTTCATCACCATGCTAGCAATAAAAACACAAACACACACACACAC
>NW_005187403.1:6118821-6121029 GCF_000239375.1 Pundamilia nyererei | reverse complement strand
GTCCTGTATCACATTTACCATTATTTAGGAAAATGAGTGCATGATAAAATTAGGGCTAATTTTGTTTTGGTGTTGATTAAAGTGAGAGTTGTGGGAAGATACCACAGAGGTGGAAAGTAATGTTTTTACAAGTGGAAGATGGATTGTTTTACAAGAGGCAGAGGGAGAAACTAAGTGTGGGAGGGACAGACAGAGAGGGGGAGTGTAGACGTCACATCTGTTCCTGCCACTCCCTAGGGGGCTCTGGGAGCATGGGAACCTTCACCAGCTCCAATAGTTGCAACAAGCTTTGCAAAATGCATTTATCAATTTAAAAGTTTAAAGAAGCAAAAGGACTGCTCGAGTGCATTGAGCAGTGGGAGGAAAAGTCCACACTAAAAACACTAGAAGTCCAGTTTTACAGAGCATCCACTCAAGTTACATAGAATAAACTTTTCATCCTCAGTCTTTGGGTACGCCAGTATAAATAAAGGCATCTGTCATCAGTATCTCAAGCTCGTGGTGTGCTCTGTCGATGTAAATACATCTAATAAAAGTATCTCTAGAATCTTGGGCTTCCTGTCTGTGGCTTGTGGTCTACATCATGTTCAATGTACTGCGACGGGTTTTGAGTTACCCTTACTGTCATGTCTTGGTTTGGCCCCCCAGAATGGTGACCACCACACTTTAATAAGCCATTTCACAGGGGTCAATTTTCTTTTCTTCACGGCGTCAGCTGGGTTGTCCCATTCACCCTCTTCACCCCTTCCTCGCCCACGCTCCCCCATTGGCATGTGTGCGGCCCAATGTTGTTTACTGGACTGAGCATTTAGAGGGGTTAGCGTTTCACCATGGCAGCTGTTGGCACCATGTGCCTCCCCTTCAGGCGGCTGGCCGACGGCACGCAGGCCACAGCTTCACACACCCTTCAGCATCCCCCTGAGGACCCTCACTCCCTCCACTCAGCCCTTCGCTTGGCCTTGGTTGAAACCAGTAGCCTTGATCGGGTATCAGATACCAGTTTAATGTGAAGACAAAGTTCTGGCTTTAATTGATGGCTTCCAATTGGTGCTCACAGTCTGTCCGCAGTGCAGAGAAGTAAATTCAGTGACCGCGCACAGGATCCACATACAGTATCAGACATGACTAGACTTTATTTATTTCAGTGCAACAACTATTGCCATGTCTGTCGTTGGTAGGATTAAGGGCTCCTGTTACTACATTTTCCATGTCACCTCTCCCACTGATTTGCTTGACAACTGTAAGTAATCGTAGGGACTCAAGGAAAAATCCTTTAAATAGCTTCACCGTGAGACCGTAAATGGAAGCCTCTAGTCCCCCCCCCCAGGCTTTAGAAAAGGCAACGTAATCTCTTCTTCATGATCTGGATGTTTGATTTGGCAAAGATGTGCAGGACGCCCTTCCTGACACAACCCTCCTTATTTATCTGGGCTTAGAACTGGCACTAAGAGTACACTTGCTTTTGGTCCCATAAAATTTTAAGGGGTGGTGGTTATCTCTATTGCCTCATAGCAAGAATAGTCTGTCTTTGAGCATTTTGTTTGCCTGCTCTCCCTGTGCTAGCATGGAACCCACAGATACTGGGTTGGTTAGCGCTTCTAGACTTTATGCGAATATGAGGATGGAAAGTTGAGAGTGATGTCAGTCCAAGTATTTATTGGACTGATGTGTCTCAGTTGACATTCATGTTTTTTTGTGAGATGACCTGGCAGCTATTTGTTGGATTGCCACTGACTTTTAATTAAATTAAATTCAACCAAATTAGCAGGCATAATGATAAACTATAATAACTTTGGTATCTTGTAAAGTTTCGTGTCGCCCCGTTATCAGATTAACCCGCAGTACCTGTCCAGTTACTGCTTCACACGGAAGTATTAGTAGAAAAATCAAAACCCCTGTAGTGCATGTGTGATGATCTCAGTGTCTGCTGTAGCTCTTAAATTCAGTTTTGACCTTAATGGGTGGGAAGCTTGCAGGTTTGCTGGTTAGTTAGAGCTGGAACCGATCAAGGAACACAAGAAACTCTTGTCTTCCTTATATTTAGGCAACTCCCTCTTCCCCTGCATTGACTACATTTACATGGAGCTTAGTATTCTGAATAAATTTGGTTTAATAGCTAAACAAGTCCAGTCTGACTGGAATTTCTGTCTGCTTCAGGGGAGTGGAAAATAACTTTTATTAAAACGAGAGAAAAGTTGCACAATGTAA
>NW_005187403.1:6095905-6098129 GCF_000239375.1 Pundamilia nyererei | reverse complement strand
AATGCACTCCAAACCCTTTAGTCAATACTTCATAAGATTCGCAGACACATAGGTGTGAACTACTTTCAGCTTGGGTCGATTTTGCAAAAAATCAACTGTTTTCTCAGAGCTTTATCACTGGTTTGATCCGATCATATGAAAGGCTTAGGAGATAGGGTGTTTTATCTACTAATCAGAAATTTGGTGGCTTGGTCCCTGGCTCCTCCAACCTGCATGTTGAAGAATATTTGGGCAAGATACTGAGCCGGTGCATCCATCAGAGTGTGAGTGTGTGAACTTTAGGTTAAACATGTTTAGATTTGACAAAAAAGGATGTGTCTGAAAGGCTTGTAGTAAGATCTCTCTCTGGGAGTCCAAAGTGAGTAGAAAAGCGTTACATAAGTGCCAGCTTGTTTACCATTTGCCATTCTTCTTTTGGCTCTTACACCAACTCTACATCCATGAATCTTTTCTGTGGTCTTCCTCTTTTCATCCTGCCTGGCAGCTTAATCGACAACACTCTTTGCCCAGTATACCCACTATACCTCCTCTGCACCTGACCAAAACATTTCAGCCTTGCCTCTCAGACTATATCAGCCCTAATTTCTAATCTTGTCTATCCTGTTCACTCCCAATTAAAATCTTCAAAAAATCACTACCTTGCTGCTAAAGTAGAGAAAATGGTACCTGGTAAGCTGCTTACTGTACTTTTTTTGGTCAATTAATCCACAGCAAAAATAACCAGGTTGAATTTGAAGGAAGGAAGGAAGTAGTACGATTTTGCTGGCCTGTGTCTTTAGTGCTTTCTTGCAACTTCCTGGCTTTTGCTTTTTGGTGTGAACCACAAGTAATATCTCCAGCTCTGCTCAGGCTTTAAGGTCTGATAGTAGGATGACATCATGTAGAGAGCTATTATCAGGGCCTCAGTCCTCGTTCCATTCCTACTAGCACAGAAGGAAGGAAGAGAGTCTGATTGAAGGAAAATGCAATGTGCTCTAGGTCAGGCTCTGAGCAGCCAGAGTTCATACTACAAATGGCAGCCACATTTATATAATCTAAAAGAAATCACTGTGTTTTCTTGAACTTTGCACCAACCTCTCTAGGTTTTGTTTCTATATTAAGCTTTGATAGAGCTTGTTTTCCTAGCACTGGGTCTTCCCCCACTCCAACCTTGTGAATCTGTTGTGGAGTATGTTCTCATGGCCTCTTATATACCCTGAAACAAACAAGCATTTCAAATCAGAGAGAGTGAGAGAGAGCTCAGAAAGAAAAAACGCCCCAGTATCATGACAGACAAACATGCTCTGCCAACAATTTTGAAAAAGCTGCACGCTCTGACCAAACCACACCTCACCACATGTAGTAAGGATGCAGAAGGGCAAGTATTAACAGTACACTATGACTTGAGCTGAGCGTGTGCCTGATAGTTTTGACGTTTCTCACGGTGGGTCAGGTGCTTTCTTACTACAACGCTGCATGCCCATGCACATCTCCCTTTTATTTCCAGCAGTTTCCCTCACCACTCCAAATTTGCTTTTCTCTTGTGCAACACATTTAAAGGTGACTGCACGCACTCCCTCTTTTTTTTCCTCATTTCTCCCAGTGTTTCCCACACTTCGCGCACCTTGAGAGATCTAGCGCCCTTTGGCGCTCATCCATTTGGCTGTCATAACAACAGAAGGACCAACATGTGCGTAGGCTTCATAATAAAATAATCTTTGCCCTGGGGTGCTGAAACTCTGCAGCTACTCCCAGACAGTTTCACTTGCCCTGAGAGAGAGAAAAAAGGAATCGCTGAAATCTCGTAGAGACATGCACTCTCGCTTGTCGTGCAATGCTGTACGTTCGAGGTGAAATACAGAGCAACGGAATGTGCAGCCTACTTGTGCACAAGAAAGACGTATATGTGTGTTGAAGAGCGTGCAAAACTGGAAATGTATCCATATTTTATAATGTTTTTGTAGTTTTGGCTCCAGAATATCAAAATTCATATGGACATGTCAAGCTTGAGCTGTTGCTTTAGCACTTGACTTTACATGAAGTAAAAGCCACATCCTGGGACTATATTAAGGCAGTTTTACTTCCTTATGTCTTAATATTTTAAATTGCATGCAGATCATGAAGGACCTCAGCCATCCCAACAACAGACTGTTCTCTCTGTTGAGGTCAGGAAAGCGATTCCGCTCCCTGAAGACCAACACAGAGAGACTGAGGAGGAGCTTCTTCCCGCAGGCGATACGGTCTC
>NW_005187403.1:6094041-6095595 GCF_000239375.1 Pundamilia nyererei | reverse complement strand
ATTCATAGCCTTTTCCTTTTTTGTTTTCTTTAGGTCACGAGCAGTTGTCCAAGCATTTCACTACATATCGTACTGTGTATGACTATACGTGACAAATAAAATTTGAATTTTGAATTTGAATTTGATTTGCATAAAGGTTTCATGCATAAAAACAATCTCTGTATTCTATTAGTAGATACGGTAATCATGACACAAGATGGTTTTATTTAGGTTTCTTTATACAGCATACTTATTTAGAAAAGGAAAACCATTTGAATTATTCATTTTCGATTCATCTTAAGAGAAATAACTGTGATTAAAGTAATTAAAAGAAACACATGCATTGAAAAGGAAATACACACGTACACACAAAACAAACACACAAACAGAAATTGAGTTGTCATTCACTTTCAGTGCAGCAGTAAGTTTTAAAATGCCCGAAAGGTGTTTAAAGATGGGATGCATTTGAGATTATCAGTGCCACAGTTGGTTTCATCTGTGGTTTACAATATGAAAAAGCAGGTTCATCCTGTTTGCTTCCAAACTTCTGCTACTTGACTCCTTCGTGCAGGCTCTAATGGCCCTGTTATTACAGAGTGATTAAGAAGCCTGTTCTATAAATTTTGCGTGTATAAGGGAGCCAGTGTAAACAACTAAAGCATTCTTTTCTCCTGGTTCTCATTTAATCTCTGGCAGCAGCAATTTGAATGAGCTGAAGTCATCTGACTGTGTCTTTAGGAAGACAAAAAGTGTCTGTTTGACGCAATTCCACCCTCCTGCTGAATCATGTTTGAACACAAGACTTATGGTTACATCAGTATTTATTTAAGGTGATAAATTGCTCATTTAGTCATAGCCTTAAAAACGCAGATCTCAGTCAACATGACACTAACATTTGTGACATGGGCTTTTAACTTTTTAGCCCTGCAATCAAGCATCTTTTATCATTTCTTTCCTGATAAATGTAATGTAATGGTTTACAACCTGAAAAGAAGTGACAAAGAAGTGACTTTTAACACTTAACACTTATACAAGGGTACTAGAAAGCTTGCACAAGAGAGTTCAGGCTGTGTTGAAGAATAAAGGCGGCCATACCAAGTGTTGAATTTAAAGTTCATTAGAAATACACAAGTTAGAGATGAGTGGAGCCATCCAAATATCGATATTATTGTAAAAAAACATACTTCAAACATGCAATTTGAAAGATGTGTGAACCCAAAGCACTTTAAAGACAGGCACATTTGCATCCCAGGTCTCCAAAACAACCAGTTTCAAAAAACATGAAAAGCTGAAAGGTGTGTTTTATTCGTGTTAGCTAATTATTGTGGAAAGTAAAAACCAGCTTGATGATGGTTCATCTCGTAACTCAGGACACACAGCTCTCTTCTACATAAAATGTGTTTATAGGTTAAAAGTATCAGTATCAGCTGCAATACTGGTGCTGTAGTTGCAGTACAATTTGCAGTATTGCACACTGCAAACACTCACACAAATTCCAAACAAACAAACAATGTCCCCTTTACCTGGCAAAGAAATTTGGAGTGACTTTTGCATGGTGCTCTGTGTGTAACACCC
>NW_005187403.1:6007701-6093895 GCF_000239375.1 Pundamilia nyererei | reverse complement strand
TGTGTTGTTACCAAGTATATAGTATATGGTATATTATACTATACTATAATGGTATTACATTATAATTTGATTTCTGTTACTGTTATGGTTGAATGCCATTTCGGCTGTCTTTAAAGGTTAATGTTAGTAATTAAATGGTTATCCTGTATCTTGATTTTCATTGTCTCAATTTATTATGAGTGAAAATTTAAGTATGTTTCTTTGGCAGGCTAGGAAGTAGATGCAAGCTTTACTGAAGCAAAGAAAATGGTTAAAAATCCCTATAAAATGCTGCTGTTTACTATTACTAAGTTTACTTTGAGAGGGACACTGTTTCTTCCCCCCAGAGGGGAAGCGTGATTTCGTCCTGTGTGGGAGGAGGGGAGGTGTGGAGGAATAGTGGGAGGAACTTGTAGAGTTGCCCACCGATTTCATTGAGAACTCAGAAGGCAGCAGGTTAACATCTATGAACTGAGTCCAGCTGAAGACTTTCTCTCACCCATCTCTCGCTGTTGGATTTACCTTCATTTTTTTTTCTTGGATATTTATTTCAAGACAACACCTGGATTCATCAACTGCGGATCTATGCGAACCCAACGCGGGAGTCAACAACATTTGTGAAGTTGAAGAGGAGGAATGTATCGTTTCTTTGTGAAATTAACATTTCTGATTCCAGCAATCGCCATCGCACAAGGTAAGCAATTTTTATTTATTTTTGAGCGTGCATTGCCACAGAGCATGACCGAGACTTATCTGTGATATTCGCAACAATTAAAGTGGGCTTTAGAGAAGTTTGTGAATTATAAAGAGGAAGAGAAAGGCACTCGATTAAACTGATTTGAGTGATTTAAAGGTCATGCTGTATAATTATGATCGGAGTATTAAAAAGTTGCATAAATAAATCTCGATGAAAGTTTTCCAGCTTCTCTTGGCCGTGGGAAAGTGAAGAAACCAGAAGCTGCAGTGCGCTTGGCTGGCTCCCCCGGTGTGCGCTAAATGAAGATGTCGCGAGCTATTTTGTCCGCTCATTGCAGAGCAGTCACACTAAAATCAGCTGAGCTTATGCGGTAGATGCAGCAATGTTGGAACCACGATCAAAAGCTAACTACCTGAACACAACATTTAATTTGTTTTCTTACTCTAAATTTATATCAAGAATTTTATCAACAAATATTTTTAATGCTTTATAAAAAAAAACGATATTCAGAGTTTTAGACAATAAACGATCTATTTGTAAGCTGTTATTGGACCACTTTCATGTAAAATATGAGATAATGGAAGTTGGTGCGGAGGGACGCGGATTTTTTTTTTTTGGGGGGGGGGGGTTGCAAGCACCTTTTGTCTACAAGTGTGGGAGAGTGTTGTGAGTCCCGGGTTGGCGGGGGGTGGAGGAGGTGCTGTAATTCCCGTCTGCCCGGTAAACAATACCCGAGGAGAGTGTTTTATGGCTCGTGCTGCACCACGATTTCTTTTGTTCCGCATCTGAGCCCCGCAGCTGCTGCGCTCTCCCCGCAAAAGCGTGCGCCCCCCCCCACAGCCCCCTCCCCTGAATTAAAAAAAAAGAAAAAAAAAGCCACGCACCACGCGCTTCTAGCCTCACCAGTGTCCACGAACGGGCTTCCCAATATCCCCTGCGGACACTTGTGGAACAAATCAATTTAAAAATCACGACGCGTGTGCATTAAAATTTGCTAATAAAGCTGTGTTAAAAAAAACCAACCCAAAAAACAAAACTTAACTGCTGAATAATTCCCTCATGATTTCACCTGCAGCTTAATCCCGATTAATCCCAGTGTGCTCATTTCCGTCCTGTGTGCACAGAGAAACTGTGCTGGGTAAAACATGTTTTGATCTATATATTTGTTTATGCATTCAACAGGTCTTAAATGCTCTCTACCTACCGAGGCATGCCTTAATGGAGGAAGATGTGAAGCCACCCCAAACGGAAATGGTGAATGCAAGTAAGTAACAGGGAGTCTGAGAGCAACGCGTGAAGATGCTGCTGCAGGCAGTGAGGAAACACCATAGCTATCTTGTTTGTGTGTTACTTGGAGCTTGTATGGTTGTAGTAGTGCACTGTGGGGCAATCGTGGTACTTCTTTACGGGTGGGGAAGAAAAAGAGGCCACATATTCCCCCTTTTAATTCCAGCCTTTGAGCGGTCTCTCTGCTCAGCAACCAGAGGCCCTTAAGTTTCCTCTGGGCTGCTGTGCTCCTGTACCCCTCCGAGAGCTGCATTGCTCTCTGCACACATTCCCTGAAAAGAAAAGACTTTAAAGGAGTGCAGAAATGAAAAGAGAGAGCAGCCTCAGAGTGCTGGGGAGATGAGAAAGGGGAGGCCGGACACACACACACAAAGCCCCCCCCCATCAGCCCCTTAATGAATGCAAGTCCCCCTTCGCCTGGCAAAGTGAGAGGACGCGTCCAGTCCTAAATCTTGTTTTTCTGCTCTTTCATGGGCGACAGCTGGGGCTCGCCCGCCGCCCGTCACCCATTGTCCTGCAGTCAGAATAATGCTGTGTGACTAATCTGAGTGGGGCTTCCCATCATGCCACAGCCACCCCAAACACCACAACACACACCAAACCCCTGCCATACCCCCCCACCCTCCAAAAGGCTTCTCTCCGTCGTTTTGAATGTCTCTCTCCCCCAACCACCCCCACCTCACCCGCTTGTGATCTCCATTTGAAAGCCAGATGGCTGGGAAATGTAATTGGATTGGATGTCAAGAGAGTGAGATTAATTGGAATAAAGTGCAGAAATTTGAGGGCGAACAAGTGGGAATAGACAGGGAGGCAGATTGTGGGGCTGTTTGTTTAGAGTGTGGATTGATGTTTTTGGGTGAGACGTTTTAATATGCAAACATGTTCCCTTGAGCTGGCCTTCCTGTAAATTTTAATATAATGTAATGAGACACCAACTTTTATCTGGTCTGAGTTGGAAACTGATCCTTTCTGAAAGCATCTTTATGTGTGATTTTTACTTGTGGCGTCACTTTATTTTGTCTCCCCTCTTGAAAGAAACTCAGAGGTGGCCTGGTTTGCCCTGGGGCATGTGATCATGGCAGGCTCTCCTCTGGTCTGCGGGGACAAGGGAGAGCTATTGAAGGACCTACGCGAGTAGCCCAGGGGCACCAATTCACAATATGTGAATCTGCACGCTCTGCACACACACACAGTCACACACAGCGCCCTGCACGTGTGCGCACGCTCTCACACAGAAACTCTCTCCACCCTCCGATCCCACAAAGCTGTTATTGTGTTCTTCATCTCTGCTCAGTCCAATTAAAAACAGACAGGATAAGAGCATCACTTCACCCACCCGCGCTCTCTCTTCCTCCTGGCTTCCCGCTCATTCATCATTCATCCTTGCCAAGCTAAGCAGCTATCAGTCATGGGGACACTGTGAGATTCGGGGGGTCAGGGTAAAGTGTCTGTAGCAGAGAATCTTCCAGCAGTGGTCCATATTTTTGTGCCATGCTGTGTCACATCAAATTCGCTTTTAAATTTTGTGCTGCTGACACATAGGTGGAAAGTCGGCTGAGTTAGAAAGGAGGGGATGCCTGCACTGTGACAAGAAAAAGGAAAGCAGTGGTGGAGTTCAGCTGAGGGCATCTAAATTGTGCGGTCGCCCTCACGTGATGTTTAGGGGAAGGTCAGCAGGTTATAACACATCAAACCCACAGAACCAACTATCGGAGATACCACTGAATCATGTTCTGCTTTTGTGGTTATGCAGCATATGGTGGCACAGTTTTGAGTGGTTAAGACAGATCTGAATCCTCTTTTCGGCACAGTTCTCACGAGTGCGAGAGTCGAATCACATGCCGACAATGATGAACAACATTACACCCTCCCCCAATATTACTTCATACCTTTAGGAAATCAGGAAAAGGATTAGATTTGTCTTCTTTATTCATGTTGCATTCACTAGAATCTGCTTTTTCTCAAGCTGATATTCAAATGAAGGATTTTAAGGTGATTTTTAACCCCAACCAACTGTAAATTCAACAAGAGTCAAAACCTCTAAAGATGGTAGCTTTAATTCATTCTACAATCACAGCAGTCAGCTTGGTAGAGTAAGGTTAGATTTAGCTAAAAGAAATATAACAGCTAGCTGTGTGGTTGACTGATTGGCTGAGATAGTAAGGTTCCCATGCTGGTTTTAAAAATGGAACAAGAATATGGTCTTAATGCGTGTGACAGCATACACCTCCAGAGAAAATCGAAACACTCAAAAGGAACAAAGGGGGAACCAACTTTAAAACCTTTAATGCTGTTTCCTCGATTGAAGACAAATCTCTTTACATTAAAAGACTGAGTAACTTTAGGGGAAGTCGGAGAGTTTATGTAAATTGTGGCGATATTGGACACGGAAATAGCAACGAGTGTCTGCAGTGGGGAAGTACTCGGTTGCGATTCTGTGAATTAAGAGGTTATCTCAAGGTCTGGGGCTTCCTGTTTCCCACGAAGCTGCAGCAGTCTTTTTTAATGTAGGCAACTTTAAAGTTTGAGGGCACAAGCATAGCGTGAGTCAAATTTAGTTTCCATTTGTCAGACTGTAATGAGGGCAAAGTCAGGTTAAAAGGTTGTTGCCCTCGGTCTGGCCTTTACGTGACAGACTCACTGTTATTGCTGCTTTGCTGAAATGGGTGCCGTTTTGGTCAGAGATAAGTGTTAAGAATAAACATCTCAACTGTCGCCCCACATGTCTCGAATACTGCACTGACAGAAATAGACCAGACGAGAGAATTTCACTTAATGTGATGTAGCTAGTAAAGGGAGCTGTATGGTGTTGTTTATTGACGATAATGCGTCTCAGTCACAACCTGAAATGATTTTTACACTCTTCCTCTAAGAATGCTGCTCTTCTTTTGTCCTCCTATAGGATTACCAGGAAGGTCTCTATAAAAGCTCAGCTCCCTGAATCAGGGACATACAAGTGCTTAGTGGGTTTAAGGTGCCTGCTGGTGTTGCCTTTTTATTTGGGGTTTAAGCTCTAATGCTGCCACTCCCCTGGTTGGGCCCATTCCCCAGATGCCAGGGGCCACATGATATAGCACTGAAAGAGGCTGGTGGGAAAAAAAAAAGGTCCCATCTTCTTACAGTTGATGTGCAATTTTCAGATATAGAACTCCCAGAAGAGAACGCATTGCATATATAATGTAAAGGCATATTTTTTCACACCTACTTTGGAGACTGATCTGGAAACCTTCAAAGCAGGAGATGCTGATGCAATGCTGTCAGAGCAGAGCGATAAGGGCCTGTGTCACTCTAGTGGGTGTTGAAAGTTCATATCTAGCAGTAGAGGCTATCAAATGAAATAACTCTTCTAGCCAGAAAATGTGTGCATGTCTTGATATTTCTAGTAATTGCATGTGCATGGGGGGGAATGTTATCTGGTTGGAATGTGAGTCACCCTTTATAGCGACCAAACAAGTAATGATGAATGAATATGTTGTGGTAACACACTTGTGCCCACCTGACTTGATGGTAATCTGAAGTAATAGACTCCAGACTACTCCATCGGCTTTCACTGATAATCATCACAAGAGGTGGAATGGCAGGCAGGTGTTTTTCCTGGTTTTGATCGTGAGCTGGGATGTTTTTACAGCGTTGTTAAGTGAGTGCAGCAGAACAAGGTGCATGACACACACACACACACACAGGGAATCAGAGTTATGCCGTCGGCTGTTTACCGTACTTTTATGAATGAAAGTGAGCTCACTGTCAGGCTGTGCTGTTATTCAGACAGGTGCCAAATTCTTCTCATTCTGACCGCCTCTACCAACTTCACTGATTTTAGAGAGTGGAACAGAAACCGCTTTATTATTGTCCAATGATTCTTCTAAGATCCCCTTTTTTGAAGATATATGTTACTTGTAGAGAGTGATTTTTTTGTTTAGGAAGGTGGTTTGATTTCCAAGCAATAATGCGCATTTTACCGAACCAAATGAGCATGATTCAATGTTTAATAAACACTTTATGCAGTTTAGCCCTTTTTAGGTTCAACAGCCTGAGAGTGCACAATCTTTGTATGACTATTATACACCCTTTTAATATAACAGTGTTTCTCTCTCATGGATTTTATTGCTGTAGTGGGATTTGAGAGGCTTCCAAATCCAGTGCATTTCTCATTTTCTCTAGCTGGGCTACATTGCTCCGCTCTTGGTCTTACTAACAGATGTGGACCCCAGGGGTCACATCTTGGCTAATGATGAGACACATTCAAGGGAACATCAACTAACCAGACAAAGCAAATGAGGAGGAAAGGGCAGAAACAGATATGTAATAAAGACAAAAGGACGAGTGAAAATCAAAAGAGAGAAAAAAAATAGTCGGTGATCTTGGAACGTTGTCAAGTATCATGAAAGGAAAAACCAAGACTGACAACATTATACATGCCTTTGATTACTGTACGCCACCCTCAGTCATTTCACATGACATTTTCCACAGCGGTGGCATTTCCAGCGCACAGTTGGGCACGTTTTGTGTCAGAGCATAAAGTCACCCCCAGAGTGACAGATGGTAGATCAGGCCCAGCAGGGAGAGTGGAGAGAGGGAAGAGAAGGCAAAGGGGCTGTCCCACAGTCACAAAAGTGTTTAGGGTCAGAGGTCGGGGAAGCATCTGCTCTGGCCTGAGGGGACATTGCAGCGCTGGGAGAGACCTGTTGCCGTGGTGTGTGCTGCTGGTCTTTTCAGCGTGTGGGTGGATCTTTATCTCTGACTTCAGGACAAACAAGGTCTATTACAGTCAGTTTGCGTGGGAGTTAACTACACACACACACACACACAGGATGGTACACACACACCATTATTAACACCTCGTTTTTATCATAGTGGGTGAGATTTTTGTACCTCAGCAGTGAATTACCTTTATAATTCACTCAGTGTGTTTTCCCGGTGACTTCAAAGTCACCTCAAATGCTTTTACAATCTTGTGCCAATTACAACTGTCTGGACTCCCTGTAGAGGCCCTGCTAAAAACTCCCTGTTGGTCTCACCTATCTAAGTCAACAATAGAGTTTTGAACAATCCGGTGCAACACAAGGGGAAATCTGCAAAAGGGAAACAGCTACGAGTTTAAAAGAAAAATGTCCCTTTAACAGGAAAAAATGATTCCCCATGGTAAGCTGAATGAGAGCTAAAGTACAGAAAACTAGAAGGAAATATTTTATGTGAAAAGGGAAATAAACAAAAAAAAAGGGAACAGGTAAGTAAGAGAGGAATTAAGAATAAGTCGTGTGGTTTGGAGGCACAGAAGTTGCAACAGCTGACTTCACATGGGTTCTTTATGTCCCCGGAGGAGAGGTTGGCTTTGTCAGCACCCCTGTCTGAGAAGGGGACAGAAGGGAGGGGGAGGAGGAAGGGGAAAGGAGGAGGGGACACGAGGATGGGGGAGGAGAAGGAGTCCTGACCAACAGCTGCCTTCATTAACATGCGCACCTGCTCCCTGTGGAGATACTAGGAGGCCAACAGATGCCCTCCTTTACACATAACCACTCACACACTCAGGTCACAGCTACACACAGTCACACAAGCCTCCCGATTCAAATGTAAACACTTTTCTGGTGACTTTAAATGCTCCCTCACGTGACAGATGGGACTGCAGTGTTATGTACGGGCTGCATATCAAATAATGTCTGTGCATTTCATTAGCACAATGCTAAAACAGTCAATTTCTTGTACTCTTTGGTCAAAATGTATTGATTTTTTCTTTTTTTCTTTTTTTTACAAACACCCTGTAACCACAGTGGGCAGAACCCATCTTTGTGAAATTTATGAGAGAATTTGTTCAACTAACCAGCCACTTTGAGCTGTGTGACTTAGCAGTAACAGTCCTTGGTCTGGATAGGAGGGAAGCAGGCTTAGGGCCTGAATGCAGAGCTTCATATCAGTCATCCATGAGCGGCACATTCCCCTTGATCTCTACGGTCATTGTGGATGAGTATGGACAGCATGGGGGCGAAAGGTAGATGGGAACAGGCTGTTAGACTGCTAGACTATTTTGTGGCGTCTGTTGTCCCGGCAGAATGTATTTTCAAGGTTCTGAGGGAAGCTAATCCAGAGAGACGTATTAGAACAACATGTTATCCCTGTCACACTGCAGTGGGACTTTGTTGGGCGGGAAACTTTTAGTTCCCTTCTACACCTCCCCCTTACACATCAAACCCCTCATTTTACTCCCCTTTTGTTTAGATAATTGTTCCCATGCTAAAAAAAAAGTCATGCTTTTCTAATCATTGCTGCTCCCTCTCTTCGCTGTCTGTTCCCAGGTGTCCCAGTGACTACATAGGCAGCCGGTGCCAGTATCCAAATCCCTGCAGTCCTTCGCCATGCCGCAACGGTGGCGAATGCCGCGCTGTTTCCCATAGCAACACGTTCGATTTCCGCTGCGTGTGCCGCCTGGGTTTCACTGACCGACTGTGCCTGACCCCCACCAACCACGCCTGTATGAGCTCCCCCTGTCGCAATGGAGGAACATGCCATCTCATTGCCCTCAATGCCTACCGCTGCGACTGTCCACCTGGATGGTCTGGTATGTATGGAAATGTTCAAAACTTGTTTCGTGACTACAAATCTTTTGCCCCTCTTTTAAGCCCTTTTTATGATTATTTCACTTTTACTATGTTACTTTCCAGGTAAAACCTGCCAGGCTGCCAACCCATGTGCTTCCAATCCATGTGCAAATGGTGGCCTGTGCTCAGCCTTAGAATCCACCTACATCTGCAAATGCCCACGCGCTTTTACTGGTCAAACCTGCAAGCAGGATGTAAACGAGTGTGCCCAGACTCCCTCTCCCTGTCTCAATGGCGGCGTATGCGTGAATGAGGTGGGCTCGTATCACTGCCGTTGTCCTCAAGAGTACACAGGCCAGCACTGCGAGAACCCCTATCTGCCATGCAGCCCGTCACCATGCCAGAATGGAGGCACTTGCGTCCAGAAGGGGGACACCGCTTACGACTGTAGCTGTCTTCCAGGTATGGCACAAACATGAATTTACAGAGTAATGGTAGCTGCCACGTGGAGTTGTGGATGGTTAGTGTGGTAACAAAACACACAATTGTTTTTCCTGTTACATCAGTTGACCTACAAACCAGCCTGTTGTTGTAGTAAAATCTGATTGGGTGGAGTGGAGTAATCTGGAATCACCGCTCTTCCCCTCTCTCTCTGCCAGCCTGCACAGCAGGATGCAGTTGCACAGACGTTTCCTTCTGATAATCGGTAGCGAGCCCCTACAATGGCAGAGAAACCCACATGCACACAAACCTATAGATTTACACACCCTATTCACGAGATCACAGACTCGCAAAAATAGCTTGTTTTTCACATCAACACTGCCAGCCTGTCTGCCACATTTATTGCTCAATGTTGTGGTAACTGCTGTTAAGAGTCAGGACACCAGATGTGTAGAAAGTGCACACACAATACATACGTGTAGATGTGGGGAAATAAAGAGGAGAAAAAACAATTAGGGATTTTGCATCAAACCTATACAGTACTTATGTTTAAATTATTCATACCATGCTTTCTAATTTTTATTAGAAAGTACTGTATAATTTTTCATAGAAGGTCACAGTTAGTTCCAAAGGTCACAATCTTACTTTGGAGTAGTAGCAGTGTACATTGCGGACTCTTAGGGAAAGTATTACCTCCTTATCCCTAGCACACCACATCAGTTAAAATAAAAGGGTGGTTGGATCAAGCTTTAACTTGCCTGTGTTTTTGTCTCATTATGTGGTCAGCACAGAGCCCGTTGTTTGGACATGCGGATGAATAACTGATGTTGTGTGTCGAAGTTTTAAGTCACGCTGCGTGCCAGTTGCGGGTGTCTTTGCTGGAATGCGTTTAGATAGCGCACCAGTACAGGCACCTGTGGAGCTGTGGGTTGATTGTTAAGCGGAGCTATTGTGCCTATAAAACACCCACACAAGCCTTTGATGTTAACAGAGGGGACAGGCTGTGCTCTGCCACGAGCTTGTATATCTATTTTTATGCAGGAAGGAAAGGTCTGATTATTACCCGCAATCAAGTGTCGCAAGAGCTTTTCTACATTTTGACTCGTTTGTTCTCACCCCACGCCAATCCAACAGGCTTCACAGGCCACAACTGTGAGATCAACATCGATGACTGTCCAGGCCACAGCTGCCAGAACGGTGGTGTTTGTGTGGACGGGGTGAACACCTACAACTGCCGATGCCCACCTCATTACACAGGTACCTTTCACTTAAAGGCTTTAAAAAAATCATCCAATAACATTTTAAGATGATAAATACCAACTTTTTTTTTTCTCTTTTAGGTCAATACTGCACAGAAAATGTGGACGAGTGCGAGCTGATGCCCAATGCATGTCAGAATGGCGGGACATGCCATGACACGCATGGTGGCTATCACTGCGTCTGTGTAAATGGGTGGACTGGCGACGACTGCAGCGAGAACATTGATGACTGCGCCAGTGCAGCTTGTCACCACGGTGCCACCTGCCACGACCGCGTGGCCTCATTCTTCTGCGAGTGCCCCCATGGACGCACAGGTATGGCTCTTGTGACCCCTCTGTGAATGCTATGCAGACATATCATGATCTTAATGTTTAGAGAGTAAAATGTAATACATCCATGGCTACAGGTCTGTTGTGCCACCTTGATGATGCCTGCATCAGCAACCCATGCCAGAAGGGCTCCAACTGCGACACCAACCCAGTCAATGGCAAGGCAATATGCACCTGTCCCCCAGGTTACACTGGATCGGCCTGCAACCTGGATATCGATGAGTGCTCTCTGGGTATGTTATTACGCTACCAGTTTGTCTCCTTTAGTTTGGATTACAACCCTCTGATGATTCTGATTCTTTGCAGTTAACACGCAGAACTGATTTATTACATTTATTACAACTTGCATATTTAATGTTTTAGGTGCTAACCCCTGTGAGCATGGCGGTCGCTGCCTCAACACAAAGGGCTCCTTCCAGTGCAAGTGCCTCCAAGGGTATGAAGGGCCTCGTTGTGAGATGGATGTCAACGAATGCATGTCTAATCCTTGCCACAATGATGCCACCTGCCTGGACCAGATCGGAGGGTTCCACTGCATCTGCATGCCAGGTAAAGCATCGGTTTGTAATACAAGAAGACTACTTTTCTTTTGACATGTTTTTTTCCTTTACTTTGTGGTAAGAAAAGAAACGTGACCTGACCTATAACTCCCATTTCAGGATATGAGGGTGTGTTCTGCCACATCAACACAGATGAGTGTGCCAGCCAACCTTGTCTCAACAATGGCAAGTGCATTGACAAGATCAACTCCTTCCACTGCGAGTGCCCCAAAGGTGAGAAATAATCTGATTACTACAGTAAAAACAGCCACAAAAATAGCTTCCATGGTATCATTTTAACCCTCCCTTTTTTTGGCAAGACAGTGGGAGCTAAGAAAAGAGGGTGGATCATTAACTATCTGTAAATGAGTGCCGTGCATGCAGTCCCCCGATTGAACGTAAATGATTTACTTCTTCTAATAGTGTCAGTGAAGCATTTACGAGTGTGCTGGACAGAACAGACTGGGCTGCAGAAACATTAGCATATTTGGCGGGCTGGAGAGTTTGTGTAAGAGCTTAGCGCCAGAATTGGGGGGGTAGGGTTTGGTTTTTAGCTGGTAAGCTGTGGACTATTGTGATGTGGTTTGAAAGAAAGATTTCACTGCACAGTAAGAGCCCGAAAAAGGAGGGGTGAAGGGAGTGTTGTGGAATGATTTGTTAGGACTTTCAGCACCACGTGGCCTTTTTTAGATGCAAATTTCAGCAATTTTCTGCATTTCTGCAAATATATTTCCTCTCAATATTGAAAGAAGTTTAATTCTCTGTTTTAAAAAAATGCATCTGCAGGCTTTTCAGGGAGTCTCTGTCAGGTGGACGTTGACGAGTGTGCCAGCACACCCTGCAAGAATGGAGCTAAATGCACCGATGGACCCAACAAGTACACCTGTGAATGTGCTGAAGGTACACCAGACTAATCCTTTCTTCTAATTTATTGCGTAATCTTGTTTGTCTTTCTTAGAAAAAAGTTGCGGGTGTTAAAGCTGTTCTCCTACATTACAGGATACACAGGGCAGCACTGTGAGATTGACATCAATGAGTGCTACTCCAATCCCTGCCACTATGGCACCTGCAGGGATGGCCTGGCTTCCTTCACCTGTCAGTGCCGCCCAGGCTACACTGGCCGCTTGTGTGAAACTAACATCAACGAGTGTCTAAGCCAGCCCTGTAAGAACGGCGGCATTTGCCAGGACAGGGAGAATACATACATCTGTTCCTGCCCACAAGGCACTGCGGGTGAGACTTTAATATTATACAACTTTGAAATTCTTCCAGTGAAATATGCCTACACTTTCTTCACCTTTTTTCTGGCCCTTATGTATATTCTGATCTACAGGTTTCAATTGTGAAGTGAACCTGGATGACTGCAAGAGCAAGCCCTGTGACTACGGGAAGTGCATCGACAAAATAAATGGCTATGAATGTGCATGCGAGCCCGGTTACACAGGTGAGCGCTGGGTGGAGTTTACAGGTGCAGGGGGGTGGTCACCTGAGCTTTGGGAGGGGCAGGTAGAACAGGTGGCTGGCGGACCCATTCCTGTGGAACAATGGTGTCATGTTGCCTATGTGGGACGGAGGAGAAGAGAAAGGGAACACAGCCTGATACATGCACACAGCACACACAAAGCACTGACTTTGTTTCCCGTCTGAAAAGATTGTGACGTTGAGCTTGCAAAGACTCTGTAAACTGATACTTTGAAAGGAAAAGAGAGGCTGTCCTTTAATCACATATCTGATGATTATTAGTGTGTCTCCACGACAAGCCAGTTAACACTTGATTTACTAAGCAAGCTAACCTGCACTAAAATACAGAACTTTGGTGACAGGCACTCTTTAAGAAATAGACCAGGCAGGTCACACGGATCCGGTTCTGACTGGTAGTGGTTATGTGATTGTGCTAAAACCAGGGATGGATGTGTGGTTATGGGGAATGTGTGTGTGTGTGGATGTGAAGGCTGCCCCCCCCCCCCCCCCCCAAAAAAAATCTTTTTGTGCTGAGTGTAGAGGGCACGGCAGGACTGAGACACAGAGGGACAGAGGGCTATTGTAACTGAAGATCAGGCAGTTGGGCCCTCCTCTCCTGACTGATGAAGAGCATAGGAGGAGGGAGCCGGGTACGAGATCAGAAAGGGGGGTGGGGTTAATTGTTACTCAGCCATGTGTGAAATAAGTCTGGCCTTCTGTCCCTGTAAACAGCCCTGGGTGAGGTTAGGTCTCCTGGATGGGGGTGGTGTGTGTGTGTGTGTGTGCTCCCCCCTCTCTGTGATTCAGCTGAGGGGCTCCTTCTGCCTATTCAACAGGGCCCTATTCAATCAATGTAGCAGAGGTAAAAGAGCCTCCAGGGGCCACCAGGCTTGGTACACATTGTATTTGTTGAATATTGAGGGAGTTTGTCTTTTTGTTTTTCATATGCAAAAAAAACCCTGCACAGATTATCTCAGTGAGCAAACTGTAAGGCCTTAAATTATATCACATGGGAGTATCCAGCTGTTTGGCTTCGATAATGGCCAGCTTAGTTATTGATCACTTCAGTTCATCCAAAAGAAACGTTTGTGACACTGTTCTTAAAACCAGATTTACTGTCTTACAGGAGCAATGTGTAACATCAACATTGACGACTGTGCCATCAACCCCTGTCACAATGGAGGCACATGTGTGGATGGCATCAATAGCTTCACCTGCCTGTGCCCAGAGGGATACAATGATGCCACCTGTTTGTCCGAGGTTGATGAGTGTAGCAGCAACCCCTGCATACATGGCAGATGCCAGGACCTTCTTAATGGGTGAGTAGGGATCCAGGTTGTATGAGGAAAAAAAAGTACACACACACACACACACACACACACACACACACACACATATATATTTATATATATCAATTACTGAACAAGCCTTTCTACTAAAGATACAAATGTACCTGTGACTCTGGCTGGAGCGGTCAAAATTGCGACATCAATAACAATGAATGTGAGTCCAACCCATGCATGAACGGAGGAACCTGCAAGGATATGACCAGCGGATACCACTGCACGTGCCGAGTTGGCTTCACAGGTCAGTGTTTGGCCCTACCTGCACTTTTCTTTTTTATTCGTGCACAGATTGAATGAGGAGAGCCTTGTTGGCCAACATCTAACCAAAGTGTGTTCTCTAATTCCAACTGCTGTAGGTCCTAATTGCCAAACTAACATCAATGAGTGCGCCTCCAACCCCTGCCTCAACCAGGGCACTTGCATCGATGATGTGGCTGGATACAAGTGCAATTGTTTGCTTCCTTACACCGGTACGACATGTAACTGCTTATCTCCCACTGTGAGAATTACAACTGCTAACTGGATTGTTCATTTAACTAGCACCTGCTTTTAGCTGTTTGCACAGGTCTGATAGCATGAACACAATCTTCCAAGTTTCCACTGAAAAAGGATTAGATTGTTATATTCCGTGTTGTTTTTGAAAACATCACCCAGCAGCTACTGACAGGGATGTCTGGTTTTTGGCGTCTCTGTGTGGAAAGATCTGCTCGTCTGTTTTGCTGGGATAATAGCGTGTGTGTGTGTGTGCTTTTTGGAATAACAGGCCGTTGTGGCTAATGTAACGCAGAGACCCGGACACTGCTCCGAGTACTAGTCCCACTTCCGCCATGTCCTGTTTCCTGTCTATGAACAAACAATAGCAGGAAACAGGAAGGCCTTTCCTGTTTGGCTAAGATGTCATGGAAATGAATAAGGAAGTGGAATGGAAACTGGAATTAAAAAAAAGTTGTGTTGCTTTTAAAATTGTGTTTTGCAGTCACTGAAACTGTGGTGCTTATTTTATTACATGCAGTTAGGTACTCAAAAGGAGCTCCTATGTAATGCCAGAGTGATTCAATCAATGTTGGTTTTTTTTGGTCATACCAGGGGAAAATTGTGAGACTCTACTGGCCCCCTGCAGTTCCAGGCCATGTAAAAATGGTGGAATATGTAAGGAGTCGGAAGATTATCAAAGCTTCTCCTGCATCTGCCCTGAAGGATGGCAAGGTATACATTTTTCCAGCTAGTGTTTTTCTTTTTTTTTTTATTGTTTGGCTGAATGTGTGTGTAGTCAGTTAGTATATAATTACCCAACAGTACAATACATTTTTTTTGTTTTCCCCTTCAGGTCAAACATGTGAGATCGATATCAATGAATGTGTGAAGAGCCCATGCCGCAATGGCGCCCTTTGCCTCAACACCATGGGAGGTTACCAGTGCAAGTGCCAGCCGGGTTACTCTGGCCAGAAGTGTGAGACAGACATCGATGACTGCAAACCAAGTAAGAAGCAAATCTAAAGCCTTTTAAGTTCCCACTTTGTGTTTGACTTAAAACAAAAGTGGCAATCATACTTCCTTTTCTTGCATTTCAGATCCCTGCAGTAATGGTGGCCTGTGCCGCGATGGCATCAACAGTTTCACATGCACCTGTCCGCCCGGGTTTCGTGGTGGCAGATGTGAGCAGGACATAAATGAGTGCGAGAGCAACCCGTGCAGGAACGGGGCCAACTGCACCGATTGTGTGAACAGCTACACCTGCACCTGCCCACCTGGCTTCAGCGGTATCAACTGTGAGATCAACACAAACGACTGCACTGACAGGTAGCTCCCCTCACTACAATCTGTTATTATTATTAAACTGTTCTGATGAACTGACCCAGAGGAAAGTAAGGGATTTAACATTTCCTATTTTCTTGTTTCAATAGTTCTTGCTTTAATGGTGGCACCTGTGTGGATGGAATCAACACTTTCACCTGCCTGTGCTTACCCGGATTCACAGGGAGCTATTGTCAATATGATATCAATGAGTGTGACTCCAAGCCATGCCTCAATGGAGGCACTTGTCTTGACAGTTATGGGACCTACAAATGCACCTGTCCTCATGGCTACACAGGGATCAATTGTCAGGTAGGGAGAAATACTCTTATCTTTGTCTTATCACATGCCTAGGCTTCTTTACTACATCTAAGTACCTTCTCTCTTTTTTATCCTAAATTAGAATCTTGTGCGCTGGTGTGACTCTGCTCCCTGCAAAAATGGAGGCTCGTGTTGGCAGCAAGGTGCCTCCTACACCTGCCAGTGTCAGACTGGATGGACTGGCCTCTACTGTGACATCCCAAGTGTTTCCTGTGAGGTGGCGGCTAAACAGCAAGGTACGCTCATTTCGATTATAAGGTGAAGCTTTTGATAGTAAATTTGCTATAGTCTGGTGGGCAGTTTGTACATTCTGAAACTCCTCGTTTGTCTTTGATTGTAGGTGTTGACGTGGCTCACTTGTGCTGGAATTCGGGCCAGTGTCTGGATGCTGGAAACACGCATTATTGCCGCTGCCAAGCTGGCTACACTGGCAGTTACTGCCAGGAACAGGTGGACGAGTGCTCACCCAACCCTTGCCAAAATGGAGCCACCTGCACTGATTATCTAGGAGGCTACAGTTGTGAGGTAAAAGGATATATGAGTAATTTAAAGATGAATTGATTTATTTAAGTTATCTTAAATAAAGTCCTGGACAGGACTCTGTCAGCTAAGCCAGCTTGATAAACCATTGTCACCAGGACACTGATTTATATTTGGTGTTATGACTCTTTTCTGGGAACTTCCTATATATGTGGTACTTGTAAGGCACCTCCCAACCCCTTCATGAACATGCATGGAAAGCAGGGAGCAGTGAGAGCAGTAGCAGAGAATACAACCGTTATAACAGTGATTAAGTCAGTTAGAGCATTAAATGAGGAGCTGGGATAGAGGTGGGTTGCAAAGTGATTTGCAGATGCATATGGGAATCAGCTGAGCCACCAAGTGATTGGTTGGCATTAAGACAAACTGTTCTGAAGGGATTGCAGCTGATATGGATTTAATAGTCACTCTGAAATATGATATAATAGATACATCAAGAGGCTGTTTATTTCTGGTAACCCTCTAAACTTGTTTCTCATTTAAATAACAAAATATGCTTGAATATCTTTTATTGTCAGTGTGTCCCTGGCTACCATGGTGTGAACTGCTCAAAAGAGATCAATGAATGTCAGTCTCAGCCCTGCCAAAATGGAGGGACATGCATCGACCTAATCAACACATACAAGTGCTCGTGTCCCAGAGGAACACAAGGTATCTTATAGTTTAGCATATGTGCATACACACATTCCAAAAAATATACTTGATAAATGAATACCTAGGTATCCATGGTGTGTAACCCAACTTATCTGTTTCCCGTAGGTGTCCACTGCGAGATTAACTTAGATGACTGCAACCCCTTCAGAGACCCACTCACTAATGAGCCCAAGTGCTTTAACAATGGCAAGTGTGTGGACCGCATTGGAGGCTACCAGTGTGTGTGCCCACCGGGTTATGTAGGTGAGCGCTGTGAAGGGGACGTCAATGAGTGTTTGTCAGATCCTTGTGACCCCAGAGGCTCCTACAACTGCATCCAACTCACCAACAGCTACCGGTGTGAATGCCGCACTGGGTATACAGGTACTGAATGTGGATCAGCAGCAAAAGTACAGCAAAAGTCTAAATGTTTTCTAAGAGTAGCTGACACATGCTTTTTGCTTCTGTGCCACAGGCCAGCGTTGTGACAAGGTATTTGATGGCTGCAAAGGGCGACCTTGCAGAAATGGGGGGACATGTGCTGTTGCCAGTAACACACCTCATGGTTTTGTCTGCAAATGTCCACCTGTGAGTAAAACATTATAGCGTCTACTTAAATGTTAGCACTTAAAAAGTCCTTTTAAACCAAAGCATAGCACACTAATCATGAAGTCTGTGTTATTTCTGCCCCTGTAGGGTTTCACTGGCTCCACCTGCGAGTATGACTCTCGTGCCTGTGGGAGTCTGAATTGCAGGAATGGTGGCACGTGTGTGTCAGGCCACCTAAGTCCACGCTGCCTGTGTCCTTCAACCTTCACCGGGCCTGAGTGCCAAACTCCGACTGACAGCCTCTGCATCTCGAACCCCTGTTACAATGGTGGCACTTGTCAGATAACTCCAGACCCTCCGTTTTTCCAGTGTAGCTGCCCCAGCAACTTCAATGGTCTGCTCTGCCATATACTTGACTACTCGTTCGTTGGCGGGTTTGGCCGGGACATCACCCCACCTCCGGAGGTGGAGATGAGCTGCGAGATTCCACAGTGTGACGAGTTTGCAGGAAACCACATCTGCAACTCAGTGTGCAACAACCACGCCTGCGGCTGGGATGGAGGAGACTGTTCGCTTAATTTTGATGATCCGTGGCAAAACTGCTCCTCTGCTTTACAGTGTTGGCGATACTTCAATGATGGGAAGTGTGATGGGCAGTGTAATAGCCCTGGGTGTCTCTATGATGGTTTTGATTGCCAAGGACAAGAAGGACAATGCAAGTAAGTGTCACAGAAATGTCTTGGGTGTTTTTTTTAAAGATTTGTGGGACGGTATCAGAATATTAACCCAGTCTTATTTTGTTTTTCAGCCCTCTATATGATCAGTATTGTAAAGACCACTATGCTGATGGTCACTGTGACCAGGGCTGCAACAACGCAGAATGTGAATGGGATGGACTGGACTGTGCCAACAACATGCCAGAGAAACTGGCTGATGGACATTTAGTTCTTGTGGTCCACATCCCACCAGATGAGCTTAAGAACCGCTCTTCAGCCTTCCTCAGAGAGCTCAGCAGTGTCCTTCACACTAATGTGGTGTTCCGCCGTGACGCCAAAGGAGAACCCATGATCTTCCCTTACTATGGCAATGAGCAAGACCTTGTTAAGCATAATGTGCTGAAGCGCTCTGCAGATGGGTGGCCTGACTGGTCTTCGATGCCAGCCAGTGTTTTGGATCAAGTTAAAGAGGGTGTGTCATCCATCGTCAGCTCCCGGAAACGCAGAGAGTTGGATCCTTTGCAAATCAAAGGGTAGGGCACAACATAGAGAGTTTTAGCTAGGTTTAACATTTAATCACTAAATAATTACACTGATTTGTATTCACATCACAAAAAGGCTAAAAAAGGTTAATGCTACTGTGGCTATCTATCTCTGCTCATAGGTCTGTGGTGTACCTGGAGATTGACAACCGTCAGTGTTACCAGCAGTCTACTGAATGCTTCCAGAGTGCCACAGATGTAGCTGCATTCCTTGGAGCACTGGCCACCAGTGGGAATCTCAATGTTCCCTACATTGAAGCTGTCACAAGTACGTGTCTCAGTTTCAGCCATAAGATTTTTCCATACATATACACATATATGCATACACAAACACAATGCATTTCAGTCATGTAAAATAATTTTATTTTAAACAATCATTCCAGGTGTGAGACCCACTCCCTCTGATTCAGAGCTCTACCCCATGTATATAATCTTCCTCGGTTTGGCTGCTCTGGGTTTCATCTGTCTGGGTGTTCTGGTGTCCCGTAAGCGGCGACGAGAGCACGGCCAGCTCTGGTTTCCTGAAGGATTCAAAGCATCGGAGCCAAGCAAAAAGAAACGCAGCGAGCCACTGGGAGAGGATTCTGTTGGCTTAAAGTAAGTGCACTCTGAAAGTGGAATGTGAAGGTTATTGGCACTGGCAGTGGGTCACTATATTTCCTTGACTTGTATTTGCTTTGCTGTAGGTGCTCTAATCTGCAACCTCTTTTCAATAGGCCAATGAAACACTCGGACATGAACCTCATGGATGACAATCAAAATGAATGGGAGGACGAGGATCCGGAGTGCAAACGCTTCAGGGTAAGAAGAGTTTTCCTTTGCACCAAAGCTGTCCATTCTAAATTTTATCATCTCTGATACTAACACTGACACTAACTGGTGTGTCTTTCAGTTTGAGGAACAGGCCATGTTGGATTTGGGTGATCATACAGATCACAGGAAATGGACACAGCAACATCTGGATGCAGCGGACCTGCGGATTGAATCCATTGCTCCTACACCTCCTCAGGGAGACATAGAGAATGGATGCATGGATGTCAATGTCAGAGGACCAGGTGTGTAACTGGAAAACTCACAATTTTTCTGTCAGGGTGTCACAAACGAATAAAACATAAATTATCTTTTGAATTACAACTGACTGAAGATGCTTATATACTCACTGATCCACTCCCCCTTCTTTTCAGATGGTTTTACTCCCTTGATGATCGCCTCCTGCAGCGGTGGAGGACTGGAGAATGGCAACAGTGAAGAGGAAGAGGATCCATCGGCAGAAATAATCTCTGACTTTATTTACCAGGGCGCCAACCTCCATAACCAGACTGACCGTACAGGCGAGACTGCCCTCCACCTGGCTGCCCGCTATGCCCGCTCAGATGCTGCCAAACGCCTCTTGGAATCCAGCGCAGATGCCAACGTTCAG
Source organism: Pundamilia nyererei (assembly GCF_000239375.1). Taxonomy (NCBI): domain Eukaryota; kingdom Metazoa; phylum Chordata; class Actinopteri; order Cichliformes; family Cichlidae; genus Pundamilia; species Pundamilia nyererei. The sequence continues at coordinate 6,073,508 of NW_005187403.1, read as the reverse complement.
GACAACATGGGTCGCACACCGCTTCATGCAGCCGTGGCAGCAGATGCACAGGGAGTGTTCCAGGTAAATGCCCTGGAAATCCCCTCAGGATTTTATTTTCAGGACAATGTTTGTCCCAGTTTGATCCAACAGTTTAAATTAATTTAACAGAAAACATCTTGTGTCCTTGCAGATTTTAATCCGAAACCGTGCTACTGATCTTGACGCCCGCATGCACGATGGAACAACACCATTGATTCTGGCGGCCCGTTTAGCAGTTGAGGGCATGGTTGAAGAACTTATCAACTGTCACGCCGATGCTAATGCCACTGATGAATCTGGTAGCTAAAGTTTTATCAAACTACAATCTTTACAGTTTTCACAAATGGCTTATTGTGCTAGGGGTCATGATAATAAACCCCGAATTTGCACTCTCTGCAGGTAAATCTGCTCTGCACTGGGCTGCAGCTGTAAACAATGTGGAGGCTGCTGTGGTACTGCTGAAAAATGGTGCCAACAAAGATATGCAAGATAATAAGGTATGTGAAATGATATGCATTTAATGGCGGTTTTCCACAAGCCTTTGTCCTTACATTTACAGTGATTATCTAGTGTATGAAGTGTTGTTTAATGAGAAGTGGGTATTTCCACCCAGGAGAGCATACCTCCCTGCTAGAACATGTACTTGTATATCCTTGATAAGAACAACAGGTATAATAAGTCATACACATAAAAAAGATGAGATGCGGTGAAAAGCAGCTTAGAGATGCAGCAAAGGTAGGCAATCTTAAGCAGCTTAAACACTGTATAAAAGTCCTGTTTGAGATTTGTTAGTTAGATCAACAACAAAACAAAAAAAAAACTGTTATCAGCTGCTGACTAGACGTCTACAGTGAATTGTTGTTGCAACCTACGTAAGTGGCCAACATCATTGGTGGTGGTGTGGCAAAAAAAAAAAAGAAATGCCTGTTTTGTTATAAATTTAATGTTATATTCGTTGTAATTTCTGCTGTCCTCTTGACCAGATCTCTCATGAAAAACTATTTTTAAATGTCAATGGTTTTACCCAATTAAATGCAGGATATATAAAAGTCACATTGCTAAAAATCTGAGCATCTGTGATACATTAATATATCATTATTATTCATTATACTTATTCAGTAATTGTTATTCTCACTCTGATAAATTAAAAAACAGAGGCAAAAAAGCAGCCGTAAATGCATAGTTGGAATCAACTGAACCGGCCAATCACAAAAGTTATGGGCTGCATCACTGCGATGTGTAGTTACATTTCTAGTGAGGTGCAAATCAGATTATGCCGTGGGGCTTCAGAGAGGTTTGTAGTTACAGTGGTGTAGAATTCCTGCTGAAACAGAAATCCCCATTTACACTGACTTTGTGGCCTGCCTTAACTAATGATAATCTCAATATTTGGTTTCTTTATAGGAAGAAACGCCGCTCTTCTTGGCAGCCCGTGAAGGGAGCTATGAGACAGCGAAAGTTCTTCTGGAGCATTTTGCCAATCGCGAGATCACCGATCATCTTGACCAGCTGCCCAGAGATATTGCCCAGGAACGCATGCACCATGACATTGTGCGTCTTCTGGATGAATACAACGTGGTCCGGAGTCCTGGGCTTCATAGTGCACCCCTAAGCACCTCCACCCTCTCCCCACCTCTCTGTTCTCCCAATGACTATCTCAGCAACCTCAAGCCAAACGTTTCGGGCAAGAAGATTCGTAAGCCTAGCTCGGGTGGAAAAGGAGGAAAGGACAACGGCAAAGATAATAGGCTGAAGAAGAAAAAGTCAGTGGATGGGAAGAGTAACTTGCTAGACACATCAGGTGTCCTCTCACCAGTTGATTCCCTCGAGTCACCCCATGGCTACCTTTCCGATGTTGCCTCGCCTCCCATGGCTTCCCCCTTTCAGCAATCGCCCCCAATGTCTTTAAATCACCTGCAGGGGAATGGAGATTCCCATCCTGGCCAGATGAACATGGGTAAGGATCTGAGTTGCATGGCTTTTGATCCTAACCCACCCCGTCTCTCCCATTTGCCTGTGTCCAGCCCCAACAGTCAGGGCGCAGCATCTATAGGTGGTAGCAGAGGGGGGCAGTGTGATTGGGTCTCCAGGATGCACTCAAGCATAGGCCAGCAAGGAAGCTTCACCCAACCACCACAGATAACCCATAACATGATGGGTCCTCTGCATGGTGTCAGTACTGCCACCCTGTCTCAGATAATGGGCTACCAGAATCTGCAAACCAGCCATCTGGGCTCGTCCGCTCACATGATGCAACAGGCTCACTCGCGGCAGCTCCAGCACCAGAACTCTAACAACACCACAGCCACTCAGTCCCTCAACCAGAGTTTCCCAACTGTTGAGCTGAATAGATCTGACATGCAGCAAAACAACTGCTCAGGCCGCACCATGCCCATCCACACGGTGATGCCGCAGGAGACCCAGATTCTTGGCACCCAGTTTCTCACCCCTCCATCTCAGCACAGCTATTCAGGCCCAATGGACAACACACCTAGCCACCAGCTACAGGTGCCTGACCACCCATTTTTAACCCCCTCCCCTGGGTCCCCTGACCAATGGTCCAGCTCTTCCCCACATTCCAACATGTCTGATTGGTCAGAGGGCATCTCCAGCCCTCCCACAAGTATCCACTCGCAGATGAATCTAATCCCAGACCAGTTTAAGTAAAAACTTGTAAAATGGACTGAACTCTTGTGTGGACTACATAAAAAATATCCAATGTTCACCATGAATGACACAGAAAAAACTTGTTTCAAGACTGAACATGTTCTTTTTTCTATTTTCAGTTTTTATACTAATGACAAGAACAATTTTAGTAATTTTGTATTTATTTATGTGCTTTTTTGACCTGAAAGATAAAGATGTTTTTATATTTATGCTTTTAAATTTTTATTGTTTTGGGGGTTTTTTTGTTCTGTTTTTTATGTATGGGAAGACTAGAACCCATAAAAGGGAGTGTATATCAGAAAACAGCTCCTGCGTGTGTACACTGGCTATTTATTTCTGTCATCTGTTGGTATATTTACTCGATTTATTTTAATATTTGACGTATCGGTCTTGACAGATTTTATCCTTGGGTTGCTTTATGTTTGTACTTTTTAAAAAAAATTATAGATTATTTTAAAGTTTCAGTATTAATTATATTCTAACCTCGTTTGTCCTTTTAATTTCCACAGTTTTTGTTACTAAACTACATTTCACTAAGTCTTATCAGAGTCTGCTTTGATCAGATTTGTACATAAAGCATCACCTTTCATGATGTTGCTTGCTACACTATTCTCTGTAAAAAATAATGGTGGAGACAGTAACTGAGCAAAGGTATCAAAGATATAATACTTTAAAAATGTTGGACCTTAAAGCACAGAACAACTATGTCCTGTCGGCTGAGAGCTGCTTTTGAGAATGAGTTTAAATCATCTCAGTAAATCTGAGCCTATTCTATTGAATAGCAGTCTTGGCTGGCAATGAGTAATAGATTTGTGGTCATTCGTGATGCAAGGACTGTTTCTTTATTGCATACTTATATCACAAATCAATGATTACATGTTTAACCTGTTTTGTGTTAAATGGCAAACCTGTAGTAGAACACTGAAATGTTACATTTGCCACAATTTCAAATAGTGCCAGTGCTTTTTGAAACGCAGTGTATGTGTGTGTGAATTCTCTTGTAAAAAATGTGGGGCAGAAATTGTGAAGGAAGCTGGGACCTTTGTATGTTTAATGGAATCACCTGCACTTTTAAAGGAGTGTGGTTTAAGGTGTTTAAATGTCACGTTTTATAAACTAATCCAGAGGTAAAGGTGTTTTTTTTAAGAAAAAATAATGAATTCAAAATCAAACTTCATGCAAAGTTGTAGTTTGCTAAGAAATATTTGCTGAATAAAAATGTTTTGTAAAAATGGTCTTGATTCAATAAAAGCTATTGTTAAACTTTAAAATGTGTGTCTTTCTGAATTTTACTTTATTTTCTGAAAAAGAAAATGCCTGCTAGGGTTGCTGATAAACATTTGTGTGTAACATGATGTTAACTGAACTAGATAAGAATAAATGTGTGTTTGCTACTATCGCTATTCATGCAGTGGGCTTGCTAGCTAATCTGCTGAAGATTATAGCTGATTTGAAAGTATGCCACAAAGGAATTATGTCATTATTTACATCTCTTCAAGTTTCAGTGGACTTATAACAATATGGTGCATGTACAGAGCTGACAGTTTTTCTTCCTGGTGCCTACCAGACAGGTTTAGGCCAGTACCAACAGTGCTGTCACATTATAATGCAATACTTTTTTTAAGTACATAATTTTGCTAACTGGCACTATGTTTGCTTAAGCTTAATTAAACTAAAGATAAACCTAAAGTACAATATTTCATTCCTTTGCTGTATGTGAACCATTCTGAGTCAGATAGAACATGTTCAATTTTTATCTGAGCCACTGAGTGTCAACGTTTTGCACACTCACAGCCCGCTATTTGTTACACGGGCTCGTCCACTTTTTACTTTTATAATTGCATAAATAAATTTTCATGGCACAGATTCAAAAAGGTGCAGGAAGCATTCTACAGAGAGTTTGGTTCATATTGACATGATAGCATCACACAGCTGCAGTTGCCCTAAAGATGGTTTTGTGGAAAAATCTAACAAGATCAACAGATTCTGAAATACCAAGAAATACCTGTCCATTTTATACCCACAACCCAACCGAAGTATGTTCATAGCCACTCACATTCTGATTCTCAGTTTCAAGTTCAGTTGCCACTATGTAATAGACTGCTTAGATATCTGAATCAGCTGAACACGTATACGTAAGAAAGTGTCTGAGCCCCCCGTCCCTTTTTTCACCTAAAACATCTTATAAAATGTGATATCCTAACATAAGTACTTAGACTTAAAAATGCTTTATTTTTGATTGTTTGATTTATATCTTTGTCATTTTCACATCATTATCCAGCATTCGTCCAATGTAACCACATTTATGGCTACTTACTTTTTTTGCCATGAATTTACAATTAAATTGTTTTAGACATATAAATTGACCAATACCGCCCCCTCCTGGATGTATTCCTCAATGAAAAGCAGCACACTTGTGACAAAGCCACATTTAATCCCTTTGATTATTGGAGGCTGGCTTCACTCGCTGACTGTGTGAAGTTTCAGACCCACTCCCCTGCGTGGAAAAATAAGAATATTACACCTTAATCTGGGTTCACCTAGGCAGAGGGTTCTTCTTTCACTGTTTTTACATGATGACGGTGAAAACTGATGTGTGAGCCACCAAATGCAGTGATTGTCGATTTTTCATACACCTCTTTGTACCATTTTAGGTAAAAACAGCAATTAAAGAAAAACATTTCGTTTCGTACAAAATATATTTTAGAATAAACAGATTTTTATCCACAGCAAAAATAAATGTTTAAAATACAATGTTTTATGGACGAGAGAGATAAGCATCAATTTCATTCTGTGCATGGTGATCCTGCACAAGATCACATTCACTGCTTTCCCTGTTCTATGAGTTTGGGATGGCTGCCATCTCTACCGTTTTACTGTGCCTTATAAGTCACCGAGCTCTGTGTGCTGACTCTCACACGTGCTCATTTCTACAGTGGATATAATAAATAAATAAAACAATAAATAACATTACTTGTAGTTATGAACTTTTTTGTCTGTTTAAAACAAATATTACAACAATATCCAATAGGCAATTAAATCAAGCAAATAATTGCTTTATTAATTATATCCAGTCTTATTAGTTTTAACTTTTGGTATAAATTATTTAGTTCTAAATGATTGCCTAATGCAACAATCTTATGTTTTAGGTTTTACTTTTTTATTACGTTAATTTGTTCCTGATTTTTTTCTTATCTTTTATTAATCTTCACAGCTGTTTTTTTTTTAAATAGCGCTGCAGCGCCCTCACCAGGTGGCTATATGTAACTGGCGGTAACACCCGTCCCCATAGAGACAGGCTCCTACAACAGGGTTGCTCGTGCACCGTTAGAATCGCCAGTCCTCCGTCAGAGACGATGACAGCCTCAGTATGAAAGAGCCAGCTATTTGACATTAATGATTCCATCGAAAGCAGACTTCTGTGGTGGTTGCCAATCGGAATTTTTATTATTACTGTTATTATTATAATTATTGGATTAACGACCATCAGCCACCAGGCGAAGCTTTATCCTGAGAGGCCGGAGATTTGTGTCGCTGGGCAGGGAGGAGTCTGTTATTTCAGCGTTAGCTGAAGCCAGGCCAGCATGTCGGCGTTTTAACAATACATCCATCTCAAATACAAAGCTTCGGAGAGGATCCTAATGTGCTCTTAGAGGTGAGTCTTTGCTACATGTTATATTATTGCTGTTAAATGTTGCAACGCTAGCTAACCTGCCACTGATACAGTGGACATAGCGGTGCTAGGTTAATATTGGGTCGTTCTGTTCAACTGGACTCACAAGAACCAGCTGTCATTTACTAAAAAAAATTTATTTTTGGTTTCATTTTTGAAGCTAATTCTAAAAGAACACAGAGCTATCATTTATGCCCCGAAGTGCCCTATAGTTACTTCAGTCTAAGACATTATTAGCTGATAATCAGATAAATAGCCAACAGCATACATATAGAAGGTGTTTTGGGCTCATATGAATGGTCGTGCTGACTGACAGCAGAGGCGACTACAGCACCTGCAGGTCAGACGAGGTGAGTCTTTGTGAATTTCATGTTAACGGAGCCGGTGCTGTCAGTGAGCAGGGCCCCGGTTGTTGTCCTGAAATCGATGATGTAATGGTGTTGGCTTCATGAGAAGAAGTAATACCCGTGTGTCTCTATGTTCAGGATGGATGTGGAGGTGAGTGCTGGCAGGGACAGCACTTGGAGGAGAGCAGCGGCAGCAACAGCAAATGATGATGGTGCTGGTGGTGGTGGTGGAGGAGGAGGAGGGGTCATGGAGGCTCAGGTTGTACCGCTGGAGCTGTACGACTGTGCAAGAGCCAAAATAGACGCAAATCTCCGCTGGTTGTTTGCCAAAGCCTATGGCACAGGTAAGACTTTCTCTTGTGCTGCTGAGACCTTCTTGGATGTCAAGAATGCAAGAGGATTCATATCTTTTTATATGGATGAATATTTTATTGTGCATTTTGTCCTAGTAGTAGAAAGAGAGAAAGGTATATACCCTACAAAAGGTCCATGTCTAGAATCACATCTGAGTTGTGTGTAGTTATACAGATGCTACTATGACACAAATGACAATTTTAATAAAATGAAATTTGTGACCTTTTCAGTTTAAACATTATTGATTTCTAACTGTGTTATTAAACAGTCAGAATAACTGAAAACATCAGGATATGTTGACGTTAGGTTTCAAGTTTCCAGTTACTAGTCCTTTGTTTATGCAGATTGAGACTTCAGTCTACTTGGAAATCCACTATCCTATTTTGTGAGTGTTGATTTTCGACCACAACAATTGCAAATGTATTTTATGAGAATTAACTTTTCATACCACGACAACATAGCAGCACTCCAGAGCGTCATTCCTGCGAGTGAATCCTTGGGCTGACATCTCGTGATGAGTCTTTCATGCACAGGTCACTGGCTTTGTCAGCTCTGATGAGGTCTGTTAAAATATTAAAAATGATTGCTCTACATAGGCAGGCTGTAAGTACTGCAAATGTCTGGAAATCACTCTTTGAATGTGGGTTTTTATGCCACGCACTAGCAGATCTATCAGGAATGTGATCAGGAGGTCAGCTGTGCTCTGCAAGTCTCAGTTTTTGTTTTATCAGTAACAATAATGTATTTGGAAGTTGATCCGGAGTCAGTCATTTAGGAACGGAAAACTCATTGTTCTCATATCCACTTTATGAGTCAAGCAGTTGGAGTGCCTGCAATTAAAGTGTATCCATTCCTGTAGATGACTCAGGGAATTGACGCTGACATGGGAACTAAAACTGAAAATGCAGGGCTTATAATACCATAGAAATGAAGCCGAATGCTAAATTCTGCTCCAATCTACACACTGGGAATTACTGTGTCTTTCAGATGACAATATAACTGTTATTTTCCATCAGTCATGTCAGCATGAGCAATCTCACATAAACAGATGGAGCATTTTAGTGTTTTACCATGAATGCGCAAAATATTGTATGCTTTCGTTGTGTAGACTAGAGCTTGGTGTTTGTTCGGGGCAGAGATAAGATGTCCATAATAAACACCAAACCATCACCATTATCTCAGAAAGCTTCCTGCTTCCCTTAATCTCATTGGCTCTTCCTGATGTGTGCCAGGGACTCTGGTGTCCTGTTTTATGCAGGCATTGATATAAAAGTCTATGAGGATTATACCAATACTATATGACATGGGACTCCTCAGTTTATTAAGCTATCACAACTATTTAGGTAGTAAGGAAAAGGATGAGCTAGACTGTCGCCGCCATTTATTCGCAGCTGTCACATCATGTGGCGCTTATCATGACAGTCAGTTTTTGTTCCTGCTTAGCTTAATGTGGTGTGCAGCTAGCAATTATCACTTCGACAAAGAAGCAACTGAGACCATAATTAAGCAGGAAGTGAACACTTCAATAGATATACCTGATTGTTGTTGGACCTCGTTTTGCCTTCTGTCTTATTTCTTTATAGCATAGATTCAACAAACATTTCTCAGATTTTGGTTAATATTGGCATCATGCAATTGCTTTGCCAGCAGCACGTCCATGATGTGAATCTCCTGTTCCACCACATCCCAAAGGCGCTCTATTAGATTGAGATCTAGCGACTGTGGAGGCCATTTGAGTAAAGTGAGCTTATTGTTATGTTTAAGAACAAGTGTCTTCTGGAAGCAACCATCAGAAGATGGGTATGCTGTGGTCATAAACAGCTGGGCGCTTAGCAATACTCGGGTATCGTGCAGCTTTTAAAAAAATGTTCATCTGGAGAGAAGAGATAAGTATGGAAGACAGAACCACACTATCAGAACTCCTATTAAAGTGCAAACTGACGAACACACCGACACAGCAGTGCCGGGAGGACCGTGTTGTCTGTTGTGAAAGTCAGCACAGCAGTCACATGATTAAGTGTTTAATGGGATTGGACCTGAAGGCCTGTGTCTCTGAACAACACAGCCCGTTTGTTTAGACTCATGACATGTTTATTAATGGCCTGTGGAGAAACACTGAACGTTCCTGCACTGGAAACAGTTTCAAAGAAGAAACAGATAAACGGATAGTAAAAGTGTGTCGCTTTCAAACTACATAATTACTTTTTATGTACAGTTTTAATAGCTTTTAACAGTTGGAGTCAACAGTCTTATGTTGTATAATTTGTACAATAGTGGGCTCTAAAGGTCAGGGATATTGCTTTTATATTTTCTCCCACATAATGCTTAAGTGCTCTGTCACCCACTGTACAGATCAGTACAGTCCATAGATTTTTTGTTCTGTGCTTTACTTGATAAAAAAAAGAGTTTTGAAATGGAAACTGAATGCCGTTTGAATGAACCGATACTGGAATAGTCGGATATTTAGGTAGATGTGGAAGTGCTGAGATTCTCCTGGGGCGCAGTTAGTGCTATCACCTTTCAGCTTGAGGGTTTCAGGTTCGAACCTGCTGAGGTCTTGCTCTCAGTTTGTTTGCCCTCAGTAAGCCTACATGGGTTTTCTATAAGTGCTCTGTTTTCCAGAAGCAAAGTTTTGTTTTTGTTTGTGTTTTTGTTTGGTTACTTGGCATATCTGTATTGGCTTTATACTTGGATGGTAGCAAGAATGGTTGCCTGTGCTGTTCACTCTGGGATGGACTGGCCACCTGTTCAGGGTGTATCCTACCCTTTGCCCAGTGTCAGTTGGGATAGACTCCAGCTCCCCTGTGATTTCAGTTGGATAAGCAGTTAGAAAATGATACATGGATGGATGGCTGTATTAGTGATCTCTCATGCACAATAATAAATGCGTACAATTAGAATAAAGGACCTGGAAAATTGGTGCCCACCTTTTCAGTTCTGTCTGCTTTGCCATGCTTTCAGGTGGGATTGGCTTATTGACTTACAGGCTATGTTTGCCCAACATGCTGTCTTCAGGAGGACTGTTCATTGAGCCGTCTTATTGGAGAGAAATGTTGCATACCCCTGCAGAGCCCGGAGTCTGATAGCTCTGCCTTAACTGTCAGCAGGATTTCTGCTGGTCAGTCTGACCTTTGTGCTTGAAAGAATAAGAACAAAGACTCATACATGCACACTGGGCTGGGTTTAAGTCCTGGATCAGATAGACGATAAATATCTAAGCAGTATTAACTACTAGAATTATGGAGGAGAACCTCTCCTTTCAAATTTATTGCTGCACACACACATACACATGCACACATCTCCTGATGTCAAGGTCCATGAATCAATTCACTGAGCAGGAGCCGGGACAGCATCCCAGCCCCCGCCTCCGGCCTCTCCATCACCACAGCAACCATGGAGGAAGAGGAACCATTCTGGGACAGCTAAGAGTGAGGAAGTGGGGGTATTTGTAAGAGGAAAACAAAACAGAGGAGCTCAGACATGCAGGGGTGTGTTTTCTCACATGATCTAGAATTCTCATTCACATATGGCAGCGCTACATCAGCGAAGCGTGCAATAGATCCTGTATGTGGACCATGACAAGCAAGCAGTCTGTCGTAAAAGACACAGCTGAGGTCTTCGCAGTCAGATGTAGTACCGAGCCTGCTGTGTGTGCGCTTTCCACTGATGGATGTTTGTCTGTTACATCACAGTCAGCATCATCCCTAATGTGAAGCAAAACGAGAACACATGCTTTTGTTAACTGATGCAAGTATAGCTGCTTATCTTCTCTTCTCACACTTTTATTCATCACTGTCATCGCTCAGTTCTGGAGATGTTTGACTTAGAAACAAACAGTCCCTCAAGAAGCCTGGCAGGGTGTAACTGCTAGTCCAAGCCAATCATTTGATAGAGAAACCATAGATAATGGCAGTTAAAAGCAGTGCATTTTAGGCATATCTGTGTATGCGGACATTACAATATTTTAACAAGACAAAGATGTGCAAGGAAGCTCTATCTGGCTACGAGGTTTGCTGTACTGTCAGAGAGATAATTTGACATTTTGGAGCGATACACTTGTTCATTTTCTGCTGAGTTAGATGCAAAGATCAATATTATTCTCTTGTATGCACACCATCTCTGAAGCTGGAGCCAGAAGCAGTTAGCTTACCCTTGCAAAAAGACTGTGCACAGAGGCAAACAAACAAACCTAGCTCTTCAAAGTTAAAAAAAAGAGCTAGAGTCTCCTAGAGACCTCATCATTTGCTTGCCAACATTCCTTCATTTCTGTGGTTATTCAAACAAGATGTAATGTAGTAATAGCTGAGCTAAGAGGTGCTGTAGACACAGATTTACTGCTTCCCCCTCCATCCACTTTTACGTTAACCTACACTAAGCACCTTCTGTTTTTTATCGTAAAATAGATACCACTGTGCCTGCTATCCATTTACTGATTTATCACAGAAATAAATTATACAGTTATACATTTTGTTTAGAGCAGTACACACCCACTCATACCCCTCTATGATGGACAGAACTACTAAAATACTAAATCCACTACAAGTTCAGGTCAGTTTTATATTAGCTTGCATGCTTATAATATTCATTATCAGATGGCTTTGAGGTTGTTTTTTTGGGGCGTGGGGTGACAAGAAACAACAGAGTTTCAACACACAGAAATTTCGTGAATGCTTCGGGCCTTAACTCCTGGATTAACATGTCCAAGACATAAAAATAGCTTTGGCATGTCCATGTGCATGAGCAGGAGCTGGAGAATGCTAGGCTGGCTTGGACGACACCATTAGCTTAACCATCACCACTAAGTCCCGTTGGCTAAGTGGCTTACAGCTTCAGGCCCAAGTGCTGTTTAACCACTGACTTTGAGTGCTCTCCTCATGCACTGGTTTCTTCTTAGACGGTCTAATACCCTTTAAAGCCTGTGTACTAGGAGCTTCTCTGTTACATAACACAGCAAGGCATTGGTTGGACACGTGTTGTATAAAAATAGTTTGTGTGTGTGGTTGTAAAGTGTGATTTGTACCTTTATACAACTTTGATAGGTAAAAAAACTTGCTGCTCACATTGTGGCTCTCATTTTGAAAGCATTTTGTTTGCCATCAATCCTTCCCCCAGATCATGTTCCTGCAGACCTGCGGGACCCCTTCTACACAGACCAGTATGAGCAGGAACACATCAAACCCCCCATCATCCGCATGCTGCAGTCTGGAGAGCTCTACTGTCGTGTGTGCGGGCTCATCCTTCACGCCGAGCAGGCCGGCTCACTCCAAAACCACCAGTCTGTCATCCAGGCTCTGTCGAGAAAAGGCATCTATGTCCTGGAGACCGACAACACGCCAGTTTCAGATCTGGATCTCAGCGCTTCTCCCATCAAAATGGTAAAATGTGTCTTTCTAGATTGTCAGAAAAAGCAGACTCAGTTTTCTGAAAGATGAGTCACATTTCGGCAACGTCCCAATGCCAGATTCTGTGATTCATGTGTAGCAGTTGTAACAGTGACAAAATAACAAATATTTAATTTGCTTTCATTTCACTGATTTACACACCTCCCCAAAAATCTCTTTGTTTTTTTTCCCATTGTGGTTAGTATTCCTCTGTAATAGTATAACCCAGTAACCTGGCAACCCACACTTACCATCTGTTAACAAGCTAATCTGACTTTCCAGAGCCAAATGTGAGCTAGTAGTGTTGGAATAAATAATGCACCAATGTAACAGAATTATTCATCAGGCAAAATGGATCAAAAAGTTTTTCATGAATTTTCAATTTTCTCTTGATGATTTCCATAATCCTGAAAATGTGCTCTAAATGCAAAAACAACACATAAAAGGGAATGATTATTATATAAAAACAATATTGTACCATTACCATTATACCATTACTACTATACTAAAGTGAATCTGTGATTCCCAAATATTTAATACATAGAAAGACTTCATGAATGTTGGGTTGTCACAGTAGGGGGCAGGAAAAGTCATTTCCGCCTAAGACTTCTCAAATGCTATGTATCTAATGATAGATTCAAAGATAGCTCTTTATCTGTTCTCCCAGAGCGCACACATCCACCTCATTGATTCCCTGATGATGGCCTATACGGTGGAGATGATCAGCATAGAGAAGGTGGTGTCCAGTGTCAAGCGCTTTTCAACCTTCAGTGCCTCAAAGGAGCTTCCTTATGACCTGGAAGATGCGATGCTGTTTTGGATCAACAAGGCAACAATTAAACAGTGTTATTGTTATGACAGTTGGATTTGTGTGTTCGTCTGTCTGTGCTAACCTGCTGTATTCTTTGGTGTTTTAGGTGAACATAAAGTTGAGGGAGATCACAGAAAAAGAGTGTAAAATGAAGCAACATCTTCTTGACTCACCGAGTCACCAGAAGGTAATGATAATATAATAACAACAATAATAACTTTATGTATATAGCACCCTTTAAAAACAAGTTTCAGAAAAATACACTCACTGGCTACTTTGTTTGGTGCACATGTTCTGTTGCTTGGGGAAAAGCCAGACTGCTTGCATTTGATATGATTGCAACAGTAACTCCAATAACCACTCCTTACAACCAAAGTATTCAGATGAGTGTTTCTGAATGCAGAGAGTAGGGTGCAAACACCCTTGCAGATGAGCTACAGCAGCATAAGACCACACTGGGTGCCAGTCCTGTCAGCTAAGACCAGGAAATGGAAGTTATAATTCAAACAGGCACATCAGAATTGAACAATAGTAGATTGCCTGGTCTGATGAGCCTTATTTTTCTGCTATGACATTCAGAAGTAGTTTAAACGCCACCTCAGCATTATTGCTGATCCATTACATCATGGATGTGCAGCAGGCAGCAAGTGCATGATATTATCATGTAAATATGGACTAAAATCTCTGATGGATGTTTCCCTGTTCTACGCAGAGTGAAGGGAGTGCTGAAGGCAAAAGGGAGTCTTAGTATGAGCAACGTGCACATAACAAAGTGTTCAGAGAGTGTAGCTTCCCCTGTCTTGAAAAGAGTCTGTCTTAAGTGATGTTTTTTGCCTTTGTCTAATGTCCTACATGTGTGCATCTTGTCCTTAAAATACATATTAATTGTCAAGTAATCAGTTCTGTCTTCTACTGACATTGTCTTGCAAACCTGTGATCAGATATTCACACATTTTTATTTGTGTGTGTTTGCACCTCATGCTTAAAGGATATATATATCATGCGTTATATTTTTAAACTACTGTCCCTATTATTTGAGGGCTTTAGGATAATTAAGCTGTGGGATTCTTTGTGGGGAACCAGTTTTTAATGTATTATATTTTTAACATAGGGATTTTTTTTTCAAATTGTGTCTGTCATCATTAAGTTTGTGCTGAGTAAGCTTTTGGTAGTTAGTGTTTTTAACGTATCAACAGATGTGCAGACAGTTGCCGCTGGATTGACGCTTGCATTAACTAGCTGCATCATTAGTAGCACAGTGTGTCTTTTGAGCTATGTCTCATTTCAGTTGTTCCCCCCTGATTCCTGAATAAATAGATATTGCTGATGCTTTCATTCGAACCCTTTCCGGTTATCTTTAAGACCAGATCTGCCTCCTTCCAATCAGGAGAAGATTCGATTCCTTCTGGCTGTGTCTGACCCTTTACTTGTCTGTTGCTCTTCCTCTTTGTGTCTCCCTCCCAAATTAACTCCCTCGTGTGCCTCTTGGATACTAGTCTCCCTCCAAATGGTACTGGAAGCTTGTACCTGTAAGTGCCACTGCTTGCAATCACCTGTGTGAATGTCAATGTGTCAACTGGAGGTGTGTGAGGTTGTGTATGTGTGTGCATCAGATGTGGCAGCGTAATGGAAAGCTGGGAAAAAACTAGACTAACAGGATGAAGGAAAAAGGGAATATATTTATGGGTGTTATATAAATGCAGTAAATTGTATAAGGAAGATGACACAGTGGCCCTTACTGGCAAAGGAAGGAACATCACCATGCTCGTTTGCTTTTAATTTCAAATCCTTTTTTACATCCTTTAATATTCAGCTGAGCTCATTCAGTCCTCAACTTCCTCCTCCCAAACCATCCATTTATCCACCCAGTGTTAGAATGGCTCATGGCTTCTTTTATTTCACCATTAACTTCCTCCCAATATCATTTCTTTCTGACCTCACTAGCCTGATATATTGCATGCTCTGGCTCATTGCTTACTGGAACCTGTGGAGTTCTCTCGTGTGGTAAAGTATTCATCATTAACCCCTTTCGTTACTTCATTGTACGGTTTATGACTTTTTCCCTTGCATATCCACGCAATACTTATCTGTGTTATGCTTAGCTTAAATATTTTATATGAGAATCATTAGCACCCTTCCCGATTCGTATCAGCGAAGACACACATTATGCACCACATGACATGTCACAACCAAGAAGCCCTAGACCCCAGTTAGTGCTGAAGAGAAGCAGAGATTAGTTTACAGCATGTGAGATGTTATGTTTATCTGACAAGTGAGAGTGTGATTCAGTGATTCATTAGACAAATGTGTGCACACTGTGTAATCCTAGGCCTTCTCTTGGTGTGTAGGTGCGTTACCGCAGAGATCACCTATCAGGTCGAACGCTCCAGCACTTCCCCTTGTTGGACGACCTGTTGAAAGACATGTGTGATGGCACAGCTCTGCTGGCTGTGATCCACTTTTATTGCCCAGAACTCGTTAGACTGGAAGGTACTGTAACACAGCTCTATTCAAGCCAGAAGTGTAGCACATACTGTAGCTGTCAATTTATCCTAATGTTATATAAGTCAGGATAGTTTTACCAAGAGGTGAATTAAAAGATCAATACGACTGTGAAGCAAAAGGAGCAGTATCTATGAATTTAAAAGGTTTAAGAGTACAGAGTAAGCCTGATAGCGTTGTCCTGTTGTGTGCAGATATCTGTCTGAAGGAGGTTCCCTCTATCAGTGAAAGTGTTTACAATATCCAACTACTGATGGAGTTTTCAAACGAGTATTTGAACAAATGCTTCTATCTGAAGCCTGAAGACCTGCTGTACTCCCCACCGGTACTAAAGGTGAGCTTGGAAACATAAAACGCTTTTATAGTTACAATAAAATCACTGTACATTTATTTCTGAGTAAAAGTAGCCAGCGTAAAATTTAACTGCTTAACTATTATATCTCAACAAAAGACGTGTTTTATGGATTTGTCCTTGTGGTCCTGCTCCTCTTGCCCTCAGTCTCAACATCTGATAGTGAATTGCTTTAAGCGATGGATTAAATCTAAAGAATACATATAAAGCCCAGTGTGCCTTGATCCTGTGCTATGCTGCTTTTTGTCATGTCTTGCTTTTCTTCCTGATATCGTCAGTTTTTGATGTCTTACAGAATAATGTGATGGTCTTCATTGCCGAGCTGTTTTGGTGGTTTGAGATTGTGAAGCCAGACTTTGTTCAACCCCGGGATCTTCAGGATATCAGAGATGGTATGGCACACTTTCTGCCTTCATCCATCAGTTTTGATTGAATAACACAAAAAGCACAGTCGCTACATGTACACAGATTGATTTGATGACTATATATATATATATTTGTATTTACTGAAATGTTAGTGGCTGTTGTGAAAACGTGCCATTCTTCTATTTCCACAGTGAGACTGCTGCTGCAGCCTAAAACTTCTCGATCCTATGTACCCATCTCCAACATCACTAAACGAAGTTTCCTGACATCATCGCACTCTGCTGACACCCTGGCCACGCCCACAAGCCCTGACCTCAGGTATCATTACAAAAAACATCTATTGAGTCACTAGTCCAGAAAAAAAGAGTTTGGCTGTCTTTTCCCTAAGATCAAAAACAAAACAAAACAAAATTAACTAATGTTTTAAAAGTTACACATATACAAAATTATACAACATTAGGGCTAAACTACTGACACGATTGAGGTCTTGGGTTTATTGCACCAGATCATTTAAGCAAAGTGATTGGCTTTTATATTTCCCAGTTTAGCTTTTGATTGGGTCTTTGGTCGCAGGACCCAGACAAGCATCATCTTGTCTCTTCTCCTAAATGAAGATCTGTGGGATGATTCGGAGTGCGGTGTCTCTCTTTTGTGTCTCTGCGGTAGTGTTTTAAATGCCTCTGCACTAAATATTTAAGCAATGTAAACTTAGTAAATTAAGAGGTTATTAATTTATACAATGATATAGATATACAATAATAATTTACACAGCTAATATCTCTCTCTCTCTATCTCTCTCATGCAGCACTAAATCAAGCTCCACAAGCCCATCTCTGCTGCCTCTGAGACAGAGACAACAGAAAGTGGTTGAGGAGACCACTCCAGGTAAAAAAAAAAATCATCTGTGTTCTGAGCTGAGGTTTCTGCCTGAAGTCAAGAAGTAAATATATTTTTTCCTAACATGGATCATGTATTCTTTGTGCAGATATAAGGCATAGGCCTAACTCTCTGATAGGCCCAGATGTGCAACATCAGGGCTCCAAAATGGCCTGGCCAGAGAGAAGGACGAGGTGAGTGGTATACAGTAATTGGTTTATTCAGTTTCATGTTGCAGAATCTATCAGTATGACAAATTCTTTTGTTCAGCTTACCTAACTCATTTTCCTCCTTCTGTACTATTATCTCATCCAGGCCTTTATCCCAGCCTGCATCCTATGCCCTGCATTTTGCCCCAGAGGATGATGCAGACAGTATCAGTCTTGCTCGCTCCATTAGCAAAGACAGCTTAGCCTCCAACATAATGAGCATTACTCCTAAACACATGCTGGGTGCGGGTCTGTCTCAGCATAGACTTAGTGGTCAAAGCCTGCTTAGTCACATGCGCATAGAGGATGAAGAAGAAGAAATAGAAGAGGAGGAACTGGTTGCCGTTATCCATCCTTCTGTATTTTCTAGACATCGATTCGGGAGCAACATGGAGCAGGACGAGCTGGAAATGCAGAGTGCAGCTCCTGCCTCAAAAGTATGTAATGCTTCTCGTCCTTCCTGTTTCGATGCGGGCCCTTTTACTCTGGACTGCCGAGGCGACAGCTATTATCTGGAGCCTTTGTTTCCTGCCATCCCTAAAATGGCCAAAGAGAAAAGCATCAGCCTGAACAAGCAGGAGGAGAGCGGTGAGAGTCGCTGCAGAGGCACGGGAAATGCAAGAAATGCAACCGCCGGTGTCCCGCGGACCTCACAGAGGAAATCCCCCAGCACCTGTACACCCACACAAGTGGTGGAATCAGTTCCTAGCTCTCTCAGGCAACTGATCGAGGATTCAGCAGTCGACTCTCAGCCTGGGAAGAAGCAATCTGAAGGCTTTTTCCTTCACTTGTCAGATGAGCCAGACCAGCACAGTTCTTTTTCCATAGATTGCATGCCAGAGGCAGGGCCCGATTCTGACTCTGACATTGCAGACCTGGAGGAGGATGAAGAGGAAGAAGATCAGATGGAGCTGATGAAAGAGGAGGTGAAGGGAGGGAGGGGAAAGTGCCCAGAAGAGGACGACACGGCTGAATTTGGAGAATTTGGAGAGGGCGAGTCAGCCAAACTCAGAGAAGACATGAAGGTAAGCGAGCGGGAGGATAAGGAAGATTGCAGTGGGCGCTCTAGCCCTTGCCCTAGTACCATATCATGGGCGAGTAGCTGCAGTGCTTCGGGCAGCGCCAGTGTCAAGATGACCAGCTTTGCAGAGAGAAAGCTCCTCAAACTTGGTCTCCGTGACGGATACTCAAGTACCAGCAGCTCCCAAAAGACAACACCTGATGGCTCTGATGTCACCCCCTGCCCTCCCTGGCAACTGAGGAATGACTCCGCCTCGGGTTTGCTGGGGAAAGAACCGAGCACTGTGATGGGGAAGAATACGGCACTTAGTTCTCCAGTTGTGCCTTCAGAGCTACTGCAACTTCACATGCAACTGGAAGAGCAGAGACGCGCAATCGAATATCAGAAGAAAAAGATGGAGACGGTGTCAGCCAGGCAGAGATTAAAGCTTGGGAAAGCTGCTTTCTTGAACATTGTTAAGAAGGGTGGGGGGCGCAGCGACACTCTTCCTTTACCCCTCAAACACTCCAAGGAATCGTTGGCGCTAACATCTGCTGACAGGAGTAAAGCAAAGAGCCAGACCAGCAGAGATGACTCTTGTCTTGATGCTCTAAAGGTTCGAACAAAGGGAGGTCAAAGAGAGGAAGGACCGGTGAACACAGACAACAGATTAAACGCTCTCTCCCAGGATAATGGAGCTGAACCTGATATAAATGAGTGCTCCCGTTCCATAGAGCTGCTCAATGAAGCTATTAGTACTATTCAGCAGCAGATGATGCAGCTCTCATTACAGCAAAACCTGCTCATGAAGCAGAGCGTGGCCTCCCCTCCAGACTTGGTGCCGTCAGGCCCAAGCACACCCCCTGACACAAACCCAACACAACAAACACCTTCTACCTCAGACTCCAGATCTTATGCAGTTCACTTTGTAGATATCAGTGGCGGCAGTGCTGCACCAACTCGTCGTCCTCCCAAGCTTAGCTCCAGCCAGCGCAGCAAAGCCTCAGAGGTGAAACAGAGTAAAGAAAACAGCAAGAGTGTCAAAAAATCAAACATCCAACTTCCAGAATGTGCTGAAGGGGAGGAGGTGGAGAGTACTGCTGAGAGCTCTAGGACTGAGAGAAGCCTTCAGAGGAACACCACCTTCAGGGTCCAAGACAGTGCAGGAGAGGGAACAGGGCGCCTCTCAGACAAACTCAAATCACCAGACCCACCAGTTATCTCCAGTACGACTCAATTTCCATCACAGGATGGAGAGCAGGAGAAGGACGCAGCTGTCAGGCCAAGGATGGAGGTTGCCAGTGGGGAGGAGAGCACAAGGGTCAAGGGTCAGCTGATTGAAGTCGACTTGTCAGAGCTCAAAGATCAACTCGAGGATGGCACTGTAGACGCCCCAGACTGCGTGGCAGAAGGCGAGCAGAAGAACGTGTTGGGCTTCTTCTTCAAGGTGAGATGAAGATGTTTACACATTTTGTTGTACTGTGTTTTAATTTCAATGTGGTATATTGGAGGTTTTTCTTTAATCTTCCAGGATGATGAAAAGGCAGAGGACGAAATGGCGAAACGTCGCGCTGCCTTCCTCCTCAAACAGCAGCGCAAAGCCGAAGAGGCGAGACTACGCAAACTTCAGCAGGAGGCTGAGAGCGAGCTCAAGCGTGATGAGGCCCGGTGAGTTTGGACATGAAATCACATGTTAAGAAATGATAAGGAGTGGTCCAAGGCGTGGGTGGGCATCTGGCCGTTGTATTAACTTTCCTTCTGTTTGCTCAAGGCGAAAGGCTGAAGAGGATCGCATTCGTAAGGAGGAAGAGAAGGCACGGCGAGAGCTGATTAAGCAGGAATACTTACGGCGGAAGCAACAAGCCCTGATGGAGGAGCAGGGTCTGGTCAAACCTCGCCCACGGACCAAAGCCCGCAGGAACAGGCCTAAATCGCTGCACCGTGAAGAGTCCAGCGGTCTCTCCAAAGGATCCGCTACACGTAAGAGTGTCTCTAGTACTTAAGCAGTAAAAATGTGATCGCGTTGTCGTCCTCTGAGTATCTGTGTGTGTGCGTGTGTGTCGTGCAGGTAATTCTCTGAAGGTTTCCATGTTGATCAAAGCCCAGGACTCTGCAGCAGGCTGCAGGGGAGGTGAACCTTCTTAAGCTGCTCTGCATGATGTGGACACGACTGATAAAAATAGGAGTGGATTTCAGAATAGGAAGATCAGTCCGTCTTTTTTCAGAGCAGACACTTCTGATTGGCTTTGATACACTTGTTTTATTGTTTTATGTGCAGCTTATTGTGTCTCTTTGGTCTTACATGTGCTTTTTTTTAACTACATTGTTCTTTTTTTAATTATTGCTGTGAAAGTGCAGTAGTTCAGGCATGAAACTGGGCAAACAGCACTTGGCTAAGGAAAGTAGCTGATGGTAAATCCTTCTGTCTCCATTTTCAGCCGATCTGAGCTGCAGTCATCGAGGATCAACGCTCTCTTTGGCAACTGATGCAGACAGCGTTATCTCCGGAGGGGCAGAGTCAAACAGGTGAGAGTTTGGCTGTATAAAAGCAGAGAAAATTTGTGTCCATGTTGTGTGTCTTTGCACTAATTTGATTTTGGTGCATTTTTTTAGGGCTGGATCTGTGTGCTCTATGGAGTCATTCCCCCTAAGCAGGGCCTCCAGCAGGAACATGGAACGGGACTGGGAGAACGTCTCTATAGCCTCTTCCATTACTTCGAATGAGTATACTGGTGAATAGAAATGCTGAAAAAAAGATTTATTTCCATCATCACAAAACCAACATTTATTTTTAAAGATTGGTGCAATAAATTTTTTCTATTTTGTCACATTCTTAATGAAAGAGACATTTAGATAAATGTGTTTTTATGCTATTTGTCAATGAAACTGTGAAAAGGTTGATGGCTCTCCTGTATGACCAGGCCCAACAAAACAGTTAGCTTAGCCTTAAGCACAGATTGTAATATCCACTGGACCTCAAGCCATGACTTCACAAACTTTGCTACAAGCTTGAACAGCAGTTTGCCACTGCATCTACTCCCTCCTTCAGTTTTGATGCTAAGCTATGCTAGGCTAATCGGCTCCTTATTCTAGCTTTATAATTGCTTTAAAAATATGAGAGAAGCATTGATATTCCCATGTAACTCAGCAAGAAAGGAGTTAGGCCTGTTTTCTATTATAATCTAAACCACTCCTTAAATGGTTAGAGACCTGTATGTCATTTACTGATCTTCTTGGTTTGGTTCATATGCTATAGGTCCTAAACTCTTCAAGGAGCCGAGCTCCAAGTCCAACAAGCCAATCATCATCAATGCCATCGCCCACTGCTGCCTGGCCGGAAAGGTTAATGAAGTGCAGAAGAGCGTTGTTCTTGAGGTCAGTGAACACACAGCAGTAATACCTATGAAACTGTCTGGGAACTTTGTGTATATCATAGTAAACATTTTTAACGTGTTATTGAAACAGTACTATGCAAAAGTCTTGAGCCACCCGTCCTTCCTTTCTATTTTCCTTTCAAGAAGCCAGACTTTCTAACATAAGAGACAACTTAGCTAAGGACCCGTTTTAAATTGCAAGCTCACAATTTTAGATTAGTTTAATGTTAATGTAATGTCAAAGATAACACAATTTGTTGGGCAAATAATTTCATTTTTCCAACAATAAGGTGATTCCCAAAGAGCTATCAGCTGGAAAGTTCTATCTCAGCATGGTGTGCAGTGGACAAGTGGAGGACAAAAGAAGAAGTAGTAGGCCTTAAAAACTATATACAACAGATGAACTTTATCTGAAAATCATCCCAATGTTTAAATGGTTGTTAATATATATGGAGGAGGTTAGGAAAGACATGCAACAATATGTGAAACACAGTGGAACAGGTGGTCATACCAAATATTGACTATATTACCATGTATGTTTGCACATTTCAATAAATCACTGCAGCTATTTTCAGCAGACTACAAAGAAATAAGTGGAAGCTGAAGACTTTTGCATAGTACTTTTAACTTTTTACCACATTCAAAAATTCAGTTTTAAATTCTCAGGAACTAGAAAAGTGCGAGTCCAATCACCTGATCATCCTCTTCCGTGATGGCGGGTGCCAGTTTCGCGCCATTTACTCGTACTCTCCGGACACTGAGGAGATCATCAAGTTTTCAGGCACAGGACCGCGCACCATCAACCGAAAGATGATCGACAAGCTCTACAAGTACAGCTCAGACCGCAAGCAGTTCACTGTCATCCCCGCCAAGACTGTGTCGGTCAGCGTGGACGCTCTGACCATCCACAATCACCTGTGGCAGGTCAAGAGACCAGGGAGTGCACGGAGAAAATGAGAAAGGGGGACATTTGTAACCATTTCTGGTCCCATCTGCTACTGTTGGGCAGGCCCCAATAAGCGTGGAGACGACTGTCATGTCATTAGAGGGTTCAGATATTCAAAAGTATTGCATTCTGTTGTATTAGCTTTTTATTCTGTATGTCACACTGCAGGGTTTTAATTTGTGGGGATATCCTACATTTAATTAGGCACTTCTTTTTATGTAGCACCCCCATTACTGAATCTACTGGTACCAAGTGCAAGTGTAGACACGCAGGGATGAACCTGACAGTGTCTTGTAACATTTACTGTTCCAGCTTGGCAAAGAAGTACCCGACTGCTGTGATTAATCCAGGCTGCGCATACAGAGGACTCTTCTACTACTCGTATGTGTTTTTATGACGAGGGAGCTTCGAACAGACTTTTTTTTTATGTCCGTGTGGAATGGATGTTAGTAAGTGGTAGTCCTCTTTTCTATTTAGTGTGTTTGGAGAAGTGCGTCAGTCTTTGTGTTAGGGGGAGGGGAGAGCAGACTGCAGTTCTTCTGCATTTGGCCCTGAATGTGTTTACTCTTTTGATTATGCTTTAAATCTTCTGACAACCAAGCAAATGTTTTCCGGGGGGTATTTGTGCTGCTGTTACAGTGGAAAACAAAATAATGTTGTTTTTACCTTAAGGGAAATTGTACTGGTATTTATCTCAAACCTGAAGCAATTTAAACACTGCATTAAATCAGATCTCAAGGGCAGCCTACGGAAATAATCGCACACATATATAAACATGTATTCCGATGTGAGCCCTGTGAGATCACCGATTAGCTCACATCACTGAACCAAAATTGACTGGTCTATGCCACTGAGCTGTTTGCCTCTCACATATAACTGCTGGCTGGATGTTGGCGAGATGTTCGTTTTTAATGCCGCTTCTGGCGCTTCACACTAGTAATTTCCTTGCAGTGACTGATGTCAGCAGCTGGTACAGTGTTTGGGAAAACTGCACAATACTTGATATTTGTTTGCTGCGTTTTGTACGTTTTTGAGCAGTATTTTTTGTACGTTGCGTACAAGTTATGTTAAAAAAAAAAAACAGGCACTATTTCGAGGTTTGTTCTGTTACAGGCATACAGAGCTGAGTCTTGTCCGTGTTATATTGAATGTTTATTTATTTTGATTAAATATAATAAATGCAGCTAGGTACATTTTCTTGCTAAAGTTGCCTTAATGTGTCTTTTTTCTGCTCTCCGTTTCCACTCTGTATTTACTAAACGGGGGGGATGCACAAGTCCTTTTTATGGATTGCTAAGAACTACTAAATGCCACACAGTCAGCACCTGCAGCTGGCAGTTAAAGCTAGAAAATGAAGATCTGCGGAGGACATATGGTCAGGAGAGTGAGCAATAGTTATGGTTGCTGATCAGGAAGTACAATTAAGTCCAGTTAGAAAAACACTGCACAACTGTGACTTGTTTGCTATGGTTACCAGTAAGTACATCCCATGATTCAGTCATTTATAGGAGGACCTGAAATCACCCGCTAAACAACCATCACCCTCACATGGCCATGCTTAACAGTTAGTGTCTGGTTTTTTTTTGCTGATATGCTGTTTGGTTCTTGCCAGATCTGGTCCTCTGTATTATGGTCAACATCTCCCCTTTGGCACAAAAGCAAACGCAGCTTATCAACATTTATGGTCATGATTTGGGTTTGTTTTGCAGCAGGTGATTTCAGGTGCTTCTATAAGCATGAAATGTATCTGCAAAAAGTCCTGTGAAAAGTTTATTTTTAACACAACTGTATATGCCAGTCTCTTGTACATTCAAACAGACTTTTTTGAGCAATTATTATTTAAAAATAATCAGCATATTTTTCAGACTTAATAATTACCTTAATGAAACTATCAGGACTACTAATAGATGTAGCTAAGTAAAACATTGTACCACACTGCTACTCGGCAGTGGGCTATTTATGATTATTTGGTTTTAATCAAATTTGCATTTTAATTACAATATTACGATGATTTTGTTGCCTTAGAGCCATAGGGAGCCAGTGGAAATATGCAACCAATCCATAGCTCCGGTGGTTCCCTGCGACTTTAACAAAAAAAAACTATCCCAGTACAAATATGGAAATGTTTTAAATGATTATAATTGCTGTAAATGATCTTTTATATTGTCGTTTATTAAAGAAAATACACTTAATGATGTACATAGAATAAGCAAATATCAAATTAAAAACAAAAGTCCTGATAAATTAAAGTCACTAAAGAAAATGGAGAATTTTACTGTACATCAACCGACAAGTTTGCTCTCACCATCTAACACTGATGGCTCACCGTGTGCCTTGTTTTCCCAAAAGTGATTATTTTTCACCTATAATCTGTCAGACCTATCTCTCATTAATGTTATCAAGTCATTTTGTATTTGAAAGAACAAGTAAAAATGTGAAATCCCTTTTTAGCGAGAAAATTCCATTAAAAATGCTTCAAAAATCACCAGCAGCATAATTACAGATTCCAGTTTAGTGACGCCAATCAGTGGAAGTGAAGCAAAGTATACACCAACTAGCTCCTGTCAATTAAGGTAACCATGGCAATAGCACCAGTGTTAGGTGCATGGGTTTACATATATGTATGTTTTTTTTGCATCGGACATACTTTTTAATACTCTAAAGAATGGTCTTTTAAACAGGGTACTTTATGGGGATTTACTCACTCGTGCAGTCAGCCTCAGCGGCCACCAAAGAAAGTTGACGACTTTCAGCTGCAGTTTCCTCCTGCTCATCGGGGCAAACACATTTCTCATAAAATCAGGTCAGGTCTCAAAAGCCAGTTAGAAGGAAGCTGAAGTTTATAATCTTTCAAACAGAGATCAGAGGGAGCGTCTCACTGATCAAACCCACTTCATGCATACATTCAAGGCAATTTATAAAACAACATTTCTCTATCACAACCAAATCATAACTTCCTGTGATGGCAACAACAAAAATCAGATTTCACCTTGAACGTATCCCAATAACTTGTTTTATTAAATAATAGGACTTTAATAATCTATAAATAATGTATTAAATGTCCCATATTTTCATGCAGGTACATAAGTGATTTGTGTCTGTGCATTTAGAGGTGCTAGTTTGTTCTTCGGTTTAGTCATTAACTAGCTCTGGGTTGTTGAGAGAAGAAGAAGAAGGAATAAACAGAGGCTTGTATAAACACAATAAACAATCCATAAATGATATTTTCACAATTCAAATAATTAAAAAGCCTAAATTAGATTTAACATGTTACTTAGCTCAGTCTGTTGCGGCCTCCGGGCAGGTTAGTTGCTCCCCCCATTTATGGTGCTTATCTTAAAGTAAGCTAACATTTTTATGAAATTATCTTAAAACAATTTAAGCAGTAGCATTCTTCTCAAAATTCTTGCAAAATCTCTAAAGCATCAGACTATTCCTTTAATGTCATTGCTTACTAATAGACAGGTTTCTATAGTAAAAAAAACAATATAGGCAACTTGAAATCATTTCAGTATGTTGTGTTCATAATACAGCACTTTAATGTGCGAATAAAATAAGACTCAAGTATAAATAAGTTCAACACTCAAATAAGTACGAAGTCAAAGAGTCAGAAAGACTCTTACATTAGGCCAAAGCAACCACAATTGTATATTATGAAGCAAAAGTGTTTCACTTAGCGGTGCTGAAAGAAAATTGGCGCTCTCTAATTACTAATATAGTGTTAATCAACTAAATACTTTATGGCACAATATTGAATACATGGCACAGCCTGTTTAAAGGGTTGAACTAAGCTCTTGTAGTAGTAAATACTTCATCCAGTCTAAGAAATGCACTGCAGCAAACATATAAGTAACCACCATTATTTGTACATGATACTAATCTACACCACTAAAAATCTACTTCTATTCTTCAGCTGCAAAAATTAAGCTTTGAGAGTTTAAAGCATATATTTTTATTTGAGTCATGTAGTGTTGCAAGTTACGCTTGAGTTTATGCGAGTGGTGGTAAACAGAAAATGTGTATCCAGGGAAATTCTGAATGTGATCACCTGATATTCTCAAAAAAAGCAAGGAAAGAGGATTAAATCCTGAACTTCAATGTCACAATTTTTCTAATAACGATACTTCAAACCAAACCAGCAGAGTTCTGTAGCTTTCAGTGACAAATACATATTTCTGTGCTCATACTTGAATGGCTAAATGAATCGGATTCATTCTAACCAGGGCCGGCTCTTTAGCTCTGATGAAACTGACTGACATTCCTTCAGTTAGCTCACTTCACTTCATAACAAGCATGTCCCTTACTGCTCATTTAAAAAGAGCTCTCACAAATATCAACACACTATTTTAACAGAGTTTGTGGCAAGAGGATGAAAATGTCACTGATGACATCAGCTGTCACCTGACAAACATTAGGCACTCGTATAATACAGTGGCAGACTGCAGGTGCTGAAACTTTGTAGCACAAATTGTCCTCTTTCAGACTGGACCCGCATGGATGCAACGAGACCCCCACAGAAGCTGAAGCTGGGTTAATGAGTGTAGCAATAAAGGTTGGCAGGGTATCAGAGCTGGGTGTCCTCTCTGGTGTCCATGCTGGACTCGTGTCTCTCTTTCAGGCTGCTGCTGTGGACAGGGGGCTCTTCGGGGACGTGAGCCAGAGGGTCCGAACGAATCAAGTAGCTGGGTGGGAGAAAGAGAGCAGAAAGCAATGAAATGCTGATGTATCTCGCTCATTATTAAAACTGCTCCATACTCACTCAGCTCACTGAAGAATGAAAGGACCAGGACATCTTAAAGGCCTCATTGTATCATATCAACCCATTAGAGTGCTTTGCTCTAATGCTCTAGGAGTTACTGGTGGTTCCTAAGATACTTAAAAGTAAACTGGGAGGCAGATCCTTCAGCTTTCAGGCCCCTAATCTGTGGAACCAGCTTCCAGTTTGGATTCAGGAGACAGACACGCTCTCTAATTTTAAGATTATGATTAAAACTTTCCTTTTTGATAATGCATACAGTTAGGGCTGAATCAGGTGACCCTGAAACCTCCCTTAGTTACGCTGCAACAGATCTAGAGTGCCGGATACTTCCCATGAGTGTTTCTTCACCACCTTTTTTCACTGTCTAAGTGTTTATACACCACTCAGTATCTAATAATTAGATATTATTCATCTCTCGCTCTCTTCCACAGCATGTCTTTTGTCATGCCCTTCCCTGAGCCTGGTTCTGCCAGAGGTTTTTTCCTGTTAAAAGGGAATTTTTCCTTCCCACTGTCACCAAGTGCTTGCTCATAGGGGGTTGTCTGATTGTTGGAGTTTTTTCTCTATTATTGTAGCGTCTTTAATTTACAATTTAAAGGCAATTGAAGCAACTTACTGACATCACCTTTATTTACCCCTCTTTTATTTATATTCATAAGAGGTGTGCTTCTTGCCACCAGACAAAATTAAGTCCAGTACACTCAAAAAAATAACTCTTTGAATGAACATAAAAAAATCATGGAAAGAATTTCCACGTAATTATATTGCTTTATTTTAGCATTAAGCAATTCTGTTAATCCAACTTAATGTACTTGAGTTGGACTAACTTGATTAATTAATGATGAATCAACTGTTTTACTACAGTTGAGTCCAACTTAATTTAATTGAGTTGATCCAACCAATGCAAATTACGTTAGTACAACAAAAATGCTTAATTGTGATAGAAAGCCATTTATTAATGTGGAAATCCTTTCCATGATTAGTTTACATTCATTTATAAAGTTATTTATTTTTGGAGTGTTCAACAAAGTGTAACAAAGTCTAGAGTCTTGTTAACATAAAATGTTAATGGATTTATAATAACTTGCACTCCTCTTATCTTTACCAGGGTTGCAGTGACACTGGGGCCTATCCCAGATAGGGTGGGAGTCAGAGTACTGGACAGGTCACCAGTCTATCGCAGAGAGACAGACAACCATTTGCACTCATGTTCATAGATATTTTAGAAACACCAATTAACCTAAACCTAATTTATGCATGACTTTAACTGTGGCAGGAAACCAGAGTACCCAGAAAGAACCCACTGCAAACTTGGCCAGATTGCAGATTTGAACCCAAGACCTTCTTGCTGTGAGGCAACAGTGCTAACTGTGCCACCGAGCTGTCAATCTAGAGTTAAAAAAAATAGGGAAACTATGATTACAAGGCTTTATATAGAATTTTCTGTACGTTTTTGTCCTTTACAGGTTAAACCACAATAAATAGCTAATAGTGTGTGTATGGTTGTCTGTCTCTTCTAACCCCAGTGATTTTCCTGTGGTTTGAACTCTTGTCTGATCTTGTGAATTTTGTGAATCCAGGCAACTAACCACTCTTACTAGATTGTATCATGTCATCTCAACAAGAATAAATTAAGTTGCTGGATTTCATGCAGATCCTACATGATTTAATTACGTTCACCACAGAAACATGAAATTATTTTGTTCACATTGCAAGTTTGAATTTTGTAAACGTAACAACCACTCAATTTCATTTTTTTGAGTGTACTCTTTTCGATGTCTGCTCATTAATTGCAACATAATCTACTATAAAAACCAGCTAAGTCTTTATCTCTTTACAGCTTAGATGCCTAATAAACTGACAAAAATGTAAAGTTGTAGCATGTAAAATTAGTTAATATGCCATTTTTATGGATTTGCTCTACAAATTACATTAATTCATTAATAACATAAAAATATTGGCAATTCACTTTATTTTAATTATAGTGTGCACTAATATCTTACTGGCATTTTTTTTTCTTTTTCCCTCACCGTTGAATAATTTGTCATCAGACATGTAAATACATCGAAATACAACGATGTGGAGGAAGGGAAATACACAGCGCAGCAACATAAAGTAGTAAAACTTACACAACATCATTGAGCTCCAGCCTAGTGTCAGGAGATGGGTTAATAAGGACATAGGAGAGAGTATTTTGGTGATCGTTCTGTTCATCTGAAACACAAACATCACCACAGTCAAGCACAAAAGGCGATGCCATGATCAAACTGTATTTGCAGGATCATGAGTTGAATACCTTGTAGGTAACCCAGATTAACTCTGTTCATGACGTCACTGGCTGTCAGATTTGTCAGGTCATCTACAGGTACACAAACAGCAGTTAGATTAAAAACAATTAAATACCGAGCTGTCGGTTTTCTCGTGTCTATCATTACCATATCCAGATGTGGGGAGGCCCAGGTGCCTCATGCGGTTGCGGACCAGTTCTGACAGCTCTTCCCTCTCAGAGCGCCTGTAGAGGTTGAGGCGCTGCTGGGCAATGCGCTGGGCGTTTTCTTTGCTCGAATCCCGGCTTGCCCCCTGCCACCGCACACTTTTCTTACTCAGACGCCGAGCCCACTGCATGCTCTTCTTCCTCAACAGGGGGTGATCGGATGGGTCGTTGTTGCGAGACTCGTCCCCCTTATCCTTTGTGTCCTCGCAGTCATCAACGCTGACTGACACCTGCGACTAAGGTGGCGAGACAATAAGTTACATTTACACATCTTTAAAGAAGGGAGGCTGACCATTATTCATTGAGGTAAATCATTTTCTTCTGTTTTTAGTTTTTGCTCAAGCACCAAAATGAGATCTCAATGGAAATACATCACTGCATACATTCATTTGTTTTTTGTGTATTTAATAAATAAGTTCTTGGACTGGAGATTGATAGCCTGACATCTTGCTTAGATCTCACCTCAGAAGTGCAGAAAATGTGTGACTCAGTTCGATAGATCCCAATAGGAATTTCAGCACTAGAGGAGCAGAGCTTCTGGAACAGTCTCCCGTAAGTGCCAATCCACAGATCCTCCTCTTTTACTTTCATCTAGAACAGCACATGATAGCATATACTATTAGGGCATATGGGCTGCACTGTGCTTCTTTCTTTTCATTAATTCTGTTTTTCTGTCACACTCACAGCACACAGGTATCCTGATCCTGGGGTGGTATCCAGCCCCAGCAGCAGTCTTGCAATAAGGATCATGTAGTCCTTCACAAAAGACTAACAAAGAATTGCAGAAGATTACTTGTATCGCTTCATACATACACATACACATAGCCATGACAGCTATAAATGCAATAGAAAAAAAAAAGGGAAACCTTTTAATCAGTCACTGAACACAAGAGGGCACTTGTGCTTTATGATGGTAACACTGCTCACCATCTTCAGGTGATGCTGTTTTTCTGCTGCTATGAGCCATCATTCAGACATTACTCATTTCTTTCACCTAGTGTTAAAAAAGAGTCACCTCAGACTACGCGTTTCGCTGCAAGTGTGTACCAACCTGGTAGAGCAGGGTGTCCAGCATGCTGATACTGAAGACTCTGCCCGCAGCGAAGGGTAGGCGAAACATGAAGGCCAAGTTGGAGCCTTTGTCACGCTCCTTCTGTGGGGGAGAGACAGGACACACATAAAGCAAAGCATCTGTAAAGGCCTACAGGGCAACTAACCGTAAGCTCCCTCATGCTGTTTTTACCTTTTCCAACTTAGAGAGAGAGTATGAGTAGCAGTCCTTCGCTCTGAACTGCATGAATCTCATGTTGGATGGGTGAGTAAGCTCTGTGATTATACTGAGACTGGGAAACAACCTTGAGTGGGAGAAAGTGATAGAAAAAAAAGAGGAATTAGAAGCTCAGGCATCATTTCATAACAAACTGACTGCGGTTCATGAATAATATATGAACGACTGGAAAAAATGCTCACTTTACCTGAACATTGTCTGCACGTTGACAATAGTTTTGGCATCGGCCATGTAATCTTCCTCGGCGCTCATGGTGCTCTCTTTATCCACAACGACCAGGTTATCGGCGTAGATGATCCCACACTGGAGCAGGCTGTCCAGACTGAAATATACACACACAATAAAAACGCAGAATATAACATAAAAAAGTAAATGTAATAAATATCAAAACTGAAAATGAAAGCAGAAAATTATGTGACATTCTCACTTGTCTATGGATCCAGCCATGTAGTAGACCATTGGGAAACAGCAGATGGCCTCCAAGAAGTGATTATCAGGCCTGAGGGAAGTATATATGGTGCATTTAGCTTCCATGAACCTTATTACATGAATATATAACAGATTTTAAAGAGATAAGTGTATCATTCAAACATAGAAAAGTTGTAGCCCAAGCTTCCTTTCTCTGAAAACATGTTGGCTTCCTCTAGTACTTTTTAAATATTTTGCTGTGTGTAGCCACACTTCTGATATTATGTAAATATAGTGTTACTAATGATGTTTATCTTTCTGTCGTATGTAAAGAGTGTTGAACTGCTGCACTGTTAAAAAGAGCTACACAAAAAGTGAATAGTATTTCTTGTAGACATGCCATTTCTTGTCATTTTGTTTAATGTGCAGCGGTGAATTATAACAACATGAGATGGGCCAAATTTGAAATATTGAGCATTTGATCATTCAAATCTCAGCTGGCAAAATGAAATGGCCCTGACGTCTCCTCAAAAGAACAAGACAAACACAAAATAAAGTCTATTAAAGTAGAAAGCATTAAGATTTTTGACTATAGTAGCTGCTATGCTCTTATAATATATGCAACAGTGAGCACAAGTTCCCCAAAGCACTTAAATGGTAGCTTTAATTCCCTGTTAGTGTCTTCAGGCTGAGGGATGAGTCCACTCAGAGAGATTTAGCTGCTGACAGAACGTCACTGCATATGCATCTGCCCAGTCCTGCTGACTAGAGACCCAAGGCTGTCGTAAATGCGTGGGTGTTTGTATTTGTATGCGTGCGACACCAATAGGAAGAGAGAAAGAGAGAGCGCCGCATGAACGGAGAGTTATTGTTATCTGTCTGTTTCCATGAGAGTCCTGAGAGCTGGCATGTGGGGGCTGAAAGGGACACATCAGGGCTGTGGATGAAAGCCTGCGTAGTGCTCTCCAAAGAAATCATTTTCTCCATCTTTTCCTCCCCTTGTAGCAATCTAAATCATTCAGGTTCAAGGCAAAGCAAGTTACCATGGTGACCGTCTGGAGGTACAGAGAGCAGCGTTTTTATTTTCTTTGTCACTCAAAACACACCGTCACTGCAAGCGGTACAGCACTAACCTAACATCAGGGCTGACAATGGAGTCCCGCCTCCACAGCCGTGTCCTAAGTGCTCGGCTGACGCAGGCTTTTAACATACACAATGTTTCCCGGTGTGAAACGGTGAAGGATGGAGTGAAGGGAGAAGAAAGGGACAGTGTGCGTGTGGCAGGCGTGTGTGCGCGCCGCGAGGGCGAACTCACGGGTTATCCAACAGCAAGACAATAGGGTTGAGTTCTTTCCTGGGTCTGTAATAGGCTCTGAGAGGCACTATGAAGTTATAGAGACCGTTCCCTGCTGTTTCGGCTGAAACGATTATGAGCTTGTTTTTAAACCCGTACGCTTTGGCATCCTCGAAGCTGTTGTGCCTGCACCCCTGCAAAGACAGAAAAAACTCAGAAACATGGAGGTATTTCAGGATTGCTTTTATGAAGTGAAGGACAGAGAGAGGAGAGAGGGAGTGATTGAGGCAGTAAGTAATTTGAGTGACTAAGTTGAAGGAACATCGACTGCCCACCTGGTCCAGACGTAGGCAGCAAAACGGGGCTTTTTCAGCCAACAGATGGCAAAGGGTGGGCGAGCTCCCAATGTACGGAGAGTTAGGGGGATAACCTTTCACATACCTGGCAACGAATCCAAAAAGCATGAACGACACATTTCATAAACCATACAGGACTTTCCTTTCCTTTATTTTTTAATAAAAACACCCAAACTGGCCTCTGTTACTTGGAGAGAAAAAAGGAAATATGACGGAGTATCTTTATTATATGTACAGCACATTAGCACGGGCCACTACAGAAATCTAACAGGTAAGAAACATTGTTTGTTTGTTTGAGGGTTGTTGTTTTTTTTGCATAATATATAGGCGGATACTACAAAACAGTGAAGAAAATAGTTGTATTAAACATTAAGTTTGTCTTAATTTGCACATGGATGTATGCCTGGTATTCAGAATGCTGGCATATATTAAATGTGTATTTTATGTCACCATGGCTGAAGTTCATGTTGTTCTTGTTCAAGTTGAACAAGAACAACATGAACCCATGCCAGCATGCTAAAGTTCATGTTGTGAACTTAAACAAGAATGCAAACTTAAAGCAAAAATACAAGATTACAAAAAATTATGTTCTATCTGAGAAAAATTTAAGCCTAATAAATAACGAGTAATCATACTCGCTAATAATACTCCCTGCTGTTTTTTTTAAAATCAGTTTCTTTAGGTGTGGTTTCTGCTCGGTCTCCTTGTAAATAGGTTTAAGAATAGACTGTATATAATAGATGGAAGTCGCTACCATCTAAAACTGTGTCATATTTTACAAAACAAACATCAGTGGCAGTGACTAAGACCATAATATTACAAAGTTGTTAACTGAAGTTATAAATAAAATGAGCAATGGGCTCGTAGACTTCAATACCTTTTAATTGTGAAGCCAGATATTTTGAACCTTGCTGTCCAGTAAAAACAACGTAGATTCAAAAAAGATACATAAACACTATGAACACAGAGGCTATGTCCATCTTTTAGATACAGTTAATGGCTTTAACGTGCATTTTCACAGCAAGAGAGTCCTGGTTTTGAATCCAGTTACCATCTGCCACCTTTTTATGTGTGTTTTTATGTCCTCCCTGTCAGCTGGTAATTCTCAAAGATGTGAGAGTGAATGGCTGGCTCTCTGAGAACAACATGAACTTCAGCCATGGTGACATAAAATACACATTTAATACCTGCCAGCATTCTGAATACAAGGCATACATCCATGTGCAAATTAAGACAATCTTAATGTTTAATACAACTATATTTGTCTGGCAGGGTGTGACCTGCCTTTCCCTCTATGAGAGCTGGTTTAGACTCCAGTCTTCCCACTACCCCGAACTGGACAAGAAGTTAAGAAAATAGACTGGTGGTATTAAACTGTGTGTGTTTACACGTGCACAGAAAACCAGAATCCTTACTCTGTAGATGAGTGGCCTTTTTCATCTGTGAAGACCGAGTCATCTTCTGATTGGTCACTTAGCAGGTCACATGGCAAGATTGAGGCAGAGTCTGCTAATTCCTGAACCGGAGCAATGCTCGGCCTACGACTTCCAGTTCCATTTACTGTAGGTGGGACCAGTTTACCTACTGGGGCATCAGGAGGGGTTGTATTCTGAAGATCCATGGCAACCGTACCTGTAAATACATCCATTCTGGTTCATATGAATCTCAGTCCTAAGTTTGATCGAACGTGATCAGTTTGTTTTCTTTCTCACCCATGCTGGCAATGATGCTGTGGACAGGAAGCTGTGAAGGCCCATCAAAGAGTCCCCCAGCAGGACCACCCTTCTTCTCCTCTTGGTTGAAGATGAAGGCTGAGTTTTCCTCCTTGGTGATGTTGATGTAGTAGCATGTGTCTGTAGAAGCCATGATGTGGCGTGGCCCAGGGTTTAACAGGATGCTCTTGTTGTCTTCCCTCTTTATACCAATCAGACAAACACCATACCTGGGGATCACATACCTGCCGTTAGACTAAAGCGCCTGAACAACCTGCTTGATGGAAGACTGAGGACAAAAGAAAAAGAGCAGTTCTACTCGTAAGTTTAAAGACTAGATTTTCAGATTGGATGAGCACAGAAACTTCAAATTAAAACTGAAAATTCAGTAGTAAGTCTTTTAATTGCTTAAAAGCTATTAAGAGCTTTAATAAGATTTGCAATCTTAAAGCATATTTGTTGGTGTTTCTGCTCATTCTTTCTCATCTAAACAGATATATCTTATCAGAGATGTCATCAAAGAGGTATAAGTTTGAGGTATTATTAGCTAATTATATTTTACAGCATGAAAAAAAGAAAAACTTTAATTTGCATCTTAATGAGAGCTCCAAGATTAATAATTAACCTCCATGCATATTAAGTGTACTTATTGTCTTAAATGTACTTGTTATTCCTATATCAAATTAATTTTCATTATAGCACTTTGCTAAAATTATACAAAACAGGTGTTAAGAAATACTGAGCTTTCCTTGATAACCTGATACAATCCCACAAAAGATCTTCTGACTGATATTGTTTTGCAGCTAGTTCAATTGCTAATATGATATGCCGTTCTCTCTTAGAACCCGATGAATAGTAGATTTTAGTTTGAACACAACACTAATACCTCTCCCTGATGGCAGTGGACTCTTCCAGCAGGACAAAGCGACTACTAGACTGTACATGAAAGACATGGGAACACAAGAAAAACCCCAAAGTGGAGCTTCTTACGTCCTATTTTGATGGAGCATCAGTATGATTCTTATGTCATGTCCAAACACTATAGGCACAGCCACATGCTCCTTATCCAGGGGTTGAAGGAGGTTGGAACAATCCAGAACGGCATCTACAGTTAACGAGTTGTTACATCTGAGTGGTAGTTGCACAAAATACTGTCAAGCAACATCTGTTTTTACGAGCTGCATTGTGGTTCTCCTTTTAACTGATGCCACTGAGGGAGTTAAGTCAACAGATGACCCCGCCTGCATGTATCCTTTTTTTCATTTCATCCCTGCAATGCGCTCATGGTTCAGATAAGAAGTTGTGTTTGTGGTACTTGGTAAGTGGAGTAATTTTTTAAAAGTAGCACATAATTTCAAATTGAATGTTTCAGTCCATTTTACTAAAAAAGATAGTAAGATCAGGTTAGACTGGGTAGTTTTTCAGTGATGTTGTTTAGTGTACAGTGATTAACTGTGTTAATTTAATTTAGTGTAATTTTACTTTATTTAGAAAGTGGGGCAATACACATTAATGAACATTTTAACAAATGTAAATATGCCAGATTATAGCCCTGGGCTAATTTCCATCTGCAGACCCTCTGCCAGGTTGGTGTTACACACAAAATAGTCAAAACATACAAAGACACTATTTACAGATCATGTGACGTGGATTTAAACAGTGATTACATCATATTAGAACAAACAATGACAAGAGGAGTGGACAACAGAGGACAATACAGAGAACAATAACGGAAACACATCAATTATATTGCACAAACCCCAGTATTACACATGCCCTGACTGTCGGGTTATTGCACTGACCCATTACATTAATAGTTGTTTCCCTTTTTGTAATACACTAACTCTTTTTCACGTCTAATGTAAAGCATGATTAATTAAACATGATCAGATCACATGTTTGTGCGTCCCTCAGCCACCCTTTTAAGTGACTCTTAAAGATACAAAGGCTTGTACTTTCCCTGACAGTCAAAGACTCACTCCTTGATACGACAGAGCATTCTGTGAAAAGGTGGTCCGTCTAAATGCCCATTCACAATCACCTCTCACAGTGGCTCGAGTCAGTCGAGACCCGACAACACTGCTAGACTTTTGTTTAATAAGATCACTCATTGGTGGAGGTGCCAGACCATGTATAACTTTGTATATTAGACAGACAGGTGCTGAACTGGTGCAGGGCAGACTGTGGTATCTTTGGTCACTGCTAAATTAGGTTGTGTGTAGCACCAGAGACAGTGTAACAGAGAGACATGAGACACAATTCTAAATTGAAAATTATGGAAAATTATTGGACGGAAAGAAGAAGCCCCTAAAGTCTTATGTGTGTGCAAAGCCAGCATAATTTTAGGCAGCCTTCATCAGATATAACTGAATATACTGGACATGAAGTTTTTAGGTCTCATTAACCTTTGAAATGAAATTAATTTAGATAAAGCTTCAAATTCATTCTAACTATTTAATCTTGAATAGTTTTTAAACTTTAAACTCTGCCCTATGCAGAACAGTTGTTTGATGGGTCTTAAAGCTGCTGATAGGTGGATTTAGATACCTTTGGACAGGGACAAGCTAACGGTTCTACTTATTTCTGGTTTTCAAGCCATGATTAGCTAACTGATTGATGCTAGTAGCTTTATTTGCAAAGGACTGATATAAGGATGATATGAGCTTCCTTTTATAATTCTAGGCAAGACAGTATTTGGCACAGCTTTTTCTTCAAACAAGAGCAGAAGTGTTATCTAAACATGCATGAAATTAAAACCAGTGTTTTTGTAGTCTGCGGCACACAGAATATGACTTTCACCAGAAAAGCACTGCTGAAGCACTTAATGCTGTGTAACACTAAGCTAAACAGACAAGCAAACATTTTAATCTCTGAGGGAGATGCGTTTGCTTACAAAGCTACTCACTTCTTGTGAGCATGAAAGGAGGCATATGTGAAGCTTTTGCCATTGTACTCTCCAAAGAACTTGCTGTCACACACTTTGATGTGGTAGACCTCGTTGCCGGAGCAACATCCATACATCCTCTGCCATTGCTCCGGGGATTGCTGTCCTTCTCTGGAATCATTCAGAGGAAATACAGACGGATGGGTAAATTTAACACGTAAACCTATTCAGTCTATTCAGCATCAGTGATAATCATCAGTTGTGAAAGAAAAACTCTCTTCTTTGCTGCACACCTACCTGTAGACCCTTGGGGTCTCAAAAGTCTCCTGGCGAAAGCAGGCAGCTTAATTTATCTGTGTCAGTCAGGCAGTTTTGTGCTAATATGCCCTTTGTAATGACTTCCGGTTATTACTGTAATTGTTCAAGTGCTTTGATGGAGTTTAATGGGCTGTGAGAGATGCTCAGAACAACCCCAAGGTGGTGGTTTACAGACTTGCTTCTTAGTAGTTATTAATATTTGCATAAGAAGACATGTAAATTGGATTTCTCACTCTAACTTTCATATTTCTGAGTAAAAGGAAAAATAACTTGCTCGTGACGATTGGTAACTCCTGATCCCCTTTTATTTCCCACTGCAGTGCCATGATGAGCTGCATGTCACTAAAACCTAGCGTTTCACACAAAACGCCCACACAAGTGAAGGAAACATGCAGAATGAAATACGGTACGTTCAGGTACATATTGTTACACTTGTGTGGAAAATGTCTGCAATTTTAAAAATTTAGAATAGAAAATACACAAAGCTTTTTTTTTTCTGAAGGGTTGACAGGAACACAGCAAGCACTAACTAAAGCCTATTTATTCTTCATTAATGCTGTTTCCCTTGAGCACTGAAATCAGCTTTTAAGCGAGATCTGTTTGCATGCTGTGAAAAAATCATTTTCCACTGGAGTGCTTTTCATACGGCGCTACAAAGGAAACACATGCTAAAAAAATCAATCTCGGTGGCGGCTGTTCTCTCTTTTGGTGCACTCTCTCCTACATCCTGCTGAGCTTCACAATGAGCTGGGACTTTTGTCTTTGGCTTGGCTTTCTCACCTCTCTGTGGCAGCTCCATGGGCCCTATTTATGCATCAGCAGACATGAAAATGTGAAGAAATTTGAACTTTGCAGTCTCACTAAGGAGTAATCAAACAGCCTGAGGAGGTTTTGTAGAAGAACTGACCGTCCACGGGAAGTGTGTACAAGGAGTGTAACCAAAGTGGAGGTGGCAGGACAAACACAGTTGAGAGCCAGCATGGCGTACTTGAACTCTTCCTCGCAAACAACATGATCTGAAAATGAAGAAAATAGTTGATCAGCAGAGCTGGCTGAGAACTACTCACAGTACTCTACAACTTGCACTAATGTTATAATGGGGTGATTATATTATGTGTCACTGTACAAAGTTGTATCAGCCCCATCATCACTGCAAAGGCAAGTATATGATAAGGCTTAGCCAAGGTCATGTGTGCATTTACTTGTGTGCACAATCAGAGCTGTCTTACAGATTTGTATTTGTTAACAAATACACTTAACTCCCCAAATTCTTGCTAAATCACAATCTCATTAATTTTTACAGTACATGCTGGTGTTATGGGGAGTTACACATTTATGCCGAGCTAAGCTAATCAACTCTTGGCTTTCGCCTGACATTTAAACCTGAAATAGCTAACTGTATGGGCAGTTGTTAGGTGTAAAAGAACAAACTGGAAGGTTTATAAATGTCTGATTACCACAGACTCAACAAAAGCTACTGGTAAATAGACTCACTGGCCATTTCATTATGTACACCTAGCTAGTACTCGGTTGGACCTCTTTTTTCTGAAGTACTCAGAACACCCATCTGGCACCGGCAACCATGTCATGTTCAAAGTCACTTAAATCAGCTTTCTTCTCCATTCTGATGCTCACTTTGAACTTCAGCACGTCGCTTTAACCAAACATGCCCCCTGAGCCAGGGCGACTGTGGCTCAGGGGGTTGGGAATCGCATCTCTAACCGGAAGGTTGCCGGTTCGATCCCTGGGCTCTCTCTCCTGGTCGTTGTGTCCTTGGGCAAGACACTTTACCCTACTTGCCTACTGGTGTTGGCCAGAGGGGCCGATGGCGCGATATGGCAGCCTCGCTTCTGTCAGTCTGCCCCAGGGCAGCTGTGGCTACAACTGTTGGTTGCCTCCACCAGTGTATGAATGTGAGAGTGACTGAATAGTGGTATTGTAAAGTGCTTTGGGTGCCTTGAAAAGCGCTATATAAATCCAATCCATTATTATTATTATTATTATTATCCACTAAGTTGCTGCCATGTGATTGATTAGCTGCTTGTGCTAACGAGATGTTGAACAGGTATACCAAATAAAGTGACCAATGAGTGTATATGAAGGGAAAGAAGTGGGCTGTAAAATAATTCCCCATTTGCTTTTTTTATGGGCAAAAAAATAATTTCTGTTGTTTTGTCTGAGCACACCACCACAGTGCATTTTAAACCACACAATCAAGCTTTGATTTAAAGTTCAGACTTTAATTCAAGGGGTGAATAAAAGGGTTTAATAAAAGTGTTGCACTAGCTGTTTAGGAATTACAGCCATTTTTATATATAGTTCCTATTTAGCCAGATGTCCAAAGGTCATTGGACTGATAAACAGTTTCATGGTCAGGTGAGGCCTCTCCCCTCATTATTCCATATCAAATAAAGCGGATAAAAACTCTCAGCTTCAGTCGACCTTAACTGTTTACATTTAAATCCACCATGATGATGTACAGAGGCAAAATTACAAAACAACTGTGTCATTGTCCAAAAAGTTACTGACTTGACTGAACATGTATTTGCGTGATTGCTTCATTATTTCATTTAGAAACTCTCACCTGCAAATTTAACATGGAACTTATTTTCAGGTTTGAGTATCTGGACATATAGGGGACAATTTGGAGCAAAGTCTTTCACTGCCCAAGCTCTCAGGATGGTCTGATGGTCCTGAGGGGGTAAACAACAAAAATTATGCAGCTGTCTCTGTGACAGACAGCATTAATTTCTGAAAACTCATAAATCAGAATTACAGCACAGTTCATAATTTGTCATTTGTTATTTTTTGTCTTACTGCAGCCATGCGATCCACCTCGTTACGGCTGCTCAATATGAAACAAGCCTCTGCATCATCCATTCTGCAGAATTGTGACAAAATTGACAAATTATTAAATGTCATGTTACACAAAAAAACAAAACAGCGGCAGAGAAAATACAACCCACAAAAGACAAAGCTGAAATGATAACAGTGAGGCGAGACAACAACAATCTTTGATTGAATTTTCAGATTAGCATTGCTCGCTTGCAGGCAGACAAAACAAGCTGAAATAATATATACTGTATACTGAAGGTGCTGAGAATATGGAACTGATTTTGCATATGATTAACAGAGCCAGGAGAGTGCAGAATGCAAAACAAAGTGTGGGAGGATTTGAAACAGTGCCAGATGCAGAATATAAGCTCTACACGCCCAGTCCTCGACTTCTAATTGCTCTGTCAGAAACCTGCCAAATGTATACAGTGAATTTACACAATCCATTACATCAATGTAATTTTGATTTGAATAAAGTTAGGACATGCCGTATGGTACAGCTGTACAGTCAGCACAGGACTGAGAAGTGCCAGGGTGTGTTTATGTTTACAGTTATTAATTATTATTATTAATTATTAATAAAATGTTTTCAAAGATGGCAGCTATGGTGGGGGATCCCCTGAATTTGCTCTCTAATTCTTATGGTTCTTTACTTTTAATGGAGGAAAACACATTACATAAAAGTTGCAGATTGATCTGCATAATTTTAACTGAAATAAATAATTGAACCTATTCAACCTGTCTATAAAATCAGTTTTATCCATTCCCACTTCTCCACCACCACGCAAAACCAAATAGCTGCCGAAGAAGATCAAGCATAAGACTGTAGTACTGCACAAGGCTAGAATGGACTACAAGACGACAACAAGGTTGGTGAGAAGGTAACAACTGTTGATGTGATTTAGAAATGGAAAAATATATATATATAACTTCTCTTCCTCCCCTCACAATAACAGGAGACCTGTTTTCCTTCCCTCATCCCCAACTGATGGCCCCGCCCCTCCTTCCAACTGTCAGCAAAGCGCTTGCTCATAGGGGATTATATGATTGTTAGGGTTTTCTCTGTTTTCCTGGTATTATTGCGGAGTCTTTAACTTATAATATAAAGTACCTTGAGGCAACTGTTGTTTAATTTGGCGCTATATAAATAAAACTGAACTGAAGTCACCACTGGTAACACACTATGCTGTGATAAACTGAAATCTTGCAGTGCCTGCAAGGTCCCCCTGCCAAAGAAGGCACACGTACAGACCTGTCTTAAGTTTGCCAGTGAACATCTAAATGATCCAGAGAGAGCGCTGTGGTCACATGAAACCTAAATCAAGCTCTTCAGCATCAACTCGGACTTTGAAGAAAGATTAATACTAAGTATGACCCAAAGTCATCCTCACAGTCAAGCACAGAGTTGGAAAAATACTTTGGGGCTGTTTTTCCATGACCTTGACCCAAAACATACTGCCAAGGTAACAGAGGCGTGGCTAAAGAAGAAGCACATTAAGTTCATATAGTGGCCTAGCCAGTCTCCAGACTTCAATCCTATAGAAAATCTGTGGAGGCAGCTGAAGCTTTGAGTTGCCAAGCAGCAGCCAACAAACATAAAGGAGAGAGTGTCTGGAAGGAGGAGCGGAACAAAATCCCTCCTGTCTGCAACTACAAGAAACATCTTGCTGTCGCTGTTGCAAACAAGGGTACCAAGTACTAAGTTATGTTTTGCTTGAGGATCGAATACTTATTTCACTCAATCATATGCAAATCAGTTTCTAACTTCTATGTAATGTATTTTTTCTGGATTTTGTTTGATATTCTCTCTATTAAAATTCAAATGAAACTACCATAAAAATCAAAGACTTTTTTTGAGGTAAGCAAACTTACAAATTAAGCAAAGCACCAGATAATTATTCCTTTATATCCTTTACTTTACAGGGAGTGCAGAATTATTAGGCAAATGAGTATTTTGTCCACATCATCCTCTTCATGCATGTTGTCTTACTCCAAGCTGTATAGGCTGGAAAGCCTACTACCAATTAAGCATATTAGGTGATGTGCATCTCTGTAATGAGAAGGGGTGTGGTCTAATGACATCACCACCCTATATCAGGTGTGCATAATTATTAGGCAACGTCCTTTCCTTTGGCAAAATGGGTCAAAAGAAGGACTTGACGGGCTCAGAAAAGTCAAAAATAGTGAGGTATCTTGCAGAGGGATGCAGCAGTCTCAAAATTGCAAAGCTTCTGCAGCGTGATCATCGAACAATCAAGCGTTTCATTCAAAATAGTCAACAGGGTCGCAAGAAGCGTGTGGAAAAACCAAGGTGCAAAATAACTGCCCATGAACTGAGAAAAGTCAAGCGTGCAGCTGCCAAGATGCCACTTGCCACCAGTTTGGCCATATTTTAGAGCTGCAACATCACTGGAGTGCCCAAAAGCACAAGGTGTGCAATACTCAGAGACGTGGCCAAGGTAAGAAAGGCTGAAAGACGACCACCACTGAACAAGACACACAAGCTGAAACGTCAAGACTGGGCCAAGAAATATGTCAAGACTGGTTTTTCTAAGGTTTTATGGACTGATGAAATGAGAGTGAGTCTTGATGGGCCAGATGGATGGGCCCGTGGCTGGACTGGTAAAGGGCAGAGAGCTCCAGTCCGACTCAGACGCCAGCAAGGTGGAGGTGGAGTACTGGTTTGGGCTGGTATCATCAAAGATGAGCTTGTGGGGCCTTTTCGGGTTGAGGGTGGAGTCAAGCTCAACTCCCAGTCCTACTGCCAGTTTCTGGAAGACACCTTCTTCAAGCAGTGGTACAGGAAGAAGTCTGCATCCTTCAAGAAAAACATGATTTCCATGCAGGACAATGCTCCATCACACACGTCTAAGTACTCCACAGCGTGGCTGGCAAGAAAGGGTATAAAAGAAGAAAAACTAATGACATGGCCTCCTTGTTCACCTGATCTGAACCCCATTGAGAACCTGTGGTCCATCATCAAATGTGAGATTTACAAGGAGGGACAACAGTACACCTCTCTGAACAGTGTCTGGGAGGCTGTGGTTGCTGCTGCACGCAATGTTGATGGTGAACAGATCAAAACACTGACAGAATCCATGGATGGCAGGCTTTTGGGTGTCCTTGCAAAGAGAGGTGGCTATAATGGTCGCTGATTTGTTTTTGTTTTGATTTTGAATGTCAGAAATGTATATTTGTGAATGTGGAGATGTT
Organism: Pundamilia nyererei; assembly: GCF_000239375.1. Classification (NCBI taxonomy): domain Eukaryota; kingdom Metazoa; phylum Chordata; class Actinopteri; order Cichliformes; family Cichlidae; genus Pundamilia; species Pundamilia nyererei. The sequence continues at coordinate 6,029,068 of NW_005187403.1, read as the reverse complement.
ATATTGGTTTCACTGGTAAAAATAAATAATTGAAATGGGTATATATTTGTTTTTTGTTAAGTTGCCTAATAATTATGCACAGTAATAGTCACCTGCACACACAGATATCCCCCTAAAATAGCTAAAACTAAAAACAAACTAAAAACTACTTCCAAAAACATTCAGCTTTGATATTAATGAGTTTTTTGGGTTCATTGAGAACATGGTTGTTGTTCAATAATAAAATTATTCCTCAAAAATACAACTTGCCTAATAATTCTGCACTCCCTGTATATCTGGGCTGTTCCTGGTGTGGTTCTGTCTATTGAACACCTTCGTCTTTGTCACCTTTGTCACAACTTCACTGAAAGAATCCCTGTGAAGTTTTTCAAACAGCCGTACATAAATCAAGACTGTATACGATTACCACAAATATGCAAACTAACTGTAATGCGCTGTACAAAATTCCTGGATTTATCGCTTAAGCTTGGCTGCAGCTCTGCATACTGGATATTTGTCAAATTGGACTTGTATGAGAGGTACGACATAAATAAAATTCAACTGAGTCATAGATGTCATTATGGCTACAAAAATAAACCTGACTTGACATACAGATTGACAACAAGTTTTTATGCCTTTCATCATTGTTACAATGTTCCATAGTCTCCCTCATGAATCTTTCACAACTCCAAAGTATCAGAAGAATGTGAGACAGATTATGTTGCCTTTCTTCAGAAGAGCAGTCCCTCTATCGGTTCACTTTCAAAAGGAATGAGTATAGCTTGAATGAATAATTACAGTGTTGTCTGAGTATGAGGCCAAACAATAGCTCTGACAAGCCTATTTACTAAGAAAAGAAGAAGAGAATATCAGGGTAATATTAAGGATTGGTAGGACAATAGTCTTTTAAGTCCTACTGACAGTTTGCAAGAATTATCAGTACCTTTCCCAGAATGTGAAATATGAACTTTGGGAGCCACTGTAGATGATTTAATTGGAAACAAATGAGGTGTAGATGTCAGATGATAAAAGGAATCCATAAAACTGTCTTTATGAATATGACACCAGTACATTATTATATTTTTAACATAACCAATCAACAGGAAACCAAGAAAGACAAACAAACTGAAAAAAACAGCACACAGAGCTATTTGACTGAGAAAAAAGGGGAAAAAGACAATTTCAACAAAGGTCAGTCTTGAAACCATTTCATTTTTCAACTTTCTCTTTCAATATCTATGTTATTCTTTGTAATGGGAAGTTTGACATTTATCTTAACATCTTAACTACGCATTTGATCCAGGCTGTATTTCCATTTGTTCATTTTCATTCTAGTAGCATTCTTTTGAAGTCAAGCACAAATACTTTGGGGCCCAATTGAATTTATTTAGAAATAAAATTTTCACATCACTCTGACCTCTTCTCAAAATGTTTTCTCCCTTGCCAAACACAGTGAAGCAAACACAATAAAACAGTATTTTATTATGACTATGTTTACACTTACACTTAACCACTTATAGTGGGTTTCTAAGGACTGCATTAACTAATAATATGGGCTTCAACAGCTCAACTCCCATCCTCTCCCCTCCCAATATTCATTCTGTGCTTTAATATTATTCTGCGAACTCAGTAAAGATTACACAATGATTGTAAAATTTTACATAATAAAGCAATTTTTAGTCTCTCACAAAATGAGCACCAACATGGCGCATTTCAGTAAATGATGGACAGTGTTCCAAACTTTTACCACGTTCCTAATCAATGTTATTGACTGCAATTTTCCTTCATTTCATTGATGTTTGTTGGCATTTGTGTCAGAAGCAGCTGTGTAGCAGGCAGAAGATGGATGCAAAAAGCAGGACTTGGAAGACAATAGGTAAACTTAAAAGCGGCTAAAATGCTAAATTTACACCAAGTACAAAATAATGCAAGTTAAAAACAAGAAAACCAAAACTTCTAGTATTCAAGGGAAATATAGAACTAGGAAAAATACAACAAAGGACAAAAAGGAGACTGAGGCTTTATATACAAACACAGGATAACATGGAAACAGGCAACAGGTGGGAAAACAGCTGAAACTAATTACAGATAATGAAAGAGGGGAAGCAGAATTGAATACAAAACACAAGAGACAAGAGGTTCCCAAAATAAAAGACCAGGACTAAGGAGACAATAAACTAACAGTGTGGGAAAACAAGAGGGACATGAAACCATAACACCAAAAGAAAGTGCACCAGGCGTAAGGAAATAATAAACAAGATTGTAGATTTGTCTGGAGATCTTGGTCCTGTTGCACGACCCAGTTTGAGCCCAAGTTTTAGCTGTTGGACAGATGGCCTCACATTTGGTCTCATCTGTGCAAAGGGCATTGTTTCAGAAGTCGTGTGGTTCAGATGCAACTTGGCAAACCCGCTGTGCTATGCTGTGCTGTTATGTCGCTTTCTCCCTTCCAAACAAGCCAGACTTGTTCAGTCTTTTTCTCATTGTACTGTCATAAACCTTTACATTTAACATACTAGCTGAAGCCTGTAAAGTCTGAGCTGTAGCTCTGGGGTCCAGTTTCTCTGAGAATTGCACAGTGTGACTCCTGAGGCTGTTGCATTGTTTTAATTGTGTTAAGATTAGCAAACTGACAAAATTTTGTAGAGGTGTTCTAACTTGCTGATGATCAGTTAATCAAGTACATTTGATTAGCAGGGTAGTGTTACTTACCCTCTTAATTCCTATTGGAAGCGGGAAGGGTGTGATTAGTTTCTAACAGGACTGCAAACAGTCCTGTGAAGAGTCTCCTTTTTTCACAGGATTATATATTGGAAAAAGTCACAGTTAAAGTATAATCTAGTTATAGGAACTGTAACTTACTTGGCTCTAAGCAGATCCTGATCTTTGAGGACAGACCCTTGCAGATAGATGACTCTTTGAGACCACAGAGGGATCTGCAGCACCCTTCGCACCTGGAGGTCCATTTCAGTTGGGCACAGGATCACCACATAGTAATCCTTGAAGATTATGTAAGAACCACATCAGTATCTCAAAAGAGGAATTTCTATGTAAATGGAGACACACCATGTCAGTCATTATCACTTGTAAGTAAACCTCGAGCACGTGTATGTAACGGTCGTTACCTGCAGTCGTGGATGAGCGTAGAATTCATTGAGAAAGTCCATGAGCAGGTCTATTTTGAGTGCGCTGACACACAGCACAACATGTTTCTCTGTCTGTGCTCTGTGGCGGCTGTAATTCCCCCCAGACTTCTGTCTCTCCATCCACAGGTAGATCAGCTCTTCAAACTGACAAGCAGCAAGCGATGCAAAGGTCACACGAGGAAATGTAAACGGATCCAAAGATTATTTCAGTATCTTTGTACCTGAAGAGGCAGCACCACCAGGGCCACGCAGATCATGATGACTACCAGTAACTGGGAAGGCCATATGCGGGGAGTCACATCTCCGAAGCCCACAGTGGAGAAGGTGACAATGCAGAAGTAGAACGAAGTGAAGAGGGAGAGGTTTTTGCCTGCTCGTTCCAGGTGCTGAATCCCACACGTGCTGTATACAAACAAATACGAAGTCAGCATATACAGCTACAGCATGTAGGCTGGTTATGAACCTGGACATAGAGGCCACAAGGAATAGATAAATAAATATGCTGTATTAACAACTAAAAGGTTTGTTTAAATATTAATAAAAAATAAACATTAAGCTTTTGTTTGTCATTTTGACTTCATAACTGATATTTTAATTCATTTTGAGCATTTCTCAGCTAGCAAAAATGGTTTGGATCACTCTTCACCGTTACAATTATACTTTAACCAGTAGTATAGAGTAGAAGAAATCAAAGCACAAAGCTGGTGGGTGCTTTTCAAAGTTTTCACTGTAAATTCTCTTCTTTTAAAGCTGTTGCATCAACCTCCCCTCCACTGTATAATCTGAAAATGTCTAAGTTCCTGTACGGCTATATCACTGAAATGTGATCTCGTACGCTTGTTTTGCACTCGGCTGCGGCAACGGTGTCACATTTACCAGGTCACAAAAAGCAAGAGTATACAGCAAGCTGAAATAACACCAAAACACGGTGGATGCCAGGAGATGTGACGTCAGCTGTCTCACTGTGATGGCATCAGCCACACATGGATAAATCAGTGGATTTGTTTACTTTATTAGTTTGTTTTGCAGTTTTCTTCATTAATATAATTATGATCTCAATTGCTAGTTTTGAATCATCTGTATAACATGATTTTCATATTTCTAATTTTATGGCCCCATTCAGAGTTAAATAAAGCAGGGTATATTTTGGAGTCCGCCTGCCTTGTGATTGGCAGGTTGCTACCATACGAGCGCACAGAGTCGCTCGATTTCTCAGTCAGAGCCAACCATTGCTTGTCACCTCTGGTTTCCAAAAACCAAGACGCTGATGGTGAAAATGCTCAGCTCCAGGCTTCAAAACAACAGTTTATAAACAGCTCACATAATCATGGTTACATCTGTGTTTTACGTACTGTCTATGAGTTTAACTACCCTGCAGTGAACTAAACAGCACTGTCAAAGTTATGCTCCCATAATATTTGGAATTATCTGGATCACCATTTTTAGTATCGCTTAGTAATTATTAAAAATATAAATAAAAATCTGCACAGTTCTTTCACATTTTAGCAAACACAGACAGAAGCACAATATGTCACCAGTCTGAACAGAATGGTTTTACAGTCCCTGCAGAGGCAGGCTCACCCAGTGAAGACGAGGCAGAGCAGGGTGCAGATCAGAATGAGGACCTGGTTAAACATGGCTGAGTTGGTCCTCTGGATCGCTCGATGGACATCGTTCTACCATAAACAACATGCAGCAGTTATAGTTAAAAACCTATTCATTTTCTTCTGCTTATCAAATTCAGAGTTATAGGGGGAGGCTGAAGCCTATCACAGCTGTCACAGGATGAGGGTACACTGTTGTAGGGTTAATACACAGAGACAGATAATAGGTCACATCTAGAGTCAATTTAGGATCTCTAATTAATCCAACCCCATGCATGTTTTTTGGATTGTGGGAGGAAGCTGGAATACCTGGAGCAAACCCAAGCAGACACAGTGAAGGCATGCAATAGGACCAGTCTGGATTTGAACTAAGCTCCTGCCTGTTGTGAGGTGACAGTGAGTACTACCACTGGACCACTGTGTTTCCCAAGGATACAAATGCTTATAATCAGTGACACTGCGTCTACCCCTGTTCCATTTAATTGTGAATTCGTTTAGCGGTTGCAGATGCTTCTACTCTTGTATGCTCCCCACTGCAGTCTGCAGAGCAACGTGATAAAATGCACACAGCACTGAAAATAATCCCTAATGAGCTCCCTCCTGTGTGCAGCACAAACAGAGCAGAACCAAAGAAGGATTTTTTGTTGTTACAGTGTGGATGTCGGGGAGTACGAAGGCCTCTATAAATCAGTGCAGTTAAAATGTCTGAAGTAAATCAATAAGCTGTTGAAAACTGGTCATTAATAGACAAAATTCAGTTAACTGCTTTGACTTACGATCATATTCTCCAAAGCACATTTGGCCAACCAGCAGTTGAGAAACACAGGAATGAAAATGTTCCTTATCGAGGGCCAGAAAATCTGAGGAGAGGTAGAAAACACTTCATTTCAGAGTTTTCTCAAACAATAAAAATCTCACAGCAGTGGGTCATATGTCTGCAGCTTAAACGTGCTACCTGTGAAAATTAAAACTTTTAAGTATTATTGTGTAACGTTTTTATACCCAGAATCATTAAAGAGGAATACTCTGCACTGTCTTAGTCAGCTATGATGTTTGTAGTTCTATCTTCTCTGTCCATGTAGCTCAATCTGCACAAAATGTCAGTGTTACCTCTCTAGTACTTGTTGTAGTTGAGCATTTTCATATAAGAGCTAATCAAAGCAAGCATGCAGCATTAATTACAGCAGGGGCAATGCTTTGAATGTTGATGACCCTCTTGTGACAGGCAGATGCACACTTGTCCTGCACATTGATGTAGTTTGGCACCAACAAACTAGTCCTTAATGAAACTTGTTTTATCTTTTAGAGTAGCAAGGCCAAGACTTCTTTAAAGAGACAATTCTGCTGAGCTTGAAATGATTATTTTTTTCTGGCCATCTGGCCACCACAAATCAAGGTGCCATCCATTAGAAAGTACACCCTCTTTAGATTCTATCTATCTTAATATAATAAAAAAAACCATTATCTTAAGAACAGATAAATACATTTGGAGTAACAACAACATGACAGTAAACCTAAGCAGAAGAGTGTGTAAAAAAAATCCAGTACACCCTACCAATCGGACCTAAGAGGTTAAGTAGCAGCCAGGTGCTGATTAAGAGACCACCATTATGCGTGAGTACACCTAATGAGGGTATTACAGGAGCAGATGTTTTTGCAGTTTGCTGGTCCAGAACATTCAGTGTGCTTTAACACAATACGGAAGACGAAAGAACTCAGCAACCATCTGCTGCTGCTCATCAATCTGGGAGGGAGTATTACGTCCATCATTTATACAATGCATACAATCCTTCATACAATGAGAATGATTCTTCAAAAGTGGAAAACATTCAAGATAGTAACCAATCTTCCCAGAGCTGGACATAGCATAACACCTTATACCAACTATCAAATCGTCACAGTAGAGGGGTGACGATTTGTTTATTTTGCAGCAACAGGTGCTGGGGACCTTGCAGTCTTAGAATCAACCACAAACTCCTCTGTATAGCAATAATTCCAGAGGCCACATGTTTAACGGGACAATGAGCTCAAGTAAAGCATCAAATCTATAACAAAGAAGCTGAAAAATAAAAGAAATGGGGAGTTCTGTTGTTCCAGTCAAACCAAAACCTGAGCCTGGTTCTGCCAGAGGTTTCTTCCTGTTAAAAGGGAGTTTTTCCTTTCCACTTTTGCCAAAGTGCTTGCTCATAGGGGTCATATGATTGTTGGCTTTTTCTCTGTATGTATTATTGTAGGATCTACCTTACAATATAAAGCGCCTTGAGGCGACTGTTGTGTGATTTGGTGTTGTATAAATATATGGAATTGAACTGAATTGAATTAAAAGAGCTGTGCATAAATAAACTGCAAAACTCAGTGAACTGAAGCAATGTTGCAGAAGAGAGTGGGCTAAAATTCCTCCACATCAATGTGAGAGAGTGATATAATCATATAGAAAATGGTTGCTAACTATTAAAGTTATTGCTGCTAAAAGTGATTCCACAAGCTTCTGAATCATAGGATGTGCTTAATTTTTCATGGAGTGCTTCTGCATAATAAAGCACATTTCAGGGTTGTCATGGTAAAACTTTTACCGTAATGATGAAGGGAACTGTGTTGATCATCTCTAGAAGAAAGGACACCTGGAATATCTGCTCCCAAATGTTCCCCTAAAAGTAAAAACAGGCACAGACTTTTAACACTTTCATCTGTAAGCACACAAAAGACAGTGAGTCACTGCAGAGATTCATTGTTGTCTGTCACCCTGCAAAACCACTTATTCCTTCACCTCAGCCATATCCTGCAATTACTGTCTGTCTTTAATGTAGCCTTGACAAATGACTTGGTCTAATTGCACCACTTATGGATTGTCAATCTAGCACATTGTAAGTGATTAATTGTACAGAATGCATTAATCATGTTTGAAGCCAGAGTGCTTTTTTTAGCACACTCTGTCTTACCTTGTAACTCAGATACATTAGTAACATAGTCTCCAGGAAACTAATGATGGCCACAATCACCTGTGCAAAAACAGGATATAAGACATACTTAATTATTTACAACAGCGTTGTCACAAATAATCTTCTAAGAATGACGCTCACCATGTTTTCACATGATGATCAGACATTTATGGTTTGCATTAGACAGTCAAATATTTGGTCAACAGCACAATTGAAAGCAGAGATGGGATCACTCCAGTTGCAACACCTGTCAATATGTTGATGTTCTGACACACGACCCATGTAGTCACTGCTACACTGTTACCTGATCGTGTGAGTACACATGGGTCGGAGAACCCCCGTCTTTAAAAATCGGCCATCATTTTCAACTACACACCTGTAAAGTATCTTGAATCTTGCACGGTTGTGACGCTATGCTGTTGAAATCTGTCCACAGACAGACAGACAGACAGATATACAGAGAGACAGACAGACAGACAGATAAAGACCTGCCCGAGAACTCAAAATGGCTTTGTGGTAGTTCCACTTACAGAAGATGTTTCCAGGACAATTTGTCACAATGACACACACATGCACGCACACAGACACTCACAAGGTACAAACTGTACCAGCTGTGCCAATGAGGCCGGCAAACACACACACAAGTTTATGCAACTCAGTGAAAGTCATTGAAAGTTTTGCTTTATGTGCTCTTTCTTCTCTTGTGACTCACTTGAATGGCCCAGACAGGAAGCTTCCTATCCACCCAGAAGATCAACTCCCTGACAGAGAGAGCACACAACAGTGACAATTGTACTACATTTAACAACAAATTCCCTCCAAATCAAAGAAAAATTGTACATGATTGGTGTCTATACCATCAGTGACAACGTGAGATAAACAGAAGACCAAGCTGGCAGGGATCTCTTTACATAAATGTTGATAAAAAGGGAAAATCCGATAATGAAAACACCGATGGCCTGCCAGAATAACTAATAAGGTGAATGGAAGAAATGAGGTATCAGACCAAACAAAGAGCTGAAAGAAATCACACCTTTTGCTGCTTACCAGTTAATTTCTCTGTCCTGCACTGAACCGTTCCACTGACAGTCGACACTGTGGAGTAGTGATGATGGTAAGGGAGGAAGGCAGCAAAATAGCAGGAAGTGAAACATGAACATGGGAGGATTTCTGCAGCTGAACTAGATCGTAGACACGTCAGTTTATTAAAGCAAAGTATGAGTTCCTAAATCTTCATACTGAATTAAAATAGAATGCTAGATCTTTTCACACTTTTTAAAAATTTTAAAAACTTAAATATGAAACATACATTTATTTATTAATGATCATTTGATTTGTGTAAAAATTAAAGCACACAACAAGCCAATTAATCAAGTTAACCACCCAAAGGAGCTGGCCAGCTCCTCATAGATACAGTAACTGTATGGAAAAGAGAAAAGGCTTCCTGTTCTGTCCTATAAGCAAATCTTTGCTTTATCTATTGGTCCTATAAGACATATCTTCAGTCATCAAAGTTGAACCTTTGTTATATTTCTCATATAACAAAACGCTTTTATACTCACACCTACAGCCAATTTAGAATCACTGGAATTAGTATTAAACTGAAATGCCTGATGTTTGGACTGTGGGAGTAAGCCAAACTAATTCTGGGAGAAACCATGCAAGCACAAAGGGAACATCCACACAGAAAGGCCCCACACTGCTGGTGGAGTCAAGCCCAGGAGCTTCTTGTTCTGAGGTGACTATCTGTGGAATCAAACTCTGATTACCAGTTATTCATGGTCACAACAGCAGATAGATAAAGCACAGCAAAAAGTTGATGGGGCAGACACTGGAATGAGACATTACCTCTACAGATCACCACTGACTGGCCTAAAGTTATCTAGAGTCACTGAGAGGCGACTCTAGATGAACAGATGCAAACTGGGAGGTCTGCACTCGTTTGCGTGTAGCAGCTCTAGAATTGGCAGTTTTACACATAATATTTATTCAATTCATAATAATTTGGTTTTTAAAAAATGAGAAAGGGACCACTTTCATGAGTAAATCATAGTATGTGACATTTAGGTCTTATGATGCGTACAATAGATACAGTATCCTATATATAGTATCGCACATGAGCATGCTGTGTCATCTAAATGACACCAAAGGAGGCTGCTGTTGCTGTGATTATGCAGACTCCAGGGCTTCTAAATAGATATTATGATCCCGACCTGTGGAACAATCCTCCTACATATAATATGCAGAGCAACCTTAACCAGTAACCTTATATTCAGTACTCGGCATTTTATTTGCAGTTTAGCTTCTTTTTCACCTTTTTTTGTTGCTTTCCTTTAAAGAATTAATCAACTGCAATGAATGAATAACAAATCTTAACATTATAATTGTTTTTTTCATTTTTTGAGAGTGTTGTGATAACATTGCGTTAGAATGTGCTTGATAAAAATCCTCGACTTGACCTGAAAACCTTTATTTTAAACAAACCATTTGTTGTTGCCACTGGGAGCGTTTTGCTGTGCAGCGCTGTGGCTGGCGCCTGCGCTCTGAGCGGGGTTGTCTGTCATCACTCTGATGATGTACAGCAGACAGGTGAGCAGCTTCAGAGAAAAGTTGAACACACGAATCCTGAGGCCTGAAGGCAAAAGAAAATAAGATTTGTATAAATAAATCTTATTTGTAAGTAAGATTTATTGTGACAGTGTGTACATAGGCTTTCCTGTGTTTAAGTTTAAACTGTATTTAACACAGTGTCATTTCTTCAGAGTAAATCTCTGACAGGTAAGGAAAAAACATCTGGGATTCTCCACAGGTGTTCTCATACAATGGTGGAAATAATCATTTGATCCCGGGCTGAATTTGTAAGTTTGTCTCTAATTTTTAAAATATTTTTATAATTTTTATAGTTTTTTGGAGAGAGACAAAACATCAACCAAAAATCCAGAAAAAACAAATTACATGAATTATATCATTGATTTGCATGTCAGTGATTCTTAAGCAAAGTCTAACTTAATACTTGGGGGAGAAACGTTTGTTGGAAAGCACAGCGGCAATATGTTTCTTGTAGCTGGTCACCATGTTTCACACATCTCAGGGGGAATTTTAGCCCACTCCTCTTTACAGAAACTCTCTAAATCCTTTAGGTTTCGTGGTTGCTGCTTGGCAACTCAAAGGTTCAGCTCCATCCACAGATTTTCTCCAGGACTGAGATTTGGAGACTTGCTAAGCCACTCCATCACCTTAATTTGCTTCTTCTTTAATCACTCCTTTGTTGGCTCTGTGGTTTGTTTTAAGTCACTGTCATGCTGGAAGACCCATCTTCAGTGTTCTGCTGAGAGAAGAGATTTTATGGTACACTGCCCAGTCCATTGCCCCATTAATCCGATGAAGGTGTCCATCATCGGATTGCCCCAAACAGCCCCAAAGCACAACGTTTCCACCTCTGTGCTTGACTGTGGGGATTGTGTTCTTTGGATCATATTATTATTAAATATTTCATTCAAAATAAGACACACAACTACAACGTGGGAAAAGACCCAGGGAAACCGAGTTGACGATAGAAACCCTGAAAAGCACAAATTCCACACCAGAGTCTCAACTCTCGCGGCTTAAGATGGGCCTGTACATGTGCCCAATTGAGCAGGGGACATGGCCTGTATTTATATGCGCTTTTACTAGTCCCTAAGGACCCCAAAGCGCTTTACATATCCAGTCATCCACCCATTCACACACTGGTGATGGCAAGCTACATTGTAGCCACAGCCGCCCTGGGGCGCACTGACAGAGGCGAGGCTGCCGGACACTGGCGCCACCGGGCCCTCTGACCACCACCAGTAGGCAACGGGTGAAGTGTCTTGCCCAAGGACACAACGACCAAGACTGTCCAAGCCGGGGCTCGAACCTGCAACCTTCCGATTACAAGGCGAACTCCCAACTCTTGAGCCACGATCGCCCTGCAGGGTGCAGCAACATATCAATCTATATCAATTCCTTACAGTGTAGTAGTATGTTACCAGTGGAGTTCTTGGTGACTGTGGCCTCAACTACCTTAAGATCATTATCAAGCTCCACCCATGTGGTTTTGGGTGATCCACCACCTTTCTCGTGATCATCCTATGAGGCAAGATCTTGCATGGAGCTCCAGACTGAAGGCGACTGATGGTCATTTTATATTTCTTCCATTTCTGAATAATGACACCAACAACTGTAGCCCATTCCAGCCTTGTGCCGGTCTACAATCTCATCCCTGATGTCCTTTGGCAGATCTTTGGTCTTGCCCATGGTGGTGGAGCAGTTGGAATGGATGAAACAGATTCTGTGGGCAGGTGTGCTTTATACACATAATGACTTGAGATCAGGACCATCTCTAATTGCTTGGCTGATTTTTTGATTGATTGCAATTGACACATACTACCAATCTGCAGGAATCAGAATAATTCTGGCTGGGTTGTAGAGGATCAAATACTTATTTCACTCAGTGACATACAAATCAATTCACAATTCTTCATATAATGAGTCTTTTCTGGATTTTTAATTGATATTAAAATTAATATATAACTACCATGAAAATTTAAAACTGTTCTTTAGAAGTCAGCAAATGTACATATTCAATCATTATTTCCCCTTCTTTACACATTTGGGTCTTATTATGCACAGCTTTCTGGGTTTGCTTTTGTCGCGTTGCCCTTTAATGTGCCCTTTCAATTAAGCAGCACTCATTGTAAGAACATGAGATGGTGGCCGGCACCATCCACTTACTTGATCTTTGGTTTTTGATGAAGAAAAGCTTCAGGCGCTCCTTGAAAGTGTTTTCGTTCACATAAAACTCTACCTGCACCCTAACAGGTAAGAGAGGGAGAGAGACAGTCACACAAGAATCAGCAGCATTAACAGAGATACGAAGATGTTTTTCAAAACGACGACCTTAATACAGCATGAATATTCATAATGCTGTTTTTGTAATTATCTGCCTGAGGAGAGTTATGTAATTATCTGTGTCTGATTTAGTTTCCAATTACATGACAGGACTCCTGTAGGCCACGCAGTTTCAACTGAAGAAACCAAAGAGCAGCTGCTAGCGTGGAGCATCATTTTAGCCAGGAGTGAAGTTAAAAGAGACGAAGGTAAATATTTTTGCACATTTTTTGTATGCAAGACAACAACATTCATATTTTAAAAGGAGAAGAGAAGAGAACAGAGCCTTTTTTTTCTATTCCTCTGATATCATCATTAAAAAGGTCATATAGTAGATGGGAACAGTTTATGCAGATATCACTGTGTCAGTGACATCTATCAGTGGCATTGCTAGATTTCCATATCAGACCAAAGCATGTTTTATGATGAGAAATCCAACATCCAGAAATGGAATGAAAAGACGCGCTTGTGCATAAATGAATATTAGATTTGTTTCTGCACCATCCCACAGAAGGATTACACATGTTGTGCGAGACATTGTGCACACCCGTTTGTATTTGCTATTAAGAATGATATAATGAAGATGAAAATGTATATTCATCAGTGACTCCTTTACAAATTAACTGTGGTTATTGAGAAAATATCTTGAGTGTGAGGAGATTCATTTTTATTCTGGTATGCCTCAGTAACATTTTCAGTATCTCTCGTCCTAATCCTGTTGCTGCTCATATTTATGCTAAATTAGAAATCACTGCATCTCCCCACACAGCTGCGTTTGTGCACTCTCAAAGCTGTCAAAGACTGATCCTCCTGCATCCCTGTGACAGCATCAGCCCATCCATCAGGTTTTGATGTGGAGGTCCAATCTAGTTTGAGTGCCTGTGACATTTTTTTTCAAACTGTCGTGACTCCCAAGGAAAAACAACACGGGCACAATGAGAACATGAAAACTCCCAAAAAGAAGACACTTCAAATGTAAGACCCTGTTGCCAACAACTGACTGCCTGTGCTGTTGCTACTGTATCGCTTGGCTTATTACTCGTGCCAGCTGGTGAGATGCTTGAGTCAATATAGTACTGTGCAAAAGTTTTGAGTCACTCCTATTTTCTTATATTTCTCTTTGAAGGAGGGAGACTTACAACTTCTTTAAGGTTGTCTTGAGGAAAGGTTCACCAGACTTTCTGAAGGTCTTTCAAAGTTTTTCTTGCTGTTTTTTCACTAATTCACATTGTGCCTACACATACCAGAAGCAACAAGGTGATTCCCAGAGAGCTCTTAGCTAAACACTTGGTATATATCTGAGGAAGCAAGGTTTGAAGAAACTGGACAGTCAAGTCCAGGATAGCTGAGGATAAAATCAGAAGTGGCAGGTCTAATGAAGTACCTATAACAGATGAACAGTATTTTAAAGTCATGTCATTAAGAAATAGGGAGGGTAAGTCCAGCAAAGACCTGACAAAAGACCTGGGAGTTGCATCTAGCCCTTCCAGTTATCCATCTTCCAATTATCCAATGAAACCTTATCAGAAATGGTCTCAGTACAAGGATGGCTGTCAAGAAGACATTCTTAAGGAAGCTGTTTGGCAATAGCTTCATTTTTCAGCGAGGTGATAATCCCAAACACAGTTCAGTAAAATCATACCACACAGTGAAAACTAAAACACACCAGGATCTGCTGAGAATTGGCCTCGTCCTATCCTGGCCTCAACATTATTGAAGCAGTGTGGGATCATATTGACAGAGAAGGGAACAAAAGGTGGCCAATATCCATAAAAGAAGCCTGGAGAACTATTTCTGAAGACTACATAAAGAAATGACAAGAAGGCTAGGCTAAGCGAGTTGAGGCTGTGCTGAAGTTAAAGGTGGTCAAACCAAATATTGACTTTTGTTAGAATTCTACCAACTCTGTTTTATCTCATTTACCTTATTTCCATCTATGTTTGCACAACTCAATAAATCACTGCATCTGTTTCTCATTTTCCTAGTAAAGTATTAGGAAATGAAGAGTGACTCAAGACTTTTGCACAGCGCTGTATACCTCATCAAATTATGCTAAATCCAAACTAGCTGGGTTTAGGAGAGATTCCTTGGGGAAAAGAATCTCTCTTGTAAGGGGCTGGATCTTAGCTGAGCTGACACGGGCTGAAAGATGGGAAGAACCGAGGACAGCACAAACTATTACAGGGCTAACACAGAAAGAAAGGCAACCACCACACACTCTCACATCCACATGTCCATCCAATTTAAAATCACAAATTAACTTAACAAGCATGTTTTTGGACTGAAAGAGAAAACCAGAACACCAGGTAAAGAAAACAACAGTGAACCAGGAGGTTTAAAAACAAGCTTCTTGCTGTGTGGCAAAAAGAGAGAAAGTGCAAAAACTCCTTTGATCGCTATGAATGAAAGAGAATTTCAGTGCTGTCTTTGCAGTACTATTTTCTGATGCATGGGCATGGGAAGGTATGAAAAGGAAGGCATGAGAGAGATTAGCAGGATTTCAGAAAGGGTGAAAAACTGCAACGCTTCACTGATGCTCCATTAATCTCAAGTTTTGGCTTGTGGCTGAAAGGATCACAGTGGAAGGGAAAGGGCGGTGTGGGTTGTTGGATGCGGCACTAAAATGGCTATTACAGTTCTTCACGACACTAAAACTACATCACAGTGATGGAAACCCTTCAGTGAAAAAAACTGAGAGAACCGCTCTGCGATGAGAACTAAAAACATCTGTAACATGGGGCCAGCAGCGGGACAGAAATGGGCTCTGGAGGCAGAAACACTTCAAATGAGAGGCTGTGCTGTCGTATATGAGAGTCCTACAGATTGATCTCTGTCTGTGTCTGTCTGTCTGTCTATCGCGTCCTTATACCCTCCCACGCATACATAGGCCTAATGGGTACAAGTAATGGCCCTTAATCAGCTCCTGTTGAGCACACAATTACGAACTGAAGAGGTCTGATATTAGTCATACTGCAGTGTCACGTCGGAGTTTCAGGCAACAAGACGCACACTTCTGTGACCAATTAGATCTTTTTAAACGCCTGCTTGTGGCTCAGCGAGTGTGTGTGTGTGTGTGTGTGTGTGTGTGTGATCATTGCCTCGCTTTCATTAAATCAATGCAGCTCGAGGGGTTCATCAATAACAGCATAGACCTGTTGCTTCCAATCCAAAAGGCCCATTCATCAGTTGACAGAAAATATATGGATTAATATATATGTAAAAAGTCCTCAAGCAAAAAGTCCCAAAAATCTTACAAACTTTCAGTTAATTTGTTTTTTCTTCTCATTTATGTGACACTAAGCTGACTTTTAAATTACCGCTAAAACAAATCAATTATTGGTACGACTGAAACAAAATGTACAAAGATTCAGTTCATGTGCGTCTCAGCAGTCAACATTTGCGCGTTTTCGTGACTGAAGACCTTTCCGTTTTCGACTACTTTAATTAGTCACCTTGCAAATTCGCGAGTGGGGGTTTTCACACTTGAACAAAAGAAGTACAGGAGTAACTGAGAACATAATAATCCATAATAGCGACCTTAAGATACCGTTTTACTTTCTATAATAGCAGAAGTGTCGATGCGTAAAGAAGAAATGACTTTCTGATCCTGGCCCCTATAAATAAATAAATAGGAAGGGTTTTTTTTGTTTGTTTATTTTTCCACCTCTTATCAAACTCCTGGTTATCTCCTAATAACTCCTAATACGTAATAACTACGACTCTTCCCGCCTGAAAATAATAATTCACAGCAAAGAGAAAGAAAGAAAAAGCCGTGGACAGCATTATTCTCCCGCCTCTTTACCGGCGCATCCACTTCCATTAACATTTGGACATCGTGCGCACTTCGGAGGGTAAATTCTCCTCTCCGCGTGGCCCTACCTCTGCCCGGCGTCACCACTACCAAACGTGTCCGACCTCCAGGTTGGGATGAGGATCTCCGGATCCATCGTGCAGGACACCTGTAGCTGCGTCGTGCAACCAGTTTGAATTCCTACAGATGACCAACGTGCCTCACTGCAGCTCTAAAATACCAGCGCAGCACTGCCGGAGGATGAACTGATTTTAGCTTTAACTTATGAAACGACACGATAAAGATAAAAAGATAAAAATAAGAAACCATAGACGAAGCGGTTTTTTTAAAAATATATTTTATTTTCAGATGCTTGTTGGAGTATTTTTAGAAATATATTCCCGCAGCTCGTTTTTATTTTTTATTTTTTCCCTTCTTTGCGCGGGCCTGTTGCCACAGCAACGTTGCTTTGACAGGAATAACCCTAACTGCTGCTGCTGCAGCATGGTCCTCTCCAGCAGCACAAAGCTGTAAACATTCACTGTGCCATAGCAGAGAGATTGTCAGATGAACTCGGATTTGTTTTAATTTGCTGTTGGCATCAGCAGCATGTCAGCAGACTACCCTCAGCCTGTTGGAAGGAAGTTTTCATGACTCGGAGCTCTTACAGTCTCAATGAATGTGCCGCCTTACCGTCTGTTCTTCTGTCTGATCATGCTAAACACAAGTTGGTGATGACGCTCGCTTTGCTCTGCAGGATGTGGTGGATTGAGACAAAAACTGAAAGATGATGCACTTTTACAAAAAAAAAATGAACAGGCAGTGCAGATGAAAGGAAAATCAAGAGGACTGATCTGGCAGTCACCCTCCCTTCAGTCTCCCACCTCTTTGTCTCCTCTAAATTTGCGATGTCTGAAGTACTAATTTATAGATGACCTTGCCCCCAGCAGTCAGTGCTTTTGAAAATAGGAGGAAAGGCCATCCCTCTTGAACCCCCTTTCGCCCACACCAGTACAGCCACTCAGTGTGGCTTCTGAGTTGCACGTGAACACCCTTACATCACAGCCTCTGCCTGTAAGACACATCATGGTGTTCAGGATCACAAAGTTTAGATAAAAATCAGGTAGGGGATAGTCAAGGCAGGGCAGTCAAACATAAGGCTCGGGGGCCAGAATTGGTCTGGCAAAGACTCCAATCCAGCTCAGTGGAAGGCTTTGGAAAATCTAAAGGGGGGCATAGATCATGAACGTTTAACAGTATTTTCATGTTTTACAGCTTTTTCTATTAATAAATAACTTTATCATAGCCATTTATACTACTTTAAAAGTTACATAATAGATAAACAATTAATATCTACTTTAGATATTTTCTACTACAGACAAAACAAGCTTTAATATAACACAAGACAGTCTGGGCAGTGGACCTTTTCTGTTGTTTTACACATTGATCATGTAGCAAACTGAGACATATTTTTGAAATTGGACTCAGTTGTGGCAAATTATGTTGCCACTACTGAGTGTTGATTCCTTTAGAAAGGAACCTTTGAGTGAGGGATGATTCCCCGGACAGATGTGACCGGTGACATTTGGGGTTTCAAGACACAGCTCTTGACTTGACCACTGGAACGCTAACCTGAAGCATCAGTCCCCTATAAACAACACTATCTCCTAAGGACAGAAGATGCGCTCATTTGCAGGGACAGAACAGAAAAAAAGACGGGAAACCATTTAAATAGGAGCTGGAAAGGTTTGGAGCTTTCTCGAAGAGAAAACGAGGATAGCTGTGAGGACAGCTGGAGAAAAGGTCATCTTTGACTAAAAGCATTGGCAGAGCTTGTTGTTATTCCTCATCAAACAAAACAGATATGACAAATATTACAAACAGCTCTACAGTCTGAAACGCTTGCTGCTGCTGTTATCACTTCTAAAATTACATCTGATCATACCTCTCCAGCGGTCCATCTGGAGAACACGCGATTATGCACTGAATAAACATCCCGAGGACGTTTTAGCTTTTTAGCTGACTTACCCAAATTATGAACGTCAATTCACTTCAAAACGTTATGCTGTAAGAGAAAAAAGAGTGCCTAATTCTTATTCTTTGAGTTTGTGCTTAAACTAATGAAGAAGGTCTCTAAATTCCCTAAAGTAGAATGTTTTTTATTCTCAGGATGGAAACCAGTGAAGCAGATCTCAGAAAAACAGAAGCATCACACACAGATGCTGCAGCTGAGTAGAGCGCTGAAGGCAGAAGATGAGGAAAGACAGATAGACCGACGGAGAGATCTCATTTTCAATTCTGACAGTGAAGTAGGTCGCAATGTTGTCGCAGAAAAGAAAAATGTGTTTCAAGTCAAACTTCTTCAATCTTCAAATACGTACACAGACACCTGCTCCACAGCTTCTCATGCACCTCCCTCTTATTCAGCACCACGGACAGCGCCCCAAATCCTGCTACGTTTCTGGCGCCTTTTAAACACAAACGCCACTTAGACCGGAAAAAGAGAACACTTCAGACTGCGCTCCTACGTGCTAAAGTCTGGAGGGGGCAAACACTGGTAAACACTCCATGAACAAAGCCTTTTCAGCAACTACAAAGAGGTGAATCAAGTGGGATTAAACTCCAAAAAACAGTATTTGTCAGGAATAAAAGAAAAAAAAAGAGGTCTGGCAATCAGCACGCTTGATAAGTGAAAGCAACACGAGCAGACGACCAACAGAGCTGTGATGAGATTTAATTCAATTCAGTTTACTTGTTTTTTTCATCCTGTATATGTCTTGGGGCTGTTGCAAATAAAACACTAATAACTTACATAAAATTCAAACAGTTGGAGTCAAAAAGTAACAACAACAGCAGCCACTTGAAATAAAACAGGGGGAATAATGGATGTGTGCTCTTTTTTAGATGTCGTCATTTTACACTACTTCACTTAATGCTATTTCTCAATGTTTTATAGAGGCTACTGACCAACATCAATTAATCTGACAATTTATTACCACAGTTATTAGTAATAGTAGATTCATCTTCACAAAATGGTGCGAAAAGAAACCAAGGTCTTCTTTTCTTTATTATTAGATTTACCCCCAAATAGTCCACATTAAAGAGGATTAAGCAGCATTTGTTTAAAGATTACAGCTGCTTGCTTTGGGATACAAAACTAAGTAGGACAACTAACCGATTCTGACAAAAAAACATCCACCGTTTAACTCAACTGTTACACTTGCTTGCTGAGAGAGTGCTTGTTAGCAAATAATGTTAACTAACTAACATTAATCATTCACTAAAGTAATGCAAAAATGAGATCAATAGCCAATCTTATTGGGCAAACAGCTGTTTGCTAAACGTAAAGAAATGGTGCATTGAAAGGATAAAAAGCCGGCATGTTAGCTATAATACTTATAATACTTAAAGTAACAACTAAATGTTGAAATAACTCAAATTAGTAAACTACAAATAGCAAAACAGCTAATTATATATGACCAAAACCTAAGAGTTCCAAATAAATGTTGCAACAGCTCAACTTAGATGAGTAAAAAGCAATAAATAGCTCAGCTAAGGGTCAATAGTCAAAATAATTTGTTAAAAGTAATAGGCAAACAGCAAAAGTGCTGAATTTAAGAGACAATTACCTGAAATACGAAGCTAAATTCAATGTTGAGAAATTGCTAAACTGGTGTATAGACAGCTGAAATATTAGGCTACCTATAACACCCATTATAAAGGTTATATGTCTATGAGCTGATGCGTCTGTCAGAATTGTACAAATTTTAAGTTTGAGAGTTTCTTCTCAGCTTACTTCTTTCGGTTCCTGACCACCTCAAACACCACGTCTCAGCCAAATTTGTGTGTTATAAGCAGAGCTTCCTGCCTACCTGTCATCATTCGGGAAGCTCTGGTCCCCAAGAAGAAGGTCTCTGAAGCGGAAACGGGGCGGCAGAGGAGGCACCTCGCTCTCTAGCTGCTCCATCTTGAGAGTAGAGATGTCTAAGATAACCCCAGTACTGCGGCTGCTGTTTTTGGTCTGGAGTGGGGCTGGGGATGAGCTGGGGGGAGGGACAGGAGAAAAGTAAAGAAACAGAAGGCAGAGAAAGTTGTGCAAAAGTGAAGGAAGCCAGTTGAGCCAATGTTGAAAGGAAACAAGAAGCACAAGGAGAAGGAAAGGAGGCAAGGAAGGTAAACATGGGATGGAAAAGTGCAGTTGACGGGGCCCGGGTATGGAGTTACAGAAAATCAGACCAAAAAGGATAATGCCCCTAATGAATACTTTATATTGTACTGTAAAGTTTATATTTTTGTATTTTTAGTAAAGATAATCCCAAACAATGACCTTTGCAGCTAAAATCTTTGTGTAATGAAGAACCAGCCAACTTATGTTCACCTGAAGCACCATGCATTGTGGCTTCTTCACTATCCTGGGACAGAAGCAGGGACAGGCTAAAATGCTGCTGCTGTGTGATGATTCAGGCTTAAAAGCAGAAATTAGCATGCATTCAAGGTTATGTCGCTCCTGTGCTGCTTACAGACCATAGAAGACAGACCTGAGTACTTTCCACAACTTTATTAATAGGATTTAACTTTGTTAACAGAAGCGTTTGTTTCTTTAGATTAACAGAGTATACACATGCTTGCATGAAATGGAAAAAAATACCCTTTCTTTTTAGACACGGATCAAAGTGCCTTCTTTCAATTCAGGGCATGTTCATGTAGTGGTATATTTTTTACATTGTTGTACTATTACTTCACTTTTCCAAAATATCCAAGAGTATTTTGTCCACCACCAGGTTCAACATATGGCTCAGCTTCAAGTACACATCATTCATATTATGAATGATGATTATGAATCACTATAGATTCATAACTTGGATTAAGGTTGATCTCAACCAGTGGGAAAGAAAGTAAAAAATCTTCAGCTGCTGTGTTTTTCTGAATGGCTGCAGATGCTGAGACACATCTCTCTAATGTGCAGCCCGAAAGCCTGAGTAACATGCAAAGGTTAAG
>NW_005187403.1:5982755-6006700 GCF_000239375.1 Pundamilia nyererei | reverse complement strand
TATATATATATCCTAACTTCATCCTCGTCAATCACATAATGGATGAAGTTCGCCGGTTGAGGCTACTTGTTGGAGTCTCTGAGCTGTTGCTTGTCTTACCGTGGCTTGTGGTCGTTCACGCTCCCGTCATCGTTCACAAATGACTGATTCACGTAACATTCACTGCACATTTTGGCCGGAGATCCGGCGCTGCCGTCGGACTGGAGTGCTGCGGTGGTCGGCGTTGAGTCTCCCTTGGCGAAGTCGTCTTCCTGGATTAATTGCATCGGAGGGTGATCTGCCAAAAAGGAGTGTACTCCTGGAGATAAAACACGCGCTCCTTTAAAAGTGATTTTGACCGTGCGCGCGCGCGCGCCCCTCTCACCTATCCAGGTGCATTTCGAAGGTGAGTTTGTGTCAGCCTACGCACAGACAGAGGCTGCCAGCGATGTGACAACCGCCCGATGAACTCTTCAAACGGACACGCTGAGTGAAATCATTTGGCTGTCAGCGTGTAGAGTGGGAAACACTGTGGGACGCAGAGAGGACAGGTCTGCAGCAGCAGCGAACATCACAGCTCTGCTTATTGAGGTGCGGGTACACCTCATGACATAACTGTCGAATTATCACCCAACTCTTGATGATGAGGGAGACAGAGACGGAGAGAGAGCGAGAGAGAGAGAGTTTAGCACCATCTGTTGGAGGCTCTGAGTCTCCTCAGAGACTCCAACAGAGCTCAAGTTGAAACGGGAACATTAACATTTAGGCAAGGACACAAGAGATCAGCGCATTTCAGCCTTCAACATAAGCATGACCACGGAGTCTGAACAACGCTTGGACTTTTTATTTATTTATTTATTTATTTATTTATTTTAAAAAGCTTATATTGTGCTGTACTGCTGTTTTTATTGGATGTTTGCCATCTTAAGCAATTGTGGTACAATCAAGCAAAAATACTGTTTAAGGGGGAAATGCATTCAGAGTGCAGAAGAAAAAGTGTCAGCAAAATCCACTTCAAGCATCACAAGTAAACATCTGCAGGGAAAATAGCCCAGCTGTGCTTGATATATAGATATTTTATGAGGGTTGTGAGACAATGAATATGTTAATTAATCAATCAATCTAATCTAATCCGCATTGAAACAAATGCACACAAAATCAGTGAAAGCCATTATATTCCCATGGATAAAAAAAAATGTTGACCATTTCCCCTTTTAAAAGGAGTAGGAGGAAGCTAATGCGTACTATATCCTACCTCTGTTTAGCTCATCTTCTATATCTGCTTTGATCACACCTTACAAAATGTACATAGATGCTATAAATAAATATGGCTAGGTAATACATGGTCCTTTGTTTTATTTATATATCTATATATCTATATATCTATATCTATATATCTATCTATATATATATATATATACACACACATACATATATTGTTAGATCTATGATTATATAACTACACCTGTCCAAGAGTACTGCTTTATAATATGTCATGAAATACGATTATCCATTTAATTATCCATTTTAATGTACAGTACAACCACATACATATTTAACACCCTACCTCATCCATATAGTGTATTATCTGCATGAACCCAGCCATACCACTTTATATACAGAATGCATTGCCATGATAAATTCAATAATTCTAACTTTCCTGCAACACACTGGTGATGGGTTTGTGTCTCTTGCTGCTCTGTTATTCCACAGCAAGTAATGCCAAGCGAGATGACAAATTATAATAACAAATTCATAAATGGAAAAAGACATATTTAAGAGTATTTATTTGCCCCCTTCCACAAGTCAGGTCATAGTATAAAAATGCACACACAGACAGAGTTACATGATATGCATCTATAGACTAATGATGGTGACTGGACGATGCCCACTCAAATGAGCTCTCTCCTTTGTGCCTGCTGTCAGTTTTCTCTCAGGTGTAATGAGCTGAAGCAGAAAATCACCCTCCATGCAGAGGAAACCCCGCCATCTTTATCATCGCACAGCAGGGGAAAGATGAGAGCCCAGCAGCTTGGCAGGTATTAACGTGCAGCTTTTCAGATAAGACGTTTCAGATAAGCTTTATGTTTTAGCAATCATTGATACACATGATTAGTCTGGTCAAAATGCACGAAGACTCCGAATATGAAATCTTCAGACTAGCTGAGTCCAAAAACTGTTTCGAGATGTCTTTCAGTCCCTGTGTTATAATTTTATCCTTCAGGAGAAGGTCACTAATGATGAACACTAAACGATATGTGGGAAAAAAGAAAAAAAAGAGCATAGCTGAATGATTTCAACAACACATCCAGAAGCGCCAGAAGAAATAATAAAAATAAATAAATCAAATGTACAGAGAAAAGATTGACTGACTGGATGTTTTTTATTATTTATTTCTTTGTTTATCTGATGACGCAAGCTGGAGCAAGTATGTACAAGACGTGGGTGAGGTGATATGATTCACTGGGACGGCAGTGACACGAGGTTGTTGAAGAGTTTGAAGCCTTTTGGGATTGAGTCAGTCATTCTCACTCCGGGGAAACATTTCTAATGCTGTAGATAAAGAGTGCATACATGAGATTAAGGGATTCCACCGGGAGAGATGTGTAAAGGTTTGATATCGAAAATACCACCAAGCGCTTGCTCACAGGGAATCGTTGGGTTTCTCTCTCGTATATTACCAGGTGTAAGTGTTGTTGTGAACTGGCACTTTATAAATATAACTGAAGTCAGATTAATTGATGTGGATTCATTTTATATTTATGCCAGCCAGAACAAGCTGACAAGCAAAATGTTTGTAGGCTTTTGCTTGTCAGCTTGTTTTTCAAATACTGATCACAGATTCTAGATCAGAATGAAAGAAGATGGTCTTTGAAGATCTTCGAGGGCTTTTGAGTGTGTTCAATCCTTGAAAAGAACGTATGCAATGTGTATGGACATTCTTCACAAAGCACATTAAACACAACATTTGCGCTTCAACCAAAAACCTTTTGCATATGACTACAGTAACATCGTGCTAAAGCCGGGCTGATCTCTACAAATAATTACTGGATTGCAATATAGTCTTATTCCACTCATTCATTATCTCAGGTGAATCCAGCAGCTATGTAT
This sequence comes from Pundamilia nyererei, assembly GCF_000239375.1. Taxonomy (NCBI): domain Eukaryota; kingdom Metazoa; phylum Chordata; class Actinopteri; order Cichliformes; family Cichlidae; genus Pundamilia; species Pundamilia nyererei. The sequence goes on along the minus strand of NW_005187403.1, from coordinate 6,003,610 downwards.
TTAGTATAGTGAAATTAAGTGTTAAGTGTTTGTTATGTAGGTTGAAAAAACTCCTAATACTTTCTTATACTTGGATTTTGTACTCTGACCTAATGTCAGCAAGCAAACATGTTCAAAATAAGATTGTGAGAATGGAAAAAAAGCCAATAATATTTTTCAAAAAATTTCTACAGACATCTTATCTTGATTTTCTGTAATTTGTGTGTGTTGTTGGAGGGAAATATTTAGAACAACAGTGATTTTTTTAGCAGGATTATAGATGTCACAAGTTTCACAGTCTAACTGTGGGAAAGATAAAGACGCTCTGCCATCCAGACAAAAATTAGATGAACTACAATATTATATTATAAAGTATAAATTAAAAAAACACAACAAACATATTTAAGTGGTTGCTGGTGGCTTGTGAAAACTCATAAATTCTTCTGCTAATCAGTCTTGGTGCAGTTTCGAAGCACTTCGTCTGTTCCCGAGTCACAGCATATGAAAAGTGATTTTTGTAGAACATCATGTCATTAAAGTGACGTTAACCTTTGCACATTTGGATAAAAAAAATCTCCTCACTTTAGATGTTCTTGTTAAATGTGGTAAAATCAAATTAACTCTTGAGTCATGGCCATAAACCCTAAAACAAACAAACACAAAAATCACAGCAGCTTCTAATATTTAAATTATAATTTACTTTTTCCTACAGCCTGAGTGAAAATTTGTGCAAGATGTAGTGATAATCCCTCTCAGGTTTCCCAATAATTTTCCCAACTAGAAGCAAGGCCACGGCTACGTTGAGCTTTGACTTCAAAAAACAAATCCGTTCTTTCCTCTTTAAGTGTGTGTGAAAAATTTGGAAGTATTTCAAATATACTGCATTTAAGAAAATGGGAGAAACACACAAACACAGCAAGCTACAGCCTCAGTCACCGAGAACACATAACTGTGTTCCAGCTGTAGATGCTACAGCTACAGAGCTGCTTACTTCACGTTCTGCCAGCTCTGCATTTACAGTTGTAGTGACGTGACACACCGATAAGGATGAAAACGACCAGTGTCTGTAACATCTATCATTAGTACAAACTGGTTTTATCTTCCGTGTCTAAAAGCTTACATAAGGTGCGATACTATCTTCAGTGAGAAGTTGGACCTTTCCCCTGTGCCATCGCGGTCTCCATCTGGTGTGCGGAGCCACTGTACTGCCCTGAGCTCGAACTCTCCACTTCACAGAGTTCAAATTCTAAAGGAAACCTAAAACAGTAACACGACTGTTGCATTTGGTTTAATTTTTCTATGTTAAAATCCTTGTACTTTCCGATTTATTGGGTTTTTAGTTTGTTTAAAATTTAAATTGATGGGTTATTGGCAGAGAGATGCACTATGTCATTTGGATACTGCATACAACATAAAACCACTTGTTTACTACTTTATTTGTACCTTAACTAACTGGTTACTTTTCAGTTTACCTTTTATTGTTTTAATTTAAATAGTGAGAGTCTAAAGAAAAAAGCAATATAAGACACTTATAGGTTAATGACTTAGACATGTAAGTGGACACAGTATTCAGTGAAAGCAGTACTTAAAACCTCTTTGCTTATTTGTGATTTAACGTGATGGTTTATAAAACACATTTAACAATATGTTTTCATATTAAAGTATATTTGTAGCTACTGCATAGGCCAGATTGAACTGAAAGTAATCTTCTAAAATTGCCACGATTTTCATTCAAACGGCCATCACGTTATAAATTTCACAGAAAAACAAAAGCAAAGATTGAAAAAGGTACAAAGAAATGAAAATAGCTGAAATGCTGCCCTCTGGTGGAGATGATTAAAATGTTTCCAGCTTCTGTCCTTGCACTGAATATATACTTAGAATACCTACTAAGTATTATCAATTTTTAATTATTATTGTGGTTAAATCAGGGCATTAAATCATTTCCCATGAAAGTTCCCTCAATTTTTATTCATTTATTTTTTTACACTGACAGGTACAGAAGAAATGCTATGGAGAAAAAAAAACCCTTTTCCTCTCAGTCTCACCCATGTTATATTAGTTGGTTCCAGAGCTTTTACTTAGGTTCCCATTATGTGCTACATGAGCAGCAGAACAACAAAGTTAATCAAGGACCATAACATGGGTATTAAGGCAACAATTACAGTATTTAAAAAATTACTAATCTCCCAATACTATTATACAGTATGTAATAATGGAATAAAATATGTTCATTAGGGGGATTAAAGTTTATGAAAAGTAAAGGAACACACAAGTTGCGAGACAGAAACTTTAATTACAAAAAAACTAAAAAATGGAAAGGAAAAAATGATGAAGATGAGTTTTTTTCCTTTTAAACCGTTTGGATCCAAATACACTGATATGGAATTGTATAAGTGTGTGGATGTTTTGTTTTCTTTAATTATTACTTAAGTATTGGCAAACACGCTTAAACTAAACACGCTATGTGGGGACTTTATAGATAAGACGTGGGTATGCTGGTATAGTAATCATTCATTCATTAAGTTCATCTTGTTTGACCTCTACTGTGCGCAGATGCTTTATGGGAAAAATATAGACTGAATTCAAGCTATAAGATAAGATACTCAAGAATTTGCTGATGTCATTGCAATCAAAGGAGGAAAGGAAATCAAAGCTGAATCTTTCATTAGAAACCTCTTAACTTTTCTGGTTTTAAACGCAAGCTTTCTGAGTGTAATTAAAAAAAACTTCATAGCAACAAAGTGACACGTTTATTTGTTTAGTGGTTACCGATATGGTTCATGGAGAAACTTTTTGTTATTTTATAAACAATGATCTATGTACTGCAAACTGCAGTAACAGAATATGACTGAAGATAAGGATCAGGAGTTTAGTGTTCTGCCAAAAAAACTGATAATTATTGAATGTAGTGCAGCTGCAACCTAGCCGTGCAAGTACTGAAGATAAATTATTTGTTTCTAAGAACTTTTAATCATCCTTTACATGGTAATTTTTTATCCAGATGCTGTAGGGTTTGCAGAGCATGTTATATTAATCCACAGGCAGATCACTCAGTCACTTATCCATTACTTAAGCATCAACTAGAAGCCCATGAAGTGACTCAGTCCGCTCCCTCGGTGCTGACTGCGGCCACAGCTGAAACATAGTAAGGTCCTTCTCTGAGGTAAGACTTCACGCGGATGTAGTGCTGACTGCCCAGGATCTCAGCTGCTGTTGATGAACCTGCAAGTGCCCCAATCAGTTCAAACTTGGCATCTTTGGCCTCCTTCGTCTGGCCCGTTGAACGATCCAAAATGAACTCCATGAATCCAGGAGTGTTAATCATCAGCTTCTGGCCCCATGGCTGAGTGGCAATGGCCTGGCAGACACATATGCACAGACATCCAGTGATATTATATAAGACAGTGATATTATATATCAGAGCAATATACGCTTGTGCCCCCCTCCAAATATCACTATCAGATAGAGACCTTTATTTCTACAGGTAACCAGGTGGTCAGAGCCACAAAGAGGAAATATTAGAAGGTGAAAAACAAAAACAGTGCTTACAGTGAATATCCGCAGTGCTCCACAGTGCAGCTCTGGAAAGGGCTGAGTGCTGATGTTGCGAATCATGTCCATGGGCTGGCTGGACAAAAGGTGGAACCATGACTCTGTCTGGGCCAAAAGGTCTTCTGTCTGCTGCTCTGGCTGCGATGCATAAATTGACCAACTTGCACTTTTGTATCGTTGTTAAGAAATATTTTATTAAAAATGATTTTTCTTTACATGTCAGAAAAATACCTGTAGGGAGAGAAGTTGTGATATCGCGTCCAAGCTTCGAACTCTGAGCTCTGTAGGTCCAGAACTGGCAAGCTGGCTCATTTTTGACAACACAGCCTTGAACTTTTCTCCTGAACAAAAAGAAAACAGTCAAACCATAAGAATGGTCAAAAAATCCAAGACAGTCTTGTTAGACCAAGAGCTTTCAAAGTCATGTCAGAAAAAAAGAGAATAACTTTTAAACTAAAATTCACTCAGATTCAATTTTTTTTCTTTTATAAGAAAATGTTATGTAGAAAATTTCTTTCATAAAGCCAAGGATACCGAGCTAACCTGTTTTCTGCAGGACCTGCTTCCCCTCCACATTAGATCCTAGTAATCCCAAAGTGTCCAGAGCCACGCCGATCATCACAGGGTCCGGATCAAGCGCCATCTCAAACACTTTGTTCTGAAAAGCTGGATAGGTTTCACAAACCTGCTGTGGACTGTCCATGATGGCCAAGTTCCCAAAGAACTTCACCAAACCTGCAGCAGTAATGCTCACATCATAAAGTGCAGAATAATGCTGAACTGTATGGATAAGACTGTAAAAGGCATTACATTATACTGTTGTGTATTAGACAGATAAATATATATTTGGGTGGGGATGATACAGACACTCACCTGGAAGGTAGAGGGAAGAGAAGGGGTCAGTCTCGGCTCCTCTGATCATGTTTGAGATCTTATCCATGATACCTTGCTGGGCCAAATACTGCCGACCATGCTGACTGTGTGCAAGAGTTGTAACCATCTCTACAGCTGTGACCCTGGTAAAAAAGTAAAAAAACAAATTAACAGCATAAACGAAGACGAAATGCATATGAAAGAAGGAGAAAAGCAGTCAAACTTAGTTTGTACTACCTGACCAATACGTCGTCTCCTGTTAATTCGCTGAGCAGCTGAGAAATGAGGCCGCTGTTGGCACAGTAACCGAGAGAAATGGGAGATACAGATGAGATCTCCACCACCAGCTGCAAGCAGAAAGGACAAAAAACTTCATAAGATCATTTATATGATCAGTATGTGTAAGTAATGTCATACTGTCGACCGATTCCAACTAAGTAAATCGAATTTAAAATCATTGGGTTGCTGATCCTATGTTATAACCCAGTTTGAACATACCTCATATATTCTGTATCTAATAATGTCACTTGTGGCCATCACATCCTTCATGACTTGCAGCAGGTCAGTCTGGAATAATTTGTCTAATCCAGGCTTGGAATGACTGAGCTTAGACAAGGACTGAATCGCCTGAGATAAAACAAAAGAAAAGCAGATACTCCAGGCACTGACACTTTATAAAACGTGAGGAGTGTAATTATAATGCTTTATTCATCACCTGCTTTGCCACAGCTATCTTCTCCTCTCCGATGCAGCGGATTGCTGCTCGGAGGATGTCGTGGTTGTTGAGGATTTCAGTAACAGCATCAGGGTCCTCCACCACTCTCCCAATCTGACACAAGAAGGTGGGATTAACTAATATTTTCAGTGTTTTACAAGATACTTTCTGTGCGTGTATGTGTGCGAGCAGCCTACCTGTGCCAAGGCCAGTATCTTAACAGTGTCATTTGGGTGAGTCAACCCCCCCTGCAGCTCCACTCTGTAGTTCTGGACCACATGCACAGGGCTCATGGCCATTAAGATGCGTTCAAGGATGTCTACGCATAGCTCCACCTGCGTCCTGTGAGTATTTATTTATTTAACAATCAATATAGCTCCTTCTTATTTTTTATTTTAACTACGGTTATTCTGTACAGTGTTAGACAATGGTAAAATGGAAAAGTGAATGGTATATACCATTCACAGCTGTCAGTGTAGAAATATTTGATGTATCAAAGCACCTTTAAGGCCAAATTCAGTTAACCTTGAAGCTAAGGAAACCAGTAACAGGTCATTTAAAGGAAAGCATAAACCCTTGTATAGCGTAGAATAGTTCCTGCTATTACAGGTTAAAAATTACAACACTAAAAATGTCTTCTAAAAACTAGATGGGACCGGGAATGGCGGTTATACATAACAGTAATCAAATCAATCTAAAAACAGTGCTTGGATGAACTCGTTCAGCTGCATGTTTACAACTCAAAAAAAACTTAAACAACACATGTAGTTTAAATGCTAACTTTGAGCATGTTTGTAATCATAGTTCACCAAAAACCGTAGCAATTTCATTGTCCAAAAAGGGCACAGTGGTTAAAAACATGGTCTAAACATGAAGGTTGGTGTTTTAAATGTCAAACAGTGTCCTGCTGGGGCTGTGTTATTAGTAACACTGTAACCAGTTAGCTTGCTAACAATTAGCTCAGTTTCAAGCAGCTCTTTTAGGCTAACTAATAAACCCTTCTTGTACGTTAACCTAGTGTCAATATAGCTAACTGTTAGCAATACATATATTATACCCACTGACTGACTCAGCAGTTATTCGCCAACGTTTAGCTGATGCACAGAGCCAAACGCACCTGTCACTGGAGTTGAGCAGAGAGAAAATGACATCTAAACGCTGTCCTCTAATTGAGTCCTTCAAGACACTGACAGGAATCGCTAACAGAGCAGTTTTTAAACTCTGAAGTTCTTCAACTGGGTCTTCAACTCCAGCGATTTCCTCCAGTAAGCTGTCAATGGAAGCAGCCATATCTTCCAGTGTTTGGGGAGACTTCAGCCAAACGTATCCGCCAAAATGATTTCTTCTTCATCCGGTTCCGGATACGGTGGCTATCTAACATTATGGCACATTACCGCCACCTGCTGGACTGAGAAGGATGCTCCACTTATTTCGGTCCCTGTTTTCTTTTTCTTTTCTTTTCTTTTTCTTTTTTAAAAATTATTTTTATTTCTTGCCAAATTCTTGCTAATAACCAAATTATCTAATAGTTATATATGTTTACTTGTTGTACGTCAGTATGGTTTGGTACTTTTAGACAATTCAAGGGTAATTTCAACATTTCTGACCAATGTTATATAATTTTTTTAATCAAACTTTTCTCCCCGTCATTCATTAAGCCATGAACATCATACTAGTTCAAAGAATGAGAAGTCACTTTCCCAGTCTTTCGAAAACTGCTCTGCTGACACACAGTTCATAGCAGTTCAAAGACTTAAATGTGCTCCCTGCACCTTGGCCAAGTTCCACTGTGTTTGACTGTCTTTCCACATCAGGTACAGACTCTGACAATAAAGACTTTATATTTGACTGATCATAGGGACACAGCAGTGGCGTACATGTTGGTTGGTCCTCAGGTTTAATCTGGCTCAACAGCCTTCATTTCTGCTCTACATGATCCCTGCCCTATCACCTCCTCCCTCTCCATGTGTCCCCCTTAATTTAAACAACTTGCAAAGTGTAACTTCAATAATAAAATTACGCTGTATTATAACTTTCAGGTTGACACCAACAACTGACATTATTACTGGTAATGGAAAGATCATGCATCTAATAGTGTTGGGTTTTCTTTTTCTTTCCTTTTTTTTGGGGGGGGGGGTGCATTTCTTTTTGTTTTTATTGTTGTTTTTCTAAAGCATTTTATTTATCCATCCATTCGCTTCCGCTTATCCTTTTCAGGGTCGCGGGGGCGCTGGAGCCTATCCCAGCTGTCATACTTGAGTTTATGACAATATACATTTATTTGTTATGGTTAATTTGTTGCTAAAACCTCATAAGCCTGTAGACCCTAAACCTTAGAGGAGCAGCCAGTGTCTCCATATCAGATTCAGAGTCTGTAATGTGAGTCTGTAATTGTAATCATGGCACAATATGAGCATTTAGGATCCGCAACTAGTGCTGAGTATGTACTAGTGAAAAGGGGCTAGAAATGGCAGATGTAAAGTTAAAGAGTGAGGTTGCCTAGTGTAGAGCATGTGTGAGAGGGCAGCACTCTGGTTACTCTTACTCTGGTTACTTCACTTAAATTTTCCCTTAAAGGCCACATAAACCATAAAATTGCATCTCTTTTAAAATAAGAACAATATAGCCTTCTTGCTAATAGACTATAGGCCCATTCTAAATACAAGTAATTACAGATTACAGCAGAAATTTTACAATGTTGGACTTATTTGACATTAATGCTACATTTGACTGCTACATTTGATGCTAGATACAGAGTTAGGCACTATATATCTCATGTATACCAGCAGTCCCCAACCTTTTTTGCACCACGGACCGGTTTATATCTAACAATATTTTCACGGACTGACCTTTAAGGTGTTGCGGATAAATACAACGAAATAAAACCAGTACCGGCACCAAAAAAAGAAGATTTATTCATAACACATGGGAAAATACCAGAGAAACCGAGTTAACAATAAAAACACAAAAATAAATACATTAAAAACTGATAAAAAAAAAACCTGAAAACCATAAATTTCACACCTGAGGCTCAACTCTCGCAGCCCGGTACCAAACGACTCAAAGACCGGACCGGTAAAAGTGTGTGGGGAAGCGCTAACTGATTAAAGGACAGGGACTACTTTGTGTGACTTGTATAGTGCACAGTTAGACATTGTACAAGGATATATGATGAGGAGTTCTTCAAGGATCCATTCTGGGGCCACTTTTGTCAAACATCTGCTTTTTCTTGTGTAGCCCAGATTAATACATCATACATAATTAAGATGTATAATAATTCTTTTAAATTAAATGAAAACAAAATGCAGAGTAATGTTTTAAACACAAAGATTAAAGTTATTGCTTAGTGCATCAGATGCTGACATCTTGGCATGTTGGTGTATTTTTGGACCTAAAGCAAAATTTCAGCAGCTACATTTGGCATTTACAAAATTAATTGATTATAAAGAACTGAAAAGCTTGTGTCTTGGCATGATTTTGGATAAACCTTTGCAAGGATTTGTGTTCAGTAGGGTTGTGCACTGTAATTATGTCTTTAGTTAGATTCTTTAAAAAGTAGCAGTTGAAGATATCCCAGATATTTACACTGGCTTCCTGTGTGGCGACTGGTGAAGCATTGATGTTAAAATACTACTATTGGTATACAAAGCACTTAATGGTTAGAGACCAAAACACATTTGTGATCCACTGATGTCTAAAGTCTAAGATTATCTGAGACATCTGGTTTTCTTTCTATTCCCAAAGTCAAAACTAAACATTGGGGAAGCAGCATTTAGATTTTATGACCCACATAACTTGAGCAAGCTCCCAGAAAACTTGAGGTCAGCTCTCGCTCTTAGTTTTTTTAATCAGACCTTAAATTTAAATGTGCCTGAGGCCTGATAAGACAGCATCTAGTTGTTGATCTTGCCAAACAATATACAACATATCACCATTTTAATAAGTTCTGTATGCTTCTAGAAGGAGGAGGAGTTTTAGTGTTTTGGTACTTTTTTTTTTAAACATTTATAACATGCAGAATAACTGTTCCGTTCCTTCTAGGTGTCATTAATGTTGTATGGAGGACGCAAGGTACACTCCTCTTAATGAGGTATTGACTCTGGGCTTCGGTGCAAGGTTACATGCTGCTAGAGTTTCATGAAAATGAAAACACTGTCTGTCAGCTAGTATTGTCCTAAAGCCGACCAGTGCAGGAGGTCCTCTGGTCATTTGTCACTAACAAAAAGAACAATAACAAGTTGATGGAAGAGGGTGTCATGCAGGTACAGAGTGAACTCTTTGCAGTTTTCAATTTAATCTAAGTTCTATTAACTAATTTTTGTTCTAATTGACTATGCTTCATCTTTTTATCTGCTGATCCAGTTCTGTCTGTGCAAGCTACGTACCCACCAGTGGTGCTTCCTCTTCTTCAATGTGCTGCTCTTCCACTGCTTGTTATTTGGGGCCGATTTCATCGAGGAGTACCTGCTGCAGCCTACGCCTGGGGTTTATGCTGATGGCACGGTTGTAGGCGTGAGAGAGAAAGCAAGGAAACTGGACCTGAGCAATGCCAAGGAAAATGTGTCACAGGCTTATCCTATCGCTAACTCTGATGCCTGCAAAACCTCTGACCTTTTCCTCCTCACTCTTGTCTTCAGCTCTCCAGATAATATCACCCAAAGAGATGCAGTTAGGAGGACATGGGCCAATCAAACACTCATCCAAGGCTTTCCAGTGCAGATACTGTTTATCATCGGATCAACTCAGACTTCTGCTGCACAGGAAGCCCTCGTTAGCGAGTCTGAACGTTATGGAGATGTGGTCCAAGGTCATGCTACAGCTGACTCCTCCCTCCATGGCCCAACAGAGAAGACAGTGCTGGCTATCCGCTGGGTGATCACCTTCTGCCCTCTGGCACGCTTTGTCCTGCTGACCAAAGAGTCTGTGTTTGTCAACCTTCCTGCCATTGTAGGCTATCTGCTTGGCTTACACAGGCACCCTGAGGACTTCTATCTGGGCAGAGTGATCCAGAGAGATTCTCCTGACAGGGATCCCAATAGTCCTGGCTACCTGCCCCCATCTCTCTACCCAAGCAAATACCTTCCTGAATACTGTGAAGGGGCAGCTTACATTCTGTCCCAGGACGTGGTCCGAAAAGTGTATGTAGCATCCGCAGAGGTCCGCGCACCTGTGCCAGCTGATGTTTTTGTGGGACTTTGTGCTAAGAAGGCCGGTGTTGCACCAACACACAGTGCCAGGTTCTCAGGAGGAAAACACATCCGCTACAATGCCTGCTGTTACCACTATATGTTCAGCTCAGCAGGAATGGGGAGCCATGAACTAGACAGAGTGTGGACTGACCTGAGACAGAGGGATAGAAAATGTTCGCTGTTGCAGACCTATTACGGACTGGTGGCCTGCAAAACCCTCACCTATCTGGATAAACTGTCCTTCTTCAACTCACAGGAAGGCAATTAATTTATATATGGTACAGACAACATGTAGAATGCATGTAAAGAAAAACGCAGGGTAAATCTAATAGGAAAGTGCATGACTTTTTGTTCTATTCACCATTAGAATTGCGCACATAATTGTTGGGGCTTTTTTCTTAAAGGCTGGATGATAGGTAACGGTGACAGGCGGTTTAAACTATAATGAGTTTTGTTATCCCTGACCTTTTAAAGTTATTGTTCCTGTTTAGATGTGTATCTGGTCATTATAAAAGCATGGTTGTAAATAATAAAAGGCATACATACGATTCCTTAAGTGGCTTTGGTTCATTTCCTGGGACTCGACATGCTGGTGCCTGCTGGCTGACTCAGTCTGTCACGAGTCACTGGAACATTTGCATATAATGAAGTCTTGTTATTAGCAGCATTTGTGTGTTTGTGCTTTGAATGAAATGTAAAATAGGCCCCCAAAGTGTCTTTCCTTTGGTACACATAAAGAAAAGCAGGCAAGTTAGGGGGCTGTTAGTGAAGAACAAACCGTATATGCCCACACAGTCCTAAGAAGAGGTTTAATCAGGCAAAAATAATTGAGAACCCCTGTGTGGGTGGACATGTGGCATGGCAAAAGAGGGACCAAAAAAACCCCTCTGGTACAATATGACAAAAGTGGTCCTTTTTTTTTGTCAAAATCTACTCTAAACGTATGAATAATAACAAGTGGTAACACAAATAACTGATAACTGATCTGAGCCAATAAAATCTAACAAGTGTGTGTAGTTGACATAAGGCGGATTTCCCAACTTTAGGGAACTAGTTGCCTGCAGTTCACTGAAAACACCAAGGAGGATAGTAAGTGTCCCGCATAATGCATAACAGAATAAGGTGACATTCAGGTTTTGACTATCTTTTAAGGAAAAGTCAAAGAAATGCTTTTCTTGGTCTTAGTATGTGTTATTAGCTCTTTATTTGCTATTTAAAAAAAATAAAAGAAAATCTGTGAATCTCTCCTCATTATTACTGGTTTTAACTCACTATTTATAGAGCAAAATGAACAGAATCAGCATTTAAAATACAATCAGGGTAACCAAAAAAATCCAGTTTACTCATTTATTTATTTAGTTTCTGCTGCACTTCCTTTCTAGAGCTTTCTATATTGGTTTTGGCATTATGAGCTAGTTTAGCGTGAACACACAGCAATTAGTATTACAGGAAATTAATCAGTTCCAGCTCTATTTTAGATTTACCTGCAATTTTATGTCCTTCAAATGTTGCTTACGCTGCTGCTTCTCTCTCTAAATTCCACAAAAGGAAGGTTTGGCATCTGTCCCAGGCCACAGGCTGACCAAACTAAATGTTTGGGTGTTCTACAACCTCCTCCTCTTCAGTGGCTCGCGCTGCAATTCTTAAATCTGCCTTGGCCAAGTTCCATTGTGTCTGCAAAGTTCACCTTGGCTGTCTGTCTCCGTGCATCAAGCCAAAGTATTCAAAGAATAACATCTCAGCACGTCTACGATAATTCTGGCTGCTGACCAGCCATAGCAACAGTTTGATTGGCGTACCATCATCTTGAACCCAGATCGCTCTCCGGGATTAATCAGGATGAATTAGCATCAACACATTCAATCCACGGCCTGAACACCACATGATTTCTGGCTTCTCTGTCAGTCTGTTCCCTATCAACTGACCCCATGATGCTTTAGTTTTAGATCTGATGTCATGTTATGGTCGCTACCATCCCAGTTATGTCATGGCTTTCTCTGAAGTATAACGGAAGGTCACAAAAGTATCAAGGATATTCTCTGTTAGGGAGAATAAGGTTTTTATATTCCTATATTAATCAGGCTTTTCTTTTAGTATTGGATTGGTATTAATAGAAAAAAATGGAGAAAATGTGCTCAGCTCCAGTAAAACTTTTACTCTTGCACTATAACAGAGCTGCTTTACATAATTTACAGTTCAAAAATCCCCTTTTATCTTATACTGCGCCTCAGTGAAGCCCACTAAATTCATTAAATGGTCCATTTTAATTCCCTTCCACCTCCCTTTAAGCCAACCTTTCTTCTAATTGGCTGCACCCTGCAAATAAAACATTTGAAAGGCAGGTGGGTGGCGTTTCTGATCTGTTGACATCAAACAGATCTGAATACAAAATATCTGAAACGGAAGCTTAGAACAGTTAGATTTACAGGGGTTACTTGTACCTATGTGTTTAATGCGAGCTTCTGACAGTGTAACACTGAATGTATGATATAAAATCATGAAAACCTTCACAGTAATGCTTAATTCATTCTTTTGTAGCAAACCTGCTTGCTTTCAGTGCAGGCTGACGCTTTCTCTCTTTTTCTCTTGTGCTTCTTTTCCTTTCTTTTCTCTCTCCCTCTCCCCTCACTGTGTCTCTGTGTGGAGTTAATTGCTTTCCATGCTGTTTCGAGGCTCTCTCAGGTCTGTGGCTAGAGCTGGTTATACAGTTGAACACTTGTACTCAATCAACTATTCACTCACCTGCTGTATTTAAGAGAGGCTCATCCACCCACTTGCTGTTGCAGCAGTACAACGTGCTAAGCAGCACTACGCCAGGCTCCCTCAATTTTCTTGCTCAGCATTTGGTTCCTTGTGCTTATTCGTGATTCCCGCCTCAAAGTTCCTGCCAGTTTGGCCTTGGAAAACTCTCCTCTGCGGACCTCCCCTCTTGCCAGACTCACACCTGGGGAAACTATTTGCCACCTCAGGCTTTGCATTTATCTCTCCACCCTTGCTCTGTATTTTTGAGTTCATCGATTTCTTTGTTCTTAGTAAGATTTATACCACTGAGACCACTCATGGAATAATCCACATGATCCCCCATAAAAATCACTTTTTTCAATTTTAGTTGAACTGCTATGACAGGGAAAATTGAATTTAAGTTGCCGCTTTACCACAGTAGCCAGCGAACAGTAGGAAATCTGTCCTATAAACCCCATCAAAAATTGTGTAAAACACATCCCTGAACTCCATGCAAAAACCCAGATGTTTCTTTGCTTCACCAAGACTTGTTCCTCATTTGCTCCACACCTCACACTTTATTTGTGGCCTATTGACTTTCCAGGACTACACAACTGCATTTCCTTTCTACTTAAAAACTATAATCCTGCAGTTTTCATTGACTTTTCCAGGTTTAGTAGTAAATTGGTTTTCTTCTTTCAAAACTATCCCTATAGCCACACTTAAGAAATAAATAAATAAAGACCATAAGCGCAGATGTGTGTGTTTCCTTGCTACTGTAGAACTTAAAAAATAGTTGCCAAAAGCACTTGTCAGTACAGTTATTCTACACAAAGTCCTCAACACAAACTGCTGGATCAAAAAATTCTGTTGAGGTCTGGTAGGATTTTCCAAGGGAAAGTGGAAACATGGTCAGCAGAGTGGGAAAGCCAACAGACCCCCCAAAACCACACGTAGACTTGAGCGCATGCAAAGACACACATATGTAGATGCACACTGATTACACAGCCTGCAGAGATTGGTAATGTGAGGTTAAGGGCTCGGTAAACTGCATGTGGGTGGTGTGCTCTAATGAATGCTTCTCAGAGAGGCGCATCTCTGCAGGGACAGACTCATCAAACCAGAGAAGACTGTTTTATTTGGAGTGTTTACACCGTCCCTGGGTTTTTAAGCCACGGCCACTAATTTTAAAGGGCGTTAATGTCACAGCTGATGAAAGAAATAATTGTCAATTTTGCATTTGCATATAACTCCTTCAACAGGACATGTAGCGTGCGTTTTAGTACATAAGTGTAGAATCCCCATAGGCTGCTGTAAGTTTTATGTTTAGCGCTGAAGCCCGGTATTCATGTGGCCCTCCCGCCCACGTTCATTTACGTAGAAGCAGTAACCTCAAGGATAAACCCTTTTTTGACGACATCTGTGGTTTCTGTTGCTTTCCCTTTTTGTAAACTCCATAATCTTTCCTTTGAGGTTTCGGTCACTTTGCCAAGCCAGGAGTATGTGCCTCTCTGTGGAGCTGCTTTTGACTTTTTGTGTTTTAATTATGCATTCTATAGCTTTCGCCTGACTATTTTTTTCTCCAAACTGCTCCATCTGGTTGAAATTAGGTGCATTAAACATGAACGATTGACTCCACTCCTCTGCCTGAAGGTTCTGGGAGGGAAGGATACACAGATGAAAAGTATCATAGTGTTAACATCTTTTTTCGAATAGTGAAGTGAAAACTCAAAATATTAATGAAATATTAATGAAATATGACATATTACTCATTAAGCTGAATGTCTGCACTTTTATGGCTATTAATTCATAATAACTGACAGCTGAGGCATACAAGCGGGTATGACCATTGGATGCGCACCATTATAGATGTATACATGACTTATGGTGATGACTGATAATTTAGTTGAGTGTTAACAGCTTACTATTGAGCTAACTCTCGATCTCAGTGTGAAAAAGAGCATTCTTTAAATCACAACCTTTAGGATAAAAGAACAAATAAAATGACTTAGTACTAAACACAGCTTGATAGAGAATGGCTTCAATTTTGAAGACAACAACAAAAAGTCTAGGTCTGATATAATCTTCAGCCTAATGACAGCAATAGACAAAAGTTTAAAGTCATGTGATAGCTAGTGTCTCTTTATCATCTGCTTCTTATCATTAAATCAGTCAGTGTAGATCAAGTTAAATAAAAACTTTTGTTTATAACTTTTGTGAGACGGTGATTTAAATCATGTGAGATGTGTTAAGATGAGCTCAAAGTGAGTGCCGCTCTGTTCAGTCCGGTGAGGTCTTTTTTTGACTGACGCTTGCATGTGCTTATGTATTGTACACCGCCCACGTGTCTCTAACATTACATAAATATCATAAAATAGTCTAGATACATTTTATTCTTGCGAGTCTGACCATTCAGCTCAGCTCTGCGTTAGCCGTTCTAATCATCATTCAAACACATGGCAGCAATTCAGTACATTCAGGCAGTTTAAAACCCAAATCCAAAATAAGGCAATATTTAAAAACAAGAATAATACAACTTCTCATTTCCAATTTTTAAAGTGTTCTTTTACTTTTCCTTGCAGTCCTTCATTTTCTCTTAAACTTGTGGGAAATTAGAGTGAGCTGGCTTCTTTTCCCACAGACATGCCAAGGTTTGAACATTTTTAGGCTGTCAATGCAAAAATAAATCTTTGGGTAATTGCTACTGGTACTGGTGTGAGCTCCAATGGGTTGGGCCCGTCAGCCCTGTCAGTGTCCCGAGGCACTGACTGATTTATCAAAGGATCCTCAGTCACTGCTGTCACGATCAGTGCTGGGTGGAGACTCAGTCTGCAATGAAGCATCACATTATTAGAGGCTTGTACTTTATTTGTTTATGAGTCCTGTCTTGGCAGTGCAGTATTTTCCCTTTAGTTTCAAATGTTCTCTGCCAGATGATAAAGACATCTGTTAACATTGTAACACTTTTTATTATTTTTATGCCTTTTATTTCTGGCACTTACATTCAAGATACATTGTTTAATCAATTGACACTCTGTATAACTAGAGGCACTTTAAAAGTACATTTCCAGTTTACAGTTTAATTAAAACCCAGTCATTAGTTATCTTGGCAGGAGACACTCTTCCTGGGTTCCATAATAGCTTAAATAAGAACCATAAAACACTTTATTAATGCCATATAACACACTGTAAGACAGTTCTAAATACATATAAGAAATCTGTAGAAGACTGTGTTCATTAACCATTATAAATTTTCTTTATGAATGCTCTGTTACTGATATACAGCTGTTTCAGTATTGAGTGATCTTTCTTTTCTTTTTCTTTTGGCTGCTCCCCTTAGGGGTCACCACAACAGTTCTTCCTCTGGATGTTCTCCTCCACCACGTCCATGAATCTTTTCTGTGGTCTTCCCCTTTTCCTCCTTCCTGGCATCCTTTGTCCGGTATATCCACTAGCCCTCCTCTGTATATATCCAAACCATTTCAACCTTGCTTCTATAACTTTTTCTCCAAACCTGAGCTGTCCTTCTGATGTACTCATTTCCCGTCCTGTCCATGTTTGTCCTTCCCAGTGAAAACCTTAACATCTTCAACTCTGTCACCTCCAACTCTCCTTCCTGCCTTTTTTTAAATCAGTACCAAACCATACATCACAGGAGATCATTCTTGCTGCTATCCTTCTGTCACAAATAACTCCTGACACTTCACTCCACCCACTCCACCTGTCTGCACTCTCTCCTTCACCTCTCTTGTTATCTCTCAGGTGCTTTGGTGTTAACTCCAGGTACTTAAACTCATCTGCCTGGATTATCTCTACTCCTTGCAGCGTTGCTGTAACACTTACCTCTCTTTCATTCACACACATGTATTGTGCCTTGCTTCCACTGGCTTTCATTCCTCTTCTCTCGAGTATATACTACCACTTCTCCTTGCTCCTTCCAGCTGCCCCCTACTTTCAATACTGATAACAATTTCGTCTGCAAACATCATACCTTATGACCTCATTAGTCAACCTGTCCATCATCACTGCTAACAAGAAGGGCCCCAGAATTGATGTAATTCTACCACCACCTTGAACCCATCTGCTATTCCAACCACACACCTCACCACTGTCTTTGTCCTCATACATGTCAGTGATTTCCATCTCAATTCAACTTTATTTATATAGCTTCAGTTCACTATAACAGTTAGCTCAAGGTGGTATATTGCAAGATAAAGACCCCAGCAGTCAGACAATCCCCTGTGAGGAAGCATTTGGTGGTGGTGGAAAGGATAAACTCCCTTTTAACAGGAAAAGAGTTTTGATCTATGCTCAGATAGGGACAGCCATCAGCCTTGAACTGTTACGGGATGAGAGTGAGAGCAAAGAAAGATTGCATACAAGAACAAATGATGTATTATAATAGAAATGAAATGTTTTAATCATTAACAGGAAGTTTAAGAACAGCTTGTAAAAGTGTTCATAACTCACCAAAGATGCATAATTTTTTTTTATATCCATCTGTGTTGTAAGCATGCTAAAGTGTTCATGTCCTTCTCATGAATGGTAAAAAAATTAAAGTAGGGGGTTTCCAGTTCTAAATGAAGTCTTTTCTTTTCTGCGTTGGTTAATGGTTGGGGTAGCAGTGTGGCATTGCTTTACCTGAAAGAAAAGAAAAGAAAAAATCCCAGGGCTGGACAGGAAAGGGTGAAAAAGCGATAGAGAGAGAGAACGAGAGCGTGTAAGTATTTTACAGGGTGGTTTGACTTGTAATAACAGTCATTATAAAATCTGGGTTTCCCAATAAAACCAACACATCTTATTACAGCTTCCTCCTCAGAAGCTCACAGGAACTGATGGGTTATCAGTGTCAAAATCTACGATGGGGTCAGGGATAGTTGTCTTTGAGCCCACGTGTAGAATCTCCATATCAAACCTAACACTTGTGGTGATGGTTGAGGTTTAAAGCTCCAATACGCTGACCATAGATCTGTGCTTTTTTATGCTTGGAGCTACAAATCCCACAGCTTGATCCCGGGTCAGTATTACTTCTCAATGCTACAAGTTGCAGATGAGCGTCAGTGTGGACACCACCTCGCTTTAATAGACGGGAAATGTGAAACCATGCCTGACATACAATTCACTGTTGCATCTCACTGTTGAGCTGTTGCTCTCAGCCCTCGTGGCAACAACATTTAATTGTATCTTCAAAAAAAGAGCAGGGAAAATGAAAGGAAATGAGACAGTAAAAGCAAAGGGCTGGCATATATTTGCTTGTTTGTGGAGAGTCATGGCATGCACACAAAGAAACATTTCAGCCAGGTTTTTAACCGCCCATCTCAGGCACATCTGGATTGGATGTGAAAGAAACAGTCGGAAAATAGTAACAAACTTTAAAATGTTAGCTGCTGAGCTTTTCAGGTGCTTAGCAGGTGCTCTTACTCTTGAAAAACTTCCTAAGGGGTAGCAGAACTGTTGTATTAAATCAAACTCTTGCAATTATTTTCAAAAACTGATTCTTTTTAAAAGTTGGAAATTCAGCAGTGCAAATAGCTATGCTGTGATTAATTGTGCTGTATCTTCTTTTACATGTAGATCTATTGTGCCAGCACGGCAGATGATCAGACAAGGAATGACGAAAATACACAGACTAAATACACACAGGACGTGATCAGGGGAAGTGGAAACACTTGGGGAAACAGCTAATGAACATAATGACAAAGGGGAAGTGAAACTGGACACACTGAACATGTAAACAGACTCTCCACAATAAAACAGGAAACATAATGAGATGCAGACATGACAACATGAGCTTGAAAACATAAGATGTGCACACATGAAATGCGACAGATTTAAACAAGCAGACTTAACATGACGAACTGACAAAGGAGACTTAAACACAGGGGGTGATAACACGAAGGGGGTCTAAGAAACAATGAACTATAATGGCAAACTAGGCATAATAGAAATGGGCTTAGATAACGTAATGAACTTAAACATAAACCATAAACATCAAAAAATGTTAAAACTCAAAACGCTGGGTCAAATGACCCGTGACAAAAACAAACAACACTTTGGTCAACTTTGTTATATTATTATGTGCTATAGAAATACATTTTGATTTGACTTGATTTGAAAAATGTTCAGATTTAGGACAGTCTGGGCAATTAGCTGTCAGAACTTCTCCATAATTTTACACATTCTTTGTTTATTGCATCAGCCTTTCTCTTTCATGTAAAAAAAAACCAACATCGTGTTTTTGTTTGTTTATTTGTTTTCTTGTTTTTGTTAGACTTTCATACAATAATATATTATATATATTTAGATGTCTCTGGGATTAAAAGTACAGTTAAACTTTATAGTGACAGAAAGTGACGTTTCACTGGTCTCACCTGCTGAAAGTAAGACTGGTCTGTATGTGGCCCATTGTGTAAAGTGAGTTTGTCGTCCCTGCTCTAAATGTTTGAAATGTGTCACAGTTTGCAGTTCAATCTTGAAAACGTTTAGATATGTCCTACTGGCTTTAGCTGCCCTCATCCCAAAGTCAATGCAATCCTCTCTATTCAGCCCCAACTTGATCTTACCCTGACCTGAATGAGTTTTCGTTTCAGAGAGGTCTTTGAACCAGTCATATGTGAGGTAATCTGCACTAGGATGCTTTTCCACTGTGAGCGCTGCAGGCAGAGATTTCATAGCAGAAAGATTTGTAGCTTCAGCTAGTCAGCGGATTTTACTGGAGACTTTTATCTGCGCATAATATAGGCGCTCTTATAATACTTTTTTATTTGTCTCCCTGCTTGAAGCTTGAAGTTTACCTCGCATTTGTAATTTTCTTTTACTGAGTTTTTTTTTAAACCTCATTTTTATTCGAAGGATCTTCCAGTGGATGCTTATTGCTTAGGGATAAAAACATGCCTGTGCTAAAATGGACACAGCGTATTGTCTCTTTCTGAGGAAGAGAAACAACTATTCTGTAATGATAGCTCTGACTTGGTGCGGCTGTGAAGCACAAAATTATTCTGTCTGTTGGATCAGGTGCCAGTGAACTGGCTTTTGGATTCTTGTATGTCACTAACCCTCTTATTTCATCCTTTTTTTTTCCTCTTTCTTTTAAATTTTGAAAGACACTTCCTCACTTTCACTGCTCTCTCACAGCATTTTGCATGTCTGCATCCGCATACTCAGACATGCAATGACGCAAGTGAAACACAAACAGAGCAGATGAGTGACTGGACCAGTTAACAGTCACCAGTGTAATTCTAGCACCATGAACAGTGCCTGTTTCCTGTGGCCTCAGGACTGTCACAGAGTTAGCCTGCTCTGCTCTGTGTAAATCAGCCACAGTGTGAAGAATGCTAAAAGTGTTTCGCTGCTGTCTTGTCATTTCCTGAGGGTGTTCACTCTGTTCATCTGTCTCTCATCTCCCTGCGGGAAGAAGGGTTAAAGAGACACTCCACAGATAAGATTTAAGAAAGCACCGAAAACCTGAGCGCAAGCATTATGATATAATGGGTAACAATCACCAATGAGTGTCTAGAAAGATTATAAGAAGTGTAAGATGCAATGTTTTTGGCCACACTGGGGACTAAAAGACTAAATATATTAGGATATCCCAGGGTATGCCAATTTTAAAGACTTGTGATAAATAACAGCAGGAGTATGTATTTAATTCTGTAAATTGCGTTCTCTATTTCAGAGTTGTTCTGTGTGTGTGTTTTGAGGCACTGTCATCCCATTAGGTTAAAATGGTTCATTTCATTAACGATAATATTGTTCACTTAGTACTGCTTTCTGCTAATTTTATGATTTTTTTTTACTGAACTTTCTGTACATCTAATATACAT
>NW_005187403.1:5974051-5982577 GCF_000239375.1 Pundamilia nyererei | reverse complement strand
ATGAATAAATCCTACTAAATATACAGGGATCAGGCATAACATTGACATGATAACACTGATCATATCTTCATCATGGCACCTGTTAGTGAGTGGGGGCAAGTGGACATTTTGTCCTCAAATCTGATGTTAGAAGCAGGAAAAATGGACAAGCTTAAGGATTTGAGTGAGTATGGCAAGGACCCAATTGTGAAGTACCGATGACTGGGTCAGAGCATGTTCAAAACTGCAGCTCTTGTTCCTGGTCTTGGGTGATCAATGTCTGTCAAATGTGAAAGTCCAATTAAGGAACAGTGTTGAATCAGCGACAGGGTAATGGGCAACCAAGGCCCCTTCTAATGGATAATACTAATAATTAAATTAATTGTGGAGGGTGCATCACAGTTTGTTGTGCATGGGCCTACATGGCAGCAGACCAGTCAGGATGCCCATGCTGATCCCTCTCCATTGCTGGATGTGCCAACAATGTGCATCAAAACTGGACCACAGAGCAATGGAAGGCCTGCTCTGATGGATCACATTTTCTTTTATATCACATGGATGGCTGGTTGCAGCATTTAGCTGGGGAATACCTGGCAAAGTTTTGGCATTTTGGAAGAATAATCCAGGTTTATCTACTGTGATTCATAGATATAGACATAATATAGTGGTCCATGTGTGGCCCTTTGCTCACTGTATTAAGTCAGTATAGCCCTCTAGAGAAAAATGTTGCCTACCCTGCTCTTAAAGGACAAGAGAGAGCAAGAGTCAACAACGTACGCAAACTAACCCACACTTAAAGGTCAAGTCATCTTTTTTCCCTTTAATTTATCACCTGCCTTTTTCTTAGCTCCACCTCCTACCACCTGGGTTAAAGCTTAGTCAAGCTTAGTCAAGACTGTGTAAGGCACATGTTTTATGTTTCAATCATAGCCTAGTGTTGCCTCTATATTATTCTAAAGATACTAAACAGAAACCTTTGCAGCTTCATAAATATTTGAATGTTAAAGCATAGTTATGCCATTTTGCTGGCTGCATATGGACACTGTTGTATCTTCTATGGCAGGGGTGCGATTTCCTTTGATGCTCTGTGTGGTTGCAGTTTATGTTCTACATACAGCGTGTATGCTTGAAATGCACCCACACACATTCCTTCTAACCCTGAGGCAGGCTGAATATAGTCTTTTAATGGCAGGAAGAACGCTGCCTCTTTATGTAAGTTAACGAGCTTTCATTTCATGTTTCATGTCTTCATTGTACAATTTTCGATCATCTTAAGGTCTAAGTAAAACCCTTCTTTTGTAAAATGTTGCTTTCTGTAACATTTTGCATAAACCCCCAGTTTATGCCTTTATTTCTTAGCAACAGTGATGATACATACAGAAAACATTGGGAGAGAAAGTAGTATGTGGTTATGCGGTAATGGACCCTAACCATTAAAAGGGATGCCATCAGTTTCTTCATAATCTGGAAAATAGGGCGGTTATAACAAATGTTTCAAGTAATAGCTGTTGAGAGGGCAAATGTACTCCTACTCCCAAGACCGCTGTGAGATTCTGGATTAACCTCATATATCTGATTGACACTTTGTGGACACTTAGTGCACCTAAATAGCAATGAACAACATTATGGTGAGCCACAAAATTACCAGACATGTAGACATAATAATAGTGGTTGCATGGTTTATCATCCAGTTGGCGAAATCCCCTGTGCAGGTGCGTGAGACACATTATTACCAAGTAGAACTTGAACGCAGGCTGAGGCCTTTCTGTGAGGAGTCTGCTTGTATCTGCGAGAGTCCTCTCTCGATACTCCGGCTTCCTCCAGTCCAAAGACTTGCCCGTTTTGGTAGCCTGTCCAGCATCTACCCTGCCTTTTGCCCATATGACTGTTCAGATAGCCTTCAACCTAACCATGACCCTGAATTAACTTGATGGATGAATAGATGAATGGATGGTTGGATGGATGGAAGTACAAAGATATTCTTAGTTCATGTTCGTTGTGTTGAAATAAAGCTATAAGTGCAGTTACACTGACCTGGTTTGAGTGGCAAACTATATAAGAACTCTTTTGCAGTGCAAGCTGCTGGCCTGGCCACAGGGAGTCATTGGGACCCAGTGTTTTGCTTTGACAGGTGGAAAAGAGAAGCAAGCAACTTAGGAATTAATTTGTGCTTGAAATCAAATGTGCAATTTGCAGCCAGAATTCAGAAAATCATAATAGGTTATCTGTATTGTTAGGTAATAGCTGGTGTTTATTTACCATGGGCACCAAAAGTATTTTTATATCTCACCATAACAGAAAGCTTAGTAGTGATTTAACCCCCACATAAACCTCCGCCTTCACTGACAAGCTGAAGAAAGTGGCTCAGAGCTATTTCTATAGCTAGTTCCTGGCAGTGGCCAGTTGAGGCTGGCTCCAAAAGCAAGTCAATTACCATAAATGCCTTGTGAAAATCCCCAACTCTTTAACTCGTTTCAGGTTGAATTTCGCTTTGTTGTTATTTGTTCTACTGGACAATGTAACGGGAAGAGGACCCAAATTTGGGACATTCAGAGTGAAAAACAGAGGTCCAACTTAAAAAAGGAAAAAGTTCTTGCTCGTAGGGGGTCATCTGATTGTTGGGGTTTTTCGCTCGACTACTGTAGGGTCTTTACCATACTGCTGTTGTGATTTGGCACTATATAAACACGATTTTATTGAATTGAATTGAAGACCCGATTTCAGTGACTGAAATGATAGTGTTTTATTAGTACGTTACTAAACACTTATAGGGGGCATTCAAATGTGAAAACTGAGATGGTGGTAGCTATACCTAAACTTCAAAACAGCAGTCATAAACCAATAGGGGATCACTGTCCATCTTTTACATACAGTCTGGTTTACTTAGCGAGGACACAGATGCATAAGAAGAAGCTTATTATTTTATTGTAATTTATTTTTCATCTAGAGGACCTTTTATGGCCGAGGTTGATGTAAAACTGTACAAGCTTACAAACATACACGTTGTCACAGCTGGGAGTACCCATGCAGCACAGACCAAGTATTTGATTTGCTGAGGTGAACATAAACTTACTTTTCCATCACGTAGCAAGTATGAGGACTTCATGAGGACTATCATTAAGCATGAGAAGCAAGGAGCCGTATGCAGGCATTGCTTTCGATGTTTATGCACTGAAACATAAACAGATGAGAGAGTCAACAGGCCAGGCTTAGGGCAGAGGAAGGAGTTAAAAAGCTCAGCTTTCATCTCTGGTTAAATGAAGCCTTTTGATGGATGCTTTCACTGAAACAAGTCACAGTGATGCCTAAGTGAGTCCCCTTCATAAAGCCCGGCTCTGGTTCTACACAGACCTGCTGTTCTAGCGGGAGGCAAACATGGGAAATTCTCAAAAGTCCATCTGTCTCTTCTGACCTGTTTGGTTTTCTGCAGGAAGTTCAGCCAGCGAATATAGGTGTGACTGTACTATGATATTAATGAGTTTTGTAGAAAGGCCCTATTCAAAAATAGCCCCAGAAAAAAGAAGAAAAAATACACTGCCCCACTGGAATTTCACTGGAGCTTGGGTCCTGCCTGCTTCAGAGAGATCCAAGAAGTGGAATCAATTATAAACTGCACACTTATATTCAGTTTGAATTGCTGAAACCCGAAACATCAAATGACAAATATTTCAGTACCCCAACCCACCCCTCTTTTCTTTTCTTCATTTTATTCCACAGCTGAAATAACACTTTCTCCCATACCCGGAAGCAAAAAACCTGAACAACAAATGAAAGTCAGAACAGAAGATATAGAAAATAGACATAGACAAATAGAAGTGCCCAGAGGCACTTTTACAGACTCCAGCTTTAGACAAGCCTATCATTAAGGTTTGGTTTACTGGGACAAGTGTGGCTTTTTCAGCCAGGAGGCTTCATATGACACAGGACTGCAGAAGACTGAATCCTTGTTGGGAAATGACAGTGGCCTCGGCCTGATTGCTGCCACTAAAAATATACTGCTGAGGATGGTTAAGGGCTGGCTTTGAGACATATATATATAAAGTTAATTATCGTATATGCTCAAAGAAAAATATAGTAGGCTATAGCTTGCTACTAATTTTCTCTGTGTCTTGACTATTAGACTTTCAGTAACAAGCCCTCTTCATGTAAAATGTTGATTATATGGTTGTATTTGTGTAGTTGTTCCATATTGAGGAAATATTACTATTTTCTTGTTTATTGTAAATGGACAGTTTAACCCAAAATGAAACACTCGTTTTTAACCTCTGCCCTGTAACCATCAGGATGTATACCTTCTCTCAAATAAAGACATGGAACTTGCCTTGTGGTGCTCAAATACATTTTTAAACCCAACAAGAATGTATCTTTTCAGAAATGTTGTCCTGATTATACAGAAAAAAAATCCCCACAGTTGTGAACAGTTGGGACACCAAAAGTAAAGTGATGACTGGTTAAATTATTTTAGAGAGCAGACAAACATATTTGCAGTGAAGATCTTAACAATTGGGCAACACACACCAGAGTAATCCAGATGGACAAATAGCCCCACACGTAAAAGGAAAATGAACTAGTTTGCAGGGTTAGGCAAATAGTAATTTGCCTAACCCTTAAGAATTGGCTCTGCAGCATGCATTGTGCACATGCAACCACCAGAGGTAGCATTGTTCCTCCACAGGGGTCTGTTCCTCCACAGACCCCTCGCTGCTCAGCTTTGCATGAACATTTGCAGTCTGGTGTGTGTGTTGAGGAATATCAAAGAAAAATACTGTGATACATCTTTGCTTCTCACTGATCCGAATTGTTGTAACTTTACTGAGTAGAGCATTCTGAAAACATTCAGGAATATTTCTAAATTTGAGAATGGTTTTGGTCATGCTGCTGGTTTAATGGTCAAGAAAAGACACGCTTCCACCTCTGCCTAAGACGTTGTGCCTTTTTTACATTGTGGTGTGCGCAGCCGGTGGCCACAGTCACCAAAGTGACTCTGAGAGCCTTCATTTACCTGGATCCAGGAAAAATGAAAGACAGCAAGGGGCAGTGGGAGGTTGTTTGTTGTACTAAAAATGAGAAGACAGGAAAGGAGGGTTGTAACAACACTGACAAGATTAGTATGCATGAAATAAGGGAGCAAAATGAAATGGAAGGAAATGTATTTAATTAGAACTGTAGGGATGGAGGGATTAAAGGGGCAAGAAGGTAGCTAGATAAGAAGCACAAAAGTGATAAAGACCACACGACAAGCACGACTGTGGCCTTCTTCTTCTCCTCTACACCTTGAAGAAACTACCCATGAATCCGGGTTTTGTGATGTAACAGTGTATTGACCCTTGGAGGCGCCCCTACCAAAAGAGAGTGTTTACTCGAACACGCAAGGACCTCTGAGCGCTTCACAGCCTCCTGTGCTCTGAGAGGACCAGCATTTGTTGACGGCCACTGAAAATGGCACTGGAATGGCCCGTCTCCCTCCCTCCTGCAGAAATAACAGAGGCACATAGAGACTGCATTCAGCATAAGTATAAGTCAGTCCGGCTACAGTCGGTCACGTGTTGCCTGAGGTGCAGATTAACATGGCTCCTCATGCAGTGGGAGTCCAGTTAAGCACAGGCGAGCTACGGCCTCTGAGAGACTGTTTGTTTGGAAGAGTATCACACCGTCTGTCATTAGCGTGGACACTGTTATCACATAAAGGCCAATTCACTCCTTAACTTAGATAGGGTATCATCACCACATGAAGGATCCCACTGAGAGCTGATGTCATGTCTTGAAATATCCCAGAGGTTAGACAGGCTTGCCTCATGAGATCAGGAGCTTTAACATCCCTACAAGAAAAGCTCAAAAAAAACAAAACTGTAGACTAAATGTCAAATGTTTTGCGTCTTATCACTTTTATTTCAGTGGTTTAACCTTGTATTGAACCATAAGCATTTAGAGTGAGGCCAGCAAGGATGTTGCTTTGGCATGTAGCTTCAGTGCAGGGTGCAGCATTAAATTGTTGGCATTAAATATCCAGCTCAGTGGCAAACCACATTTTCATCCAAAGGCCAGAAGTGACAGTTTCAAGAATTGGACATAAAACTGGAGGAGCTGTACCAGAGATGATGAGGATATACACCAGTTAACCTTATCTGTTTGTTTGAAAATTAAGAGAATCTGGAAAAGGTGACTCACTTGAAGGATGTGCTTGGCCTTATCGTAATGTCTCAGTTTAGTGTGACATTAACCAAACTTTAAGTGCGTGAACGTTTTGAGTTTATGAGATTTCTGTTATCTAAAAATGGGGTCACATCCCATAAATGTTTGTGAGGCCCATCACTAGTATTAACCATTAAAAGACCAAGAGGAAATCAATAAAACAACAACAACAAAATAAAGTAATCAATGAGCAGGAAGATCAGAAATGTGCTGCATTACATCACAATGCACAAACTAAAAGACACATCATCACCGTGCATAAAAACGATCCTCGCCCATTTTCTTTTTGAGCAGAAATCTTCACACTTCTCTTATTCACTCGATGAGAGAGTGGAAACCAACAGAAACTGACAATAAAGACAATATGAGGCAAGATGGTGGGAATGTGCAATAAACGCGCTTACTGTTACAGTGATGCTATGGAACAAGCGCCTTCTTTGTGTGCAAGAAAGGCAGTTATTCATACGGTGTTGTAATTATTTCCGAAATTATTTGCCTTCAACCTTGGATCTGTTTTAATGCGACAATTTTGCAAATGTTCATTTTAACAGTTTAACGCTTGCAGAGTCATAAAACGATTCGACAAGGTATGGGAGGGTGAAATCTCTGGAATATGTGGCTGCTGTGAGTTTATTGCTGCTTTATTATAAAGCTTCATTCCTTCTGTCCTTTTCCTGCTCTTATCATTGTCGCTTTGCTTTACCGGTGCCCTTTCAACCCACTCTCTGATGTCTGTCTTTAGTTTGTGTCACCCTTTGTTTGATCAATGTTACTTCTTCCTGTTCCTGAGTCTCTTCACTTGTCTGTCAGCCCATTTTCAGTTTGGGTTCCTTTGAAATCTGTTTGGACTTTTTGGTTTTGATGCTTTGGACTATAACCTTCCTGCATTATATCTGTAATGCCTTCTGTTCACTGCATAAGTATTTAAGTTTTGCATCTGCCATTCAGTTTGCAACTGCGTCCACACTTGGGCAAATCATGCTACTACGTTACGTCAAAACCTCAATGAGTTCCTTTAATCCTAAGGATTCTTCCACTCCTGCTCATGCTTTTACAACGCTGTTGCTCAAATAACAATAATCAAATAACTCTATTCAGTTAAGTTTTACTTATATAGTATCACATTACAACAACAGTTAATCAATGCGCTTTATATTGTAATGTAATGACCCTACAAGCATACAGAGTCAACACCAACAGTCTGATGATCCTCCCCATGAGCAAGCACTTGGTGAAAGTGGGAAGGAAAAATTTCCTTTTAACAGGAAAAAAAGACGTGTGTCAGAACCAGGCTCAGAAATTAGGTCAGACAGTAATTACAACCAAGAGCTACTGTGCTAATGTGTTTAGTTTGGTGTGCTGAAATTTAATGTTGAAGGACGCCAAAGTAAACTAGCGATGAATAAATGTGTTGTTCCTACTATCAGCTTGGAGGATACGTAAAAAGTTAAAGTGAATTCACCGAAATCTGAGGAGAATAATAAGGAGACTTGTTACAGATGACCTGAGTTTCGACCTGAGGTGTCGGACTGGTCGGTTGTTTACTAGTATGTCAGAGAAACACTGAGATTGCAGAGCACAAAGGCCCTTAAAAACAAGGATTACATTTTTAAAATAAACTAGTGCCACCTGGAAGCCAGAGTATTGACCTCAATATATTGTGTTTTCTTTTATAATAAAACTCTGGAGTAGCTGAAGTTGATTAAGGAACTTTTTTGAGATTCCTGTGAACAAGGCATTGATACAGTTCATAAAAAAAACACAGATATATTTTCCAGTATCCACTTGGGTTTAAAAAAATCCTATGATTTACAGTATTCCCTAGGTTTGCATACATTTCTGGACTCTAGGAAAGTATGTGAAATTTCATGCCTGTCCATCTGGCAGATGTCAAGCTCTTTCTTCCCTTTACTCAAGTGAATATTTTGACCCACTGGATTCAGCACTGCTGTTCCAAATTTCAAAACAAGCTACAGTAAATCAATGCATCCTTTGAATGCATCTTATTGCAAACCATTCAGTAGTTGTTCTGATATTCTGCATTGACCTGAACCAGGTCAACCTGATCAGCCATCAGCGTGGCTAAAATAACAAAATAAGCTAGGAACTACATTCAAAATCAGACCATGGGGAAATCACCAAGGCCAAAGTTTAACTCTCTACCTAGGAAAAATACATGAATTAAGGGAAGAGAGTCAGGGGCGCCTCCAGACATTTTATAGGTGTAGCCATATGGGGACCACTAAAAGTATTTGGGTGGCACACCAAAAAAGAAAGAAATCATGAAGGATATACAAAGTGACACAATATGATTGACAAAAATTGTATGTGCAGGAATAAATTACAAGTAAAAAA
>NW_005187403.1:5941760-5973402 GCF_000239375.1 Pundamilia nyererei | reverse complement strand
ATAAAAGTCTAGAAAATTCCAGCTTGTTGTAAAACTGCAGGTGAGCAGAACCCACCAAGACCAATAAGGATGCTTTCCTCTACGTTTTTTCAGTACTTTCCTGGCATTTGATCAAATCTCTGCCGTTCACATGGCTCTGATTTTGATGGGAAACATCCTTCTTTTTAGTTTTAAATATACAGTGCACAGTCACAATTAAAGGTCATTAAGTTCAAGCAGAGCCATGTTTATGGGATGGGGAGGCTCCCTTAATATTTCCTACATGGAGGGTGGAACTTGTGTCAAGATGATGGAAAGCAAATTTGGGGGGGTTGAAAAGCAGAAGGCAAAGTTTCTCTTACCAAAATGCCCCCTCTAAAAGCATATTCTCAAAAATCTCTGTGGTCTTTATCCCACCATTATGGGATATGTGGCTTGGCTTTCTTCACTACAGATCCAAATGTAAAAACATACATACATCTAAAAAGTGCATCTATTGAATCAACCAAACTCTGTAATAATATTTAATAATAGCTGAAGAATATTTAAAAGCTTTTTGAAGTTGACTTTTAAGAACAACATTGCTTTACTGTCATCTCTTTGCTCAAACCCCCAAAACTCCTGCAGCAGATGGCCGGCACGCCTGGAGTCTGGAAGTCTCTTCCTGTTAAAAGGGAGCTTTTTCTCCCCACTGTCGCCAATAGAATACACACAGAGGGTTGTCACATCATTGGGGTTTACTTTCTAATATTGTGAGGTTATTGCAGGGATGTATAATATATATATAACTGAACTAAAAATATGTTAATACAGATTAAATGTTATTATCATTTAGCTAAGCTTTTTGATGTTTCCGGAAAAGTGACGAGAAAAACGGTGAAGGAATCTGATAAAACTGACACTATAAAGTTATCAAGTATAATAGACTGCTAGCTTTTTCACACGAGCTGTGCAGCACCAAACACTGCAAAATATTCCCCAACAGAGGCAGATTTGAGAATGCAGGTGACCAGGTCGCCTGTAACAGACATTAAACAGTCTTTGCCCTCCCAGCTCCCTAAGTGCAAACTCTTTGTAATGGGCTGATGTAAGAACAGAGGTAATAGGGTGAGCATCATGTGTGCTACCTCCTGCACACTCTATCCAGGCAGCAACTTCACTTAAACCAAATAAAATATTCCCAGTGATGACAGCTGACAGAATCAGGATCTTCTGCTGTGTGAGAAAAAGCAACAAAATCCTGTACAT
The DNA here is from genome assembly GCF_000239375.1 of Pundamilia nyererei. Lineage (NCBI taxonomy): Eukaryota > Metazoa > Chordata > Actinopteri > Cichliformes > Cichlidae > Pundamilia > Pundamilia nyererei. The sequence goes on along the minus strand of NW_005187403.1, from coordinate 5,972,175 downwards.
GTGTGAAAGTAGCTAAGAAGAAATTATCATGAACTGACATGCGCCTTGCTGAATAAAACATGTCTTCCTTTATATTCTTTGTTTAAAATAAAGCAGTTCAATCCTTCCCCAATAAGAACTACTCATACAAAGACCTTCAAATACCGGAATAAAATGAAGCCCAAGAAACACAGAATAACAAGCATTTTTTTAGTGGCTATCTCTACTCTTTTACATCATATAAGCTTTCTCATTGCTCGCCAGAGGAAATGAAATGTTTATTGTATAACCCTTAGGGCTTTTCTGCAGAGAAAGTTTTGATGGACTTAAAGAGAGGATAAAGCTTTTCCCCTCTCCTCTCCAAACTTGGCTTTCTCCCGTGATATGTGAGAGGCACGAGGTAGAGGTGGGGTCACAGATATAGTAGAGTTAACACAATGAGGACTCTGCCAGTATCCCACACAGGTCTTGACCTGTACCCTCCACAGGACGTGACTAAGCAGAGTCCAGGTCCATTTGTCCAAATAAGACCTTTCCCACACCTGTGACCTCTGTATGCCATAGTGGTTTTTGATGAATAAATCCTAAATTTGTTTGGTCTCTCACTTGCCCTGGGGATTTTTGATAAGTGAAGGTTTATTAAAACATGATGAAGCAGATAGATTTAGAAATAAATGCATTTAATTGGAGCCAATGAAGACCGCTTACCTAAGGGCTTGTTTTGCTACAGGAAACCTAATTCAAATGTCTGAATAGCAAATTTTGAAAGAAAAAAAAAACAATGTTCTTATCTGTAAGTCTTGAGTTATCGTAGAGATGTCATTAATGGAAAGCCCAGTGCTTCAGGCTAAGAGGGGTACAGTAAGCCCCATATTGCTGTGTAAGGACACTGCGCTCCGAGTTAGGGACTTTTTAATAAGATGGAGTATTCGGTTTGGCCACGCTAATAGTAACGGCTTGTGTCACGGTCCGGAAGAGGAAGTCACCTCACTGGTGTGGACAGGACACAGGGTCATATGGCTCCGTTACTCATGTCTATAGGAAAAATTCTCCAATTTCCTGAACCCATTGCAGCCACAGTGAGTCAGATAATATCCAGCAATCAGGACCATCTGAAAGAGATTCCCAGGCACAGTCACTGGCCTCTGAAAGTTTGGCTTAACAGAAGAGTTTGAAGGTTAACATACACATGCACAAAAACACACAAAGTTTTATGTACGATGCAGCTGAGCAGAAACGTGTACGTTGCTTATGTCACCCTGTACAGACTCACACACAGTCTTAAATCATTGTGCTCAGTCTCCATCTGTTAGTGCAACAGTTTAACATTTTGGGAAACACCAAATTGCTTCCCAGTAAAAATGTTGTCTATTAGAAAAGTGTGAGGGACTTTTACTGGACTCTGCTAGTTCTTTTATGCTCTAAGAATTTAATTAGCTAGCAAAAACTGGGAACAGTTATCAAATTACCACATCATCATGTCTTCATAGTTTATAGTTCATACTTCATAGTTATACTTGGCTTGTTAATCCACTCAAAACAGTTTCAAATCAGTCTGCATGACAGCAACTCAAAGCAACAGCTCTCTCCACAATAGGACTGGGGTTGGACACTGGCTAGGCCACTCCATGAGCTTCTTCTTTAGCCACTCTTTTGTTGCCTTGGTGATTTGTTTTGGGTCCTTGTCATGCTGGGAGACCCATCAACTACCCATCTTCAGTCTTCTGCCTGAGGGAAGTAGGTTCTTGCCCAAGATTTTACGGTCCATTGGCCCCTCAACTGTGAGTCATCCTGTACCCTTAGCAGAAAAACAGCCCCAAGCATAATGTTTCCACCTCCATACTTGACTGTGGGGATTGTGTTGGGTCACATTCACCATTTCTCTTCCTCCAAACAGGGCAAGGTGAGCTGATGTTAAAGACTGCGATTTTGGTTTCAGCTCACCACAACACCTTCTCCCAAACCTTCTCTGACTGATTTAGATCTTTACTGGTGAACTTAAGATGAGCCTGTGCCTTCTTGAGCAGGGGTACCTTGAGGGCGGTGCTAGATTTCAATCTATTGGTAGTGCATAACCAGTGGTGTCCTTTGTGACTCTGGTCCTAAGTGTCTTTAGATCAGCTCTTCCTGTTTTGCCTCATGGAGTGATCATCCTAAACTCATGTTGCCATTAAAATTAAATTACCATAAAAATTAGAAACTGTTCAGCTCTTTGTAACTGACCAAACTTGCAAGTTGATCAGAAGATCAAATAATTAATTAAGTTTGTCTCTGTGAGTCTCACAAAAAAAGTAAATATTAGCTTGTTCCTTAAAAACTACTATAATGACTGAGAGAGGCTACATTAGGAAAATGTATACACTCAGTCTCCTTCTCTTGAGGGAAACAGTTTGGGTAAAAAAACAAAACATGGAGACTTGGCTCACCTGAATAATCTGAGATAGTAATATGTGCACACTTGCCATGCTTATGGTGTAGAGACATGAATCTGTTATGCAGCCACATTGTGGGGATTCGTTCTCCTCTTGACAGCAGTAAGCAACTCCTCATGATGAAAATTTGAAGGTAAAGACCTGGTTTAAGGTTTGGACATGTCAATATGAGGGGGTGTTTTTGAGTATAATGTCACCTGAAGTAATAAAAATATCACTCTGTGTGCGTGTGTGTGTGTGTGCGCGTGTGTGTGTGTGCGTGTGTGTGTGTATATGGAAAGGAAGGTGGGAGTGAGTGAGGAGGGTCGTGGAGCAGTAGCTGAAAAAGTGAAAGACCATCTGTTCAGAGGGATCTGGGGGTCTGAGGGAGCAACACTTCCTGCCCACTTTTGAAATATGTTAGATTGATGGCGACAGAAGAGTTACCCCCAAACCAAAACCTGAGCCCCGAGTGATTACTACTGGTCTACCTTGACTATCAAAAACATACTGTGTAGTATATTCATCTAAATTAAAAATTTACCACCTTGCTTTGCGTTAATATCCTTCTGTTCCTGTTACTTTGTTTTTAACTTTAATAGCTAACCTTTACACCTTTTTATTGGAAATGTTTCAGGAAGGAGACAGCAAGGATGATGGGGGTGGGGGGGAGCCATCTCTGGGATGCAGAAACACTGAGCCTGGTGTAGGACACAAATCCATGGGGGGAGAGAAGTCCGCATCATAATGACCAAGCCAAATATTTGTCTAGTCCATATTCTGCGAGCATAATGAAGTCCTTTTACAGAAGGCATCACTGGAATCTGGACACTGATTTTATGCCAGGGAGAGCAGGTTTCACCAGGCCCTGCTGTTTCTACTTAGGCTACCCTGGTCTCTGGTGGCCCAATCCAAACTCAATACAGAGCCTTGTGTCCAGAATAAGAATGAATTATGGTCCTGTTTTACAGATGATAAGTACTGAATTGGAAATTGAAGCTGGATTTAATCAGGAGATGAACTGCACACTGAGGTGGGATTTCATTATAAAGAGAATTGAATAAGAACTTGCTTTGAATTTAAAATAAGAGCTTGTCCAACTCTACATGCTGTCAGGATCTGCTGTTTATGAAGGGAGGAGCTTGAAATGTGGAATTTCACAGTGCCCAATTGAGCCAAACACATATCTAAAACCCTGCATACCTGTGCGCATACTTACAGTGGGTACAGTATATTTTCTATGCTTATACCCAGGTGTGGACTAAGTTATTTGTACTTGCTCCAAAAACTGTGTTAAGAATGAAAACAGGAAAAGGCTTTGCTGCCAATCCTATTGCACCATTTCCAAATTACTTTTACAGGTTAGCAAGCATTTTCTGTTTTAGAGTTTTTCATGAAAGCATACACGGGGAATTGCTAGACATGAAGATGGGCCACTTTCTTTGAAGTGTACAAAGTACATTTTTAAGGCAAAAATATAATAAAGACAATTCAAAAACTGAAAATGTTCACTTAGGCTACGTCCACACGTACCCGGGTATTTTTGAAAACGCAGATTTTTCTATGCGTTTGCACCTTTCGTCCACACGTAAACAGCGTTTTCGGTCACTGAAAACGGAGATTTTTAAAAACTCCTGTCAGGGTGGATATTTTCAAAAACTCTGTTTTTGCATTTACGTGTGGACGAGGTAAACGGAGAAAACGCAGTGTCAAAGGTGTGCGCATTTTTTGACGTCACACTGTGCGCCACGTTATTGTTTCGGTGAAATTAATTTCTACAATGGCGGACGTAGACAAAATACTGTGACTGTTAATTTTATCTTCTGCAGTATTTAAATGCTTACATATACACACAGTTACTGTCCCTCCACACATATGACTCAGTTCTGCTTCTATGCACCATCTTTGTTTACTCTTTTCCGCCCAGGCTTATTGACTTCTGATTGGCCAACATTTCTACACGGATAGGAATATAGCGCCACCTGCTGCTTTGGCATGTTCCTAGCAGCGTTTTCCTTCGTTTTTGGCTTTTATGTGTGGACGGGATTTTTTTTATAAACGAAAATCTTCGTTTTCATAAATACCCATGTACGTGTGGACGTAGCCTTAAAGTGTTACATTTTCAGCATGTTGTTTACCTGTCTGTCCCACAACTGGACTGTTTTGTACTATCACAACAGTTGAACATTCACTGTGCCCTACCTGCATAAAGTAAACGTGAACACAGACAGGTGGGCTTGCTGGTGATCATAGTGGCGCCATAGATTGCATATAGAGGTCTTTTTTGGAGCCAAGGTTGACCATATTCGAATTAGAGGGTGGGGTGTGCTAATTCATTACTAATAGCTATTAGCTAGGGAGATCTGAAATGTTTTTGTACCAGGCTGAAAACATGTTTATTTCTGTTGAGAAAACTTTTTTGCTATGGGAATGGGCTTGCTTTTGGAGACAGCCTCAAGTGGCACTTTGAGGAGCTTTGGGATTTGCACTTTGTCTTCATTTTTTAGTAACACCGGCTGTCACTTGAGTGGAGAATTTGACAATTAAAAAGCTTCACATCTTTCAAAGGAACAGGTAGTTTAAAGAGAAACAAGTGTAGTAGACTTTGTTGCCACAAGTAAGTACATATCATAAAACAAGCACTTGATTTTAAAGGAGAAGGTCTTCTTCCACACAACTGTTCATCATTCCAGCCATCCATCTATTTTCTGCCAGTTATCCATGTCCATATTCTAGGGGCAGCAGTCCAAGTAGAGATGCCCACACCTCCTTCTCCACAGTAACTCTCTCCAAGTTTTTCAGGAGGGACCCCGAGCTGTTCCCATGACAGCTGTGAGATGTAATCTCTCCAGTGTGTCCTGCGTCTACCTCGGGGTCTCCTTTTGATAAAACATGCCTGAATCCTTTATCTAGGAAGCACACAGGAGCAATCTTAATTAGATGTTCAGACCACCTCAACTGCGTCTTTCAGTGTGGGAGCGTAGCAGATCTATTCAAAGTTCTTCGCCAATCACCAAACTCCTGTCCCTATCTCTCAGGACCTGATGCCACATCACTTATACCTGCAATTTTGTTCTTTTGGTCACTTATCCAGAGCCACAAGACCATAATGGACAAAGTAAGCTCTAGAGAGGGCCTTTCTAGAAAGAAATATTAAGATGCTTTCAATCTCAACCACCACAGTGTAAAACCTACACTGTGGTACTTTAAAAGATCATTATAGGTTGTTTCTCCTGCCCCAAAGTTATCAGTTATTAAAGATTAAAGATTTCTAGTTATAATGTGAAATTGGCATTTCACATATGAAACCACAACATGACATAAAGACGGCCTTTACCTTTTGATGAAACTTTTTACAAAATGTTTACGTTTTTGGGAGTCATATTTGACTTTACAGTTGTCCTGCTTTCTGTTCAGATGTTGTGTGATTGTGAACCTTAGGTCTGGAGTGATAAAGTTGCAAATATTCCCCCACCCCCAAACAGGGAGGGCAGTGTCAAAGGCATTGTGTAAGATTAAATGTGCATCAGCTTAAGAGAGGTCTAAACCTAAACATAAAATACAGTAAGAAAATTGCAAACACTGCAGAAATCGGTCTGAAAACAGCACATAGTGTGGAAACTTCCTTCATCTTTCACACTTCAACAAGTGCAGATCTATGTGGTGTTGACACTCCAGCCTAGCCAAGCCTGAGAGCCTGCCCCCTAAAGAGCTTGTCTCCCCCAGCAGGTTATTCTGGTGTTATTATGAGAACTCAACATGCTCATTATGGTTGTGGCACTGTTTTCAGGGTGGCTGTCAACACTGGTGTGCCAACACTGGAAATGCTTGTGGTGAAGGACTGACAGGGACAGAGAGAGAGAAAGAGAACAGAGACACGGATGGAGGAGAGCGAAGGAGGCAGGGAGGGGATTCAGGAGACAAAAGAGAAGAAGATAGATGTGTTAGCGTGGGTCGACTGTAACAAAGACAAAGAGAAATGTGACGAGAAATATAAAGGAGCCAAAATGGGACTGAGAGGGGGGCAGAAAATCATTGCAGAGAGGAGCTTGTTTGACTGCTTGTCACCTCCCAGTACATCACCAAACCATCCCTACACAGGAAGGAGACAGGACCAGGAACACAAACAAGTTGATAGAACCACCTGTAAAGGAAAAACACAAACCACAGAGACACTCCACACACACAAGCATTCGCATACTCATACATACACTCACACATTCCTTTTATGAACAGTCTTCTTGTGTGCAGGGGAACTGAGCGAGACAGCACTGTCTGGTAAACGCCACCAACTCCATAACCTCTGCCACTGCCCGCCATGAAAACACACCTACACTGAGGTTGCTGTCTTTGCAGTTTAATTATTCGTTTGGTGACAACAGGTTATTTTAATGCTCCAAAAACATTAGCTTTGGGCTATTTAGCTAGCATCTTACCCATATCCTTTTATATCCTTGAATTTGCTAATACATTGTGACAAATGAAATTAAAGTTCAAGAGCTTTTCATGTGTCATCTGACATATTTTCATTACATAAGTGTTCGGTCACCTGGAAGCCATTCTACACATGCTGCTTATGTAAAACAGCAAGAGCTCTCGGATAAATATAAATCACGAAAAACATGTGGACACCCAACTAAACCTAGCGCCTAATTTTCTTAGCTTTTAGCCTGCTGTATTGGCTTTTTGTGTGTATTTACAGTATAGCTCACTGTAAACACTGATATCCAAATAGGCTGTGCTGCTGTTTCCCTTGCCGTGCATCAAAGAGCAGTCTTGTGTCCTCACTAGGCCCAGGCTGCAATTTGGGCTCAAGGCGTGGCCCGGCACCCATTGGGCTGTGTCCGCCGTGCGTACCAGTAATGACCCCTTCCCTATGGGGAGTGTTTGATCTGGGCTGCTTGTGTGCTTCAGCAAGACCTATTTCTGGAGCGTGGGGGGGGATAAAGGGAGCTTTCAGACGTGGTGCCAATGACCATAATTAAGCAGCTTTAAGGGGTGGCAGCGAGCGCGCTAGCAAGTACAGAGTTTGTAATTTGGATGAAGGGGGCAGCGTCGCTGTGGCTCATTGGAAGTACATGGGAGGGTCGGGTGGCACCCAGTTCTGAAACACAAGGCATGGTGTGTGTAAAAGGGACTGCAAAGAGGATTTTAATGACTTGCATCCATTAGCACCCACCCCTGAGGCTAGCTGACCAACAGCTTATGGCTAAAATGAGGGGAGATCACCATGTGCTTTACACACAAGCAGTCAGCTTCAGCCTTACAGAGTGTCATTTAAGGTGACCTTTTTAACTGGTCAGTCAGCCACTAATGGTTCAAAGTCACTGACATCTTTAGCCTCATCAGCTAATTGTTTATCCTCCAACTTGGCTCTGTGGAGCATTCATCTGAGTAAGTGTTTGGATTCATTCATTCTGATTTTAGAAATTAAAGTTGGTATTTTAGTGATAAGATCAGAAATTATCCAAATATTCCCTTTAAAGTGATTTAATTACAAGCAAAACACGATTGCTAAAAAAATATTATTTGGAGAATGAATTTATATGATGGGATGAGGTCCAAGTACTGTAGTGTTTCTCAAAAATGAACAAATGCACCCAAATAGCAAAACAATAGAACAAAAACATTTTTGTTGCTCAGCAGAGTTATGGTATCCATGCAGATATCTTTGGACGTATTTGTGAGAATTCCTTTGTATTTTTGCCTCAGCGCCTATAAATTGGACATGGATTATCTCTAAGGATAATCCACAGACTTTGCAGGGAACTGTTTTCAATGGCAGCACCTTCTGCTGAAGGCAGTGTGTTTCTTGGACTCATTTGCTTTTGAACAGTTTTGAAAGGAACTTAAAATATCATGTCAAATGTACATGTACGTGTTAATGAAACACCTCAAACAGGTGGTGGGTGGTAATTACTGGCTCACGGTCCCTGTGGGGTGGTCTTGGCCGGCCTTACCCCGATCAGGCCGTGACCCCTGTTAAGGTAATGGGTGTTCATCCAGGGGCTTCTCCATTAACATGTCTCTAACATCATGGGCAAAACCAGTGTAAAAACAGTTGTCTTATTTATAAATTTAAAAGAAAAATCTCTGCAAACTGGCCCAATTTTACTGAATAAGTGAACTGAATGAAGACAAAGACATCTTTCCAGCCCGTGACTATTATCTACATTTTAAATATTATCTTCTGGTTATTGCTCAGTTGTTAATCATAGCTCTTTCCAAACCTCCCCTTACATTTTCCCAGTTTTTACTCCTTGGGGAGTTATGACACACTCGCCAAGTTTACAGTCATAGAGCTGGTATCTATCGTTACCACCTTTATTGGGAAAATCCAAAGCTTGGCCATATCAATTTTTCCATACATTGCAGGCATACTTGCCAACCTTGAGACCTCAGAATTAGGGAGACATTCAGGGTATACATATACATATATATACAAAAACCTTGAATTTTACAATGTTTATTTATCGGATAAAATAAGCTTAAATGTCGGAAACAGGCCGGGGGTGTCCAAATTCAGAGGCTGCGTCCACCTGGGGACCGGGCCTTCGCGGTGTAGACCGGAAATGAGCGACTGTGAAATTGAACGGTCAGGATTACGTCATGAGCTCTCTCGGTGGAGTGAAGCTCTGCCGTCTGCTCCTTTCTATCTAAAATATGGCGTAAATTTTTCGACCATCTCACACTTCTGTTTAATCAGTTTTATTCAGCTGTGTGAAAACCCCAGAGGAACCCTCCCGAGGGATTAATAAAGTTTTATTTAATCTAGTCTAATCTAATAACTTTAACTATTTACTCAGGAACAAATAAAACACCGAAAAAGGCCAAACAATAACATGTTTAAGTTATTTAAGTGACGTTTATATCATGTTTAACCTGAATAGCAAAAGACCGCGGGGGTTTGAAAACGATGTGCCGGGAGTTTGCTGCAGATATTTGAAGTTTACACAGCTACATTCTCGCCTGAAAATATGTTAAAAGTTTATTTTGCGACCCAGAAAGAGTAATAAGAGTGATATTAAAACTAAGTAGCTTCAGTAGCCATTGTTGGAAACTGGAATTGGCTGGGCCAATCTGGGATATGGTTTTCCAATTTTGATGTCGGGAGAATGGTGGCTCCGGGAGATTTTCGGGAGGGGCACTGAAATTCGGGATTCTCCCGGAAAAATCGGGAGGGTTAGCATGTACGTGTGATAGATAAATTAATAAAATAATAATAATAATAATAATTATTATTATTATTATTATTATTATTATTATTATTATTATTATTATTATATTTAAGCTGTAGCTGTAGGCGCTCATTTCTGGCACTTTCTAGTGAAGTCCTTCCCATCGTGTCACCGTGCTTCATTCATATGGTTAGCCAGTGCTTTGGATTTGGGGTAAGATCCTTGTGGCCACCCCCTGAGAAGGCGTGTAGTTGCTCGATGCAACCGCTGGGCTTGTAACTTGACACCTGGCCGTGCGGTGCATTTGCCATCGCTTTACCCACAGAAAGCTTATTTAAAAAGGAAAGGGATGAGTCCAACGCTCCTGACTCCGTAACCCCCTTTCAAAAGAACCCAGCTTTCGCTCTCCCTCTCTCTCTCTGGCCGCGCGTCCCTCCAAACTGGATCGGCATAAATGAATGAAACACAAGGGAATATCGACAGACAACCGCACAGGAAAACTCTCTGTCAAAGCAGCCTGTCAGGAGGAATTTATACTGGACTTGACAGGCAAATTAACATGAGTTTTTTCCTCTGGAACTTCACCTCAAGCTTGTCAAATGCGTAAAGCGGCGACCGGTGTCTTTTTTTGCCCCCCTTGCAAAGGAGTCACACTGTGATTAAAGGATCAGGTTTTTGACTGCCAGGACAAATGAATACAAATGAATTTAGGCACCCGAAGGAGAGATTGCAGAACCTCTCATCTAGACACAAAGTAAGTGACATTTGTTATCACTGTTTTATTTTATTTTTAACGACTTTTTTATGTTATGTGAACGGGAATATTCAAAACATGATGTGTACCGAAAAACAGTTTAAAGACCTGGATGCCTCCATGTGCGTATCTGATGATGTGCCGGCTGGCTGTTATCCAGCTCACAGTGAAGAAATTATGTCCACATGGGGAATGCTGAGTCTCTGAATGGGGTCTGTTTGGACCATGGGTGTAATTTGTTATTTGCATGGAATACCAAACAACTCCATTCGTGCAGATATTTTTACCTCCCCTTTATCGGTTCTTACGTGAAAAAGCCGGTTCATTCGGACGCAGTTTGCGTAGGTCGTGTTTAATATCCGCACGCAGTTCGTTGACATTACTGGAAGTGTTCACTAAAGTGACTCATCTGACAAAGCAAGCAAATTAGGGAATCATTCTTACCCATAAACTTTCATGAGCGGTCCATCAGCATCCACTAAGCTGTTTGGTAGATTATTACGCATGCTTTTCATGTTTTTCCGTTTACGCGTTCCCCACATGGCACTTTTACGAAGGCTAAATAAAGGGATACTTTTTTAATGGTTAAAAACGTTTTCCCCAAACAAACAAGCCTAAACGAACGCATACGTTTCTGCGACAGCCTTAAAGTATTTAATCAAACATCTGCAACCGATATGAGCTTTACTAGAATGTGATATAAATTTCAGATGTTTTATGGACGTGTTTACAGCATAGGTCTCCACAGACAGTAAGTACACATGGGAGCAGCGCAAAGCCGTCTGTACTACACTGTTGACTTTTTGGTGAAGTTCATGCTGCAGCCTAATGTTGCTGAGCTTAGATGTCATCCATTGATCCATTTCTTTTTTGCATTCAGTTGTGCACGCAGGCGCGATTCTAACCTCATTGAGTACTGAACAGCTGGTTTATTTGACAGATTGCTGGCGAGATAGCAGCCGTACAGTCATTTAGGGAGTAGGAAAGTCCGGACAGTTGACCCATCGTCTGCTCGTTTTTCATTAAAACAAATTGGCGCAGGTTGTGTCGGTTTATCACACCTACCTGTCGCGCGTAAAGAAACACGGCTTTCAAAAGCTTTGCCTCCTCACTGTGTTAGTCACGACTCCACGGCGCTACGACTGCATTATTATGGACTGTGATGAAGTCGAGTCTGTCTGTCTGTCTGTCTGTCTGTCTGCGATGTGTGCAGAGAGTTTCATTCTCTGTGTGTCCACTTGGTGTCTCCCTTCGTGTCCCGCTCTTTACTTTTCACACGCAATCAATCCTCAGCAATGCATGATTTTTTTATCCTTGAAATCAAACTGAAAAGATGAAGTTTTAAATTGATTAATTGATGAGTCATTGACCAAAGGATTGATTAACTGCAGTCCTTTCCAAAATCCAGCTCAGAGCTTGAGTACTCTGTAGAACAAGGTGTGGATTATTTGAAAAACTGTCTGAAGTGAGCCATTAGCTGACTGCAGGGAGAAAAGTGGATTGACACTCTTAAACCCTCCTCCTCCTCATCAGCCCTTGTTAGTGTCAGCTCATCCACAGGAATTTTCCACTGTGTGTGAATGTGAGTTTGTGGTCAGGGGGGAGGATCACCTTTGGGAAATCCTTCAAGAGAATCAATAAAAAGGCCAAAATTGTAAATAGAAATGGAAACTACACTGGCCTTTCTGTGTTTCTCTTTTTCTCTTTTCCCTCTATAACTGCAGAGAGGTTGGTGCTTCTGCGTATATGTTTCTGGGGGAATGGTTTGTCATGGTTGTTGGGGGTGGAGGGGGGGGGGTGTCTAAGAACACAGTGGAAATATTAGCAGAACATATCGTAGAAGAGAGGATATTTACTATTAAGTTTGCAGATTACTGATGCTGATTTTATAATGAGGAATACATTTTTGCCACTTAGGGAATTGTACAAAGATTGCAACAGTTTCTATTCACTCACTGTCTCACTCCTTCCAACAGTTTATCACTCTGTTAAATTGGTTGTTGATCTCTTACCATTATTTTTTCTTAAAATGGCAGATTTGTGGGCTAATCACTTCTTAATCTGGAGATAAATATGTTATCAGCAGTGCATGGCAATTTTTCCCCCATTCTGTGCTGGGACTTCAGTGTATCATTAGGCAGCCTAACGCACAGTATGTGTGTTAGGCTGCCTAATGCAGTGGATGACTTAGGAGGAGGGATTGCTCATCCAGTCTGTATTTTGTCCACTCAGCTTAGGGAAGAATCCCCTCAGGGAGTCATGTCATAGCTCGCTGTTGCAGTATGAAAACCACACCACACAGGGTCAGCGTACAGATGTCAGTTTATTTGATTTAAATATCCACTGCATACAAATCCCCCTTCAGCACAGCCACCTTCAAATGCTCCACACAGGAGAAAATCCTGACCTGTCAGATGCATTTCAAAAGCCCCCTCTCCTAATGAAAATCTAAACAAGCTACTGAGAACTTTTAATGTGAAAAGCCAAAGAAAATGGTGCTGTTTCCTAGGAAACCCGGTCCAGTTTCCACAGATGTAAACAGCCCGAGGAGTAGAATAAAAGTTGTCGGGGCTGCAGTAAAAACCTCATCATTCATGACTCATTTTCAGAAAGCGGATCTCTCCCTCCGCTGATAAGACACTGAGTCACACAAGTCCACACACATACACACACAGTGACACACAAACACAAACACATCCCGAGTAACCACAGCCAGCTGTGTGTGTGGATGAGTGTGATGACGCTTTATTAGCAACTAGAGGATGGAAGGGTTGGAGACACAGACACCACAAACATGGATGTGAGCACACTGTTGCACACGTGCATTCAGATACACACACACACACACACACACACACTGGTTAATGTTGAAGCTGTAGAATTGTTTCTGAAGAGAGGCAGACACACGTCCTTGTCTGGGATAATGCAAATCGCTCAGCTTATGCAACAGTCACCGTCTTTCCCACATTTATGTATTTGGAGCCCTGTTTGCCTACTGTGGCCCACCAGCAACAGCTGTTATACACATTTCCTCCTCCAGTGTGTGTGTCTGTGTGTGACCATGTGTGCCTGGATGACCTCCAGTGGTAAACAGTGGTTCCCCCAGCCTGTCACCAGATCTCGGACCCCTACTGGGATCTCAGTCCACTTGCCAGTCAGTTTCTTTAAGTTATGCTGCACACCTGGATGCGGTGAGGGTGCTGAGAGACATTTTGTTTTTGTTTTTTCTGCACATGTGTGTATGTACGAGCGCACATGCATGCACATTTGGTTGGTTTTGGGAGTCTACTACAGTATTTTTGTCTCCAAAACCACAATGTGTGTGTGTTCTTGTGTTTCAGAGAGATAGAGGCTCGCTGAGATCTAAGTGCTTTAGCAGACTCCTGCTTGTGCCCTCCTACTGTAAACAGTTGTGTCACAGTTGAACAATATGTTAAGGCATGCCTCCTATGGTTAAACGCAAATAATTACATTCATTAATACTACTTTTTTGTCAGGGTTGAGACAAGTGTCCAATGTATCTGTAAATTGAGATTTGTGGATTTATTATATGCTGGAACAAAGACTTTTGCATTCTCATGTTGTGACTTGTTAGACTGTTTGTCCATCAGGGACCTAAACGTAGGACCGGACTACCTCTAGAAGCACTATGAGGCTCTGCAGTTACCTTGGCAACACCTCTAAGTAGTTATTTGGGGTTAATGAGGCCAAGGCTCTATCTAAATGAATGGGGAGAGAATTATATCTTTAATGTTAATGGTAAAAAAAAAAAGAAGTTTCTGGCTTTATTTATGACTCAATTCATGGTGCCAATATGATCAACATCTCTGCCTTAGCCAGCAATCACATTTGATTGATTGATCATAGTATGGATACAGTTAGTGAGGAATAACTATGAGAAAAAGAGTTAAATAGTCTGTCCAATACCACGTGATTGTTGCCTCTCTCTGACATCCTTCTCTTCTCTTCTTCCAGGAGAGCCCTATTGCTCTGTACCATTTTATATTGTACTTGTTACCTGGGACTTACACAAGTACCCTCTGAAGGTAAGCTTTCCATACTCACCTCCACGTACTGCACTTTCTGACCTCTTTTGTTTGTGCTGAAAAAAATCCCAACTCTGTAAGACTGTAAGGAACCCTGGTGAGGTTTTGCAGTTATTCTTTGCCTTTTTGGTCAAGGCCCAAGCACATAAACACTTTGCTAAGAGAATTGGGCCAGCCGTTGCCATAACAACAGGTGTTGAGTAAGCTAAGTCCAAGGATCTAGGGAGTGATCAGCTCAACCATTCAATGATCCAATGTTGACCATTAATCTAAAAAAAAATGTAAAATCTCATGTCAGTCAGAGGTTAAAGTCAAAATTTTGTCTGGACAGCTGCACTGCTGAAGACCCCACTTAGCAAAGCATTTGTAAAGGCTAATATTCTTCACAAGGGCAAAAGGGAAAAGTTTGACGATGTGAAACGTGTACTAGAATTCAGAGATGCCTAAATCAGGAGCTTGCCTCCACTTTGCAGAACATTTTATACAGTTAAGTTAATTCAGTTTTATTCATACTTTATTCATATAGCACCTGTTTACAAAGCATTTAGCGAGATGCGCCTTATTATTGTGCTCAGCTCTTTTGCAGGCACGTTTCATCTACCGTAGACATCCTTCTCTGCAGCAAACAGGAGACTGAACAGTTACAGGCTTGCTGGTCAATATATAGTCAAGCATTTTGCAGCTATCTAAGCCACTGGTATTGGTCAAAAAGACTGCATAAGGACTTTGATTAGGCGAGCGGAGTCATTATCCAGTAATGTTTCTCCATAAATGCAGGATGTTAAAACATTTTCAGCTGATTGCTAACAGGCTTGCCTTTAACCGAGATCTTAAGTCAGTGTTACATTCACAATCTTGCATCCAAGTAGCCTTAAAAATCAGTTATTGCAGATTTAATTGAAAACGTTGAGTGTGTTTCTGTTTGATCTCCTCTTGGTACCATTTGGAAGTTTCCTCTGATGAAGAGTTATTGATACAGTCCAGTGAACTGCCCCCCTGCTCTAGTCATTATGATTGAGGCTGACAGCACACAGACTTCAGTAGGCCCGACAAAGCAGTGACTGAAAACTGATGGTCGACAAAACCAAATGTCATTTCAGTTCATTACATCAAGGCTCTTCCACAGTCACAGTTCTGCAAATAAGCCTTTGAAAAGCTGACACTTCTTTAAAGTGTCTGGTGTTAACAATTAATGTAACATAACAAGTCTTGGTGGCGATAATTCACCAGAGGTGTAAAATTTAGTAGTCAGACCTAATAAAGTTAGTTGGACATGTTTGGCTCCTTTTTGAAAGCTGAGTTTAGTTTTTAGGCTCCGTTTCATCCTCTAATTAGCCTTTTTATTCAGTAAAGAGTCTCTGTTTTGAACTGTGAAATGCAATGAACTGTGAAAGGATGAACAATAAGAGGAGGAATGTTCAGCAATACGTTCTTGCTGATCAGCCTGTGAGCAACTCACTGTCCCCTGGCACACGGATACCTCAGTGCAGCCTAAGACTTCTTTTGGAGGCCAGAGTCAAGGATTAAGTTGTATATTGAACACTGACATGATTTTATTAGGAAAAAAATTTAGCATTTTTTTTCTGCAGTGGAACAAATTTTAAAATGTAAAAGGGGAACAGCCAGGTAATGATTATGGTGAACAACATCTGCATTTGCACGTCATCCCTCACTTTCATTCTTGAGTTTCCAAATCATATGACTCCCCATTCAGCTCTCCATCCTTGTCTGTGTGTCTCCTGAAACATTTAAATAAATAAATTGCCAGAAGGTTGAGGAAAAACAGGAAAATTCCAGATAGACCATGTTTTACCATGTTCTGTCCCTTATCTAAGCATTGATCATAAGACGAAGACTTAGTTTCACGTTTTAAACATATTCAGTAGTCTAATAAGTGATGATTCCAAATATGATATTCAGGGAATTTAGGCAATATATTGCTGTGTTGGTGATTGGGGATGATGAGGAAATATCATAAACTATTGTAAACTAG
Organism: Pundamilia nyererei; assembly: GCF_000239375.1. Lineage (NCBI taxonomy): Eukaryota > Metazoa > Chordata > Actinopteri > Cichliformes > Cichlidae > Pundamilia > Pundamilia nyererei. The sequence continues at coordinate 5,955,814 of NW_005187403.1, read as the reverse complement.
CACAGATCGGCCCGAAAGGGATTATTTCAGTATAAATCAGTGACTTCATCCTCTACAAGGGATACGATCAGAGAAAAGAGCCTTGGACTTTCACTCTATCCTGTTTGAGTGAATTGGCACATTGCGAGACTATAAACTCTGGCCATGTGTTAAACATGCATCTGCTCAGACACTTACAGTATGCTTTATATCTGAGACTGTGCTGTTAATTTATGCCTCTGTAACAGTAGAATAGAAGAATTGGAGACAATGTACAGAACAGATAGAGGTAATGTACCTGCCTGCCTCATTGCCAAGTTCCTGTTGTCCTTTAATGCATCAGAGACCACACAGAGAGCAATATACACCATGCACAGTGTGAATATTATTCCTGTTTTATAAAGCTCTAATGGTTTGAACTAAAGGGAAGTCTTACAGCCTTATACATAGCACGTAAGGACCATAAAGAACTTAGAGCAATCAGCGGAGAAAGAGTCGTTTCACTCAAGGTTCTGTTTTGAGTTTGCATATGTTTAATGTCAAAGTTTTCTAAACCTCTTTTTCTCTCAGCTCAAATATTCCTTCAAACTTTCCCTGCAATTATATGTATTTTCAAAGTCTGGGGCCCAGCAGTTTAATAAAGCAAGCCTTGTATTATAGAAAGACAAGCATGTCATTCAAGTCCTCACTCTCTATAGTTTACCAGTGCAGTACATCCCAGCTGTCTTTCCCACTTTTTCTGGTATCTCATCAACACTGCTTTTCCATGGATTCTATACACATGTCCCCATTAGACAGGCCCCAGTGACCACAGGTCAGAGTGAGCCCGCAGACAATAAAAATGGTGAGGGGCCTAGGTCTGAGATCACAGGTCATGGAGAGAATGAGGGCTGTGGGACTACTGAGACTGAAACTCTGAACAGAGAGTCAAAGTTGGCTGAAAGGTTGGAAACTGTGCTCCGAACTCTCGAGTTGAGAGATGTTGTACTCACTTGTGGTTTCTGTGGCCATGTTCTGAATGTCCACGCTGACTACATACTGATGAGAAGGACAGAGACGAGATGGGAAAGAGGTTACATGATGACGCTGATGTCATTTAGTTCATTCCCTCGCAAATTAAAGGCTTAAAAACAAAGAGACACAAAGAAACGTGTCTATCAGTATAGCTAACATTGTCAGCACTTGAACATTAGCTTACAGTACAGCATGCATGCATTAATATGAACAGAGATGAATAAAATGTGTGCCTCAAACACACATTTGCAACAAACACATATTTGTCAGCATTACAAAGCATGCAGTGACCTCGCTTTTGCTTTTCAAGTGCGTTGGCCAGGTGGCTACTAAGAAAGGATTAGGTCCTCTAGTCTGCTTGTACGTTCCTGGTACTGGCTGGATGCTTTAGCCTTGACTCACCTGCAGTGAGTGCAATGCTTAATTGGTTTAGCATTCTATTTTTTTATGACCATATATCCATTCTTTTCTGCTCTATATAACCAAAATTTCATTTGAGGTTTATGGGGTCCAGAGGACAGACAAAATTAGGATAATAGGCATACACTGGGAGAGGTGTTTAGGTTTAACTGCAACACATTTGGATTGTCTTATCAAAGGATTTCTAATAATTCCTGTTGAACGTTTGACCTTTTAAACTCGAATCACAGTAAGCTGAGATGAATCTCTATGAGTTTTAGTGTTATAGGGTTCAGTAAGGTTTTAGATTACTGGCAAAGATCAACATTATATTTCACTGTGAGTGCAGTACAGAATGTGGTGTACACACGCTGCCCTTGTGCGACACTTTAAGCTGTTCAAGGCATCACAAAAGCCAGACATATTGGAGCAATGTGAATTAGCAAAGCCACTGACATTTGAAGTAGACCTCTGTGCTGTTCAGCAACATAAGAAACAAGATTGCTACGTACTCCTGCCTGTCTGGACATAAATTTATTTTGGCCTAAAGTTGCTATAAACCATCTACAGAAGCACTTAGATGTGCTCAAAGTCTGCTGAGTTCATTATTGTTTTGAATCTTTCTTTCTTTTTGCCTGTCTCTTCACCCTTCAGTGTTTAAGCTACAGTATTTTGTGAACTGCTGCAATATGGACATGATGCAAGCCTCTCGTAGCATAGGAGTCTTTAGTTAAAACAAAACTTTGAAAAAGTGAAATGTTTTGCACCAAATTCTTATGCAAGAACTCAAATTGTCTCATTGAGATTTAAATTATTTTTCCACAACCATTTAAAACATGTTACAGTTTGGGCACAAATTACAGTAAAAGTTTAAAACTAGTCCAGATCTCAGTGTGTTCTCTTGTAGTGCTTGCGTGATGTTTGATTTATATTTCTAAAGTTGCCTATGTTGTTTATTTTATCTTGTTCCTGATGATTACCAGGTACCAAAAATATGAGATAATAATAACCATAAACATCACAAACAAGCATGTTGTAAACACTGCTTATCTAACACAGCCCTTTTCTTCCTCTACAGATGTGGACATTCTCCAAAAGTTGGGGCTTAAGGGAGAGAGGACATCACGCATTCTGCCGGCAGGAGTCATTCCGTTCAGATCGGGGATCATCCTCAACCAGCGGGCGCATATTGAGGCTCCATTGCGATCAATCTTTCCTCCGGCCATCTGGCCTAACCTCACGCTGGTCCTGAGTGTACGCTCTCACCGTATCAACAGCGCTTTCCTTTTCACCCTGCTCTCAGACCACAAGAAGCTGCTTCTTGGTCTACAGCTTGTACCGGGAAACCTGGTCCTACACACGGGACCAAATACCTCTGTGGCACTGCCCTATGAGCCCCACGATGGCAAGTGGCACCAGCTGGGTCTGGGAATTAATGGACAGAGAGTGACTCTATATGCCTCCTGCGGAGGGCAGAGTGTTCATGCAGACTTTGGGTGGGACAGTGAAAAGGGGCTGGCTCCAGAGCTCCATGGCTCGCTGCTGCTGGGGAGGACAAGCCAGCAGCAAACTTCAGCACACTTTGAAGGAGCCATTTGCCAGTTTGATCTGGTCCCTTCTGCACAGGCAGCTCACAACTATTGCAGGTACATTAAGAAACAGTGCAGGGAAGCTGACACGTACAGGCCTAACCTTTCTCCTTTGCTGCCTATTGTACCGAGAGAAAGAAACATCACAGCTACTGCTGCTACCCCTAAACGTGGAAGCCCAGTAACCGCCAGGAAAACCACAGGGTTCAGCCTCGCCAGGAGCGCTGCTGCTGCAGCCTCAGCTGTCAGATATGTGGCCCCCACCCAAACGATAAAACCGAACCAAGGGACCATCATCCCAAAGACCCTGTTGGGAACTGTGATACCAGTTACAGACCAAGTTGGTTTGGCTTCACCACCTCTCAAGACCAGAACCAGCACTGTCACAACACCACTCAGGACAGGAGCACCACCCACGAAACCATCAACGGCAAGACCCTCCAGTCCTAAAGCTTTTAATCAGAAATCCTCTAAACCTACTCCATCAAAATCCACTTCATCAAAACCCACTCCCCCAAAACCCACTCCATCAAAACACAGTCCACCAAAACCCACTCCCCCAAAACACAGTCCACCAAAACCCACTTCATCAAAACACAGTCCACCAAAACCCACTCCATCAAAACACACTCCACCAAAACCCAGTCTCTCTTATCCCACTCCATCAAAACCCAGTCCGATAAAACCCAGTCCCTCAAAACCCACACTCTCTAAACCCACTCTGTCAAAACCCACCCCTCAAAACAACCCAAAAAATGCAAGTGTGGGAACAAGCAATTCAAAGAAACCTACGATACCAGTCAGTACCAGCACCAAACCCTCCAAGACAAAGCCTAAACCTGCATTATTAGACCAAGGTGCAGTCCCAAAGAAACCCCAACCCACCAGAGCCAGTAAAACTCCTTCCAAGTCTAAAGTTACATCATCGAAAGCCACTCCGTCCAAACCCAAACCAGATTCTCTAAAAGATGCTCCTTTTAAACCAACAACATCAAAGGTCAACCGCTCAAAATCAGCCACCCCCAAACCTACAGCTGCTAAAACCCCTAAGCCAACAAAGCAACCAATGACCACCAAGGCTCCAGTCACCCCAAGACCTACTAAACCTTCATACAACCCAGTTACACCACCTGCTACTGATGGCTTCCAGAGCTGGGAGGTGCCACCTACGCAATTCTCCATGCTGGTAGAAGCTAAGGGAGAGAAAGGAAATGTAGGACCGCAGGTAAGAACTTTTGGTCAACCTGAGCTGTTTAGTGAGACTGGTTGTGTGTAAATGCTACAAGAAAAAAAATCTATATCAGCACTGGTGTTTTGCAAAATCAAGGTGAGCAAGCAGTGCACAGACTATGTCTCATCTCTGTGCCTGCAGCTGTGTGTGGCAAGTTTACATTAGTAAAGCAATAAAAGTGAATGGAGCTTTTCTTTTAGCTCATCCCAGTCTACCTTGGTCTTTGTCACTTGTAACAAAGACCAGTGCAGTTTTGATTTAGGTGTTTTTGGGTTAGAAAAAGACCACACAGATATTTAGGTTAATATGGAACAGTCTCCTTTGCCACAGAGGTTTGAAGCCCTGCTATATTTCTCTAATTCTTTTCACCTTACTCCATGCACAGAGCCTTCCAGTCTGGCTGTGACATGTCAGGTCTGACGCCTTGCCGTCTCAGCACCAGATTCCTCTTTCAGAGAGTTCTGGTGGAGGTTGCATGGTCTCGTTTCAAAGCCAGGTCCAGGTCAAAGGTTAAAGCAGTCAGCAAACATTCAGCTTCCCAATACAGGCGTTAAGTTAGGCGAGGCCCTCCTTCAGCATCAGAACAAGTCTCAGAAAATGTGCTTGTCTCCACGAAGCAGAGAATACCTTTGTGTACACAACTGTCTACACAGTTTCCCAACTCAAAATGTGGTCAGAATGATCAGACCACAATGTCTCTGTCAGTGTCTCTTGGGTGTGTTCATACTTGTACCTGTGATTAAGTCATCTTAGTGTAAAGTGCAAGCAGGGCCTGTTCGTTTGATACGTGTGCCTTGCTTATTCTTTGCAGCAGCCTGTCATTTGGTGCTGTAGACTGCAGAATACAGTGTGTCTAGGGCTCGCTAATTTACCTCTGTAGTGATGTCCAGTAGATGCTTTACTGTCATTAAGGTGAGCCAAGTTGCTGGCATTTAGAAACCAGGACCTGTAATCTTGATATGAAGTGCAGTCATTTACCGAAGAAAATAAATTGTAGAAGGATCAGTAAGGGAAGTTTGAAGATTATTTACCAAAGGACTGTCTGGCATATCCACAAGTGCTGATACTGTGCTGAGGCTTATGCTAAATGTAGGTTAAGTTGCACTAAATGTAGGGTAGGTTGTGGTGGAGTTCTGGCCCTGAAGTACAATAAAGCCATAGAAATGCTCTGGGCTTTATCTTAAAAGTGCATGAAAATGTGCATTTTGCCTGACTTCAATGACTGGGTAAGATATTATGAGACTGGAAGACCTATTTATTTTAAATGTGGATGCCTGCACATACACGTGCCTCCTGCTCTGTCTCTGTGTAACTGTGTAGTACCATCAGAGATCCCGAGTGAACCCAGTTATGGTTTCCTCTCAGTATGGATCTTGATTTTTTTTTTTTTTTTTTTACGCATGCCATTAGTGTACTGTGCCAACTCTTTTCCCAAGAGCACAACATTTTATGTGCACGCTTTTCTTGCACACCTTAAGAGCCTTTAACAGTTACAGCAGAAGTGTGCTTTGGACTTCCTGTTGCACAGAAACAGAGCTCCAGCTGCCAGAAGAAACATCCAGCTCAGGCACATATACATGCTGCAGTCGCTCTTCTGAAGCACCTTTGGCGCCTCACTCCTACCATGAAAAATGGTTTCCTTTGACATCTGCTCCACTGCATTTTTTTGAGATTGAATTTGAATCTGAATTGACTGTATGGAAACATACTTCTGTGCTCAGTTAAAGTGCACTTTATATATAAGCTTTTAGAAAGGAAACCTTAAAAACGCGTTTTTCAAACTCGCCAAGCACGATTTTCATCGCTGTAAACGTAGAAACAGAGTTTTTCGTGTATCAAAGGACAACTCTGTGCACAGCAATGCACAATTCATCTATGCAGACGTGCACAGCCAGTATAACTGAAAGCATCCTTTCCAGAAGCCTGAACAAATTGTCTTAGAGAAAAGAAATGAGGTAAGATTGACAGGTGCAAAAAGGAAAAGACAGTGAAGTAAATAAACAAACCAGGCTAAGAAAGGAAGGCCGAGGCAGGGGGTGTAAGTGTGAAGACGGACACTGGTGTATGTTGACGTTGACAGGTCTTCAGGCCACCATAGGGCACACCACCTGCAACAGTAAGGGTGGTCTCTACTTAGGAGGTCATTGCGGAGGAGGAGATGGTTCCAGCACAGTTATAAATAAATAAATAAATAAATCAGAGAATAGACAGACACACTTTATGCAGGTAGTGACTATTATTAGAATAACCCTGAGGATCAGACATGATGTCTGTGTGTGTAAAGAATGAGTTGTGGTTTTCTTTATTTAAATTGTTGTTGAATTAGTCTCTTCTTTCTTAAATTCTTTTTGAGAGCTAAAATGAGTCAATATCAAAAAGCGACATGCTGCTTCTTTTTTACTACTCGACTATTTATCGATTTTTTTGAGGACAAAATATGTAAAACGTGTTATATAAACACTTTACTACAAGATGCTTTAACAACCAGGAGCCCACATTGTTGCCTTTTTTGCCAAAATGACCAAAAATACTGTTTTCCCTCATTTCTGCGTTTTCTCCCTCTTTTTCAATTAAAAGAAAACAAATGAGCCCGGGCCTGATATAGACACACAGGGGCATTGAGCGGTGCAGGAAATGACCTGTTATTTCTAGTGTTTCTACGATTTCCTGCCGCAAGGGCTCAAATCCTCTCGATGGCTAAGGGTGAACTCTCAACACCTTGCGATGGAATTACTTCAGAGGGAAAAGGTGTCGCTTTGTGTGCAGTTTTTTTCACCCTGTGGATGAATGGCAGCCTCTGTGATGTAGATGAATCCACCGAGAAAATGCATTGGATGAGAGTCTGGTTCTGTCAGTGTATGCTAAATGAATATACTTAGTCATTGTGCTGTATAAATGGTGTATCAGACTGCAACACTAACCAAATAATCTTTCTGTAGGGGCTGCCTGGACCTCCAGGGAAGCCAGGCGTGCTAGGCAAGAGGGGTCCTCGGGTAAGTGTCTTTGACCACCCCCTGACACCTCCAACCAGATCGAACACATTTTCATAAAAAACGATTCTGTCTGTTGTTGAGGGTTTTTTGTTTATTGGTTTTTTTTTTAAAATAAATGTAAATAAGTGTGTGTTTTATCCTACCTGTTGAGCTAAACCTCAAAGGCAAAAAAGCCACAATAACCAAACAAGACGCAGTCATGAAAATAAAAGCCTTCCAAGTCCCTCCTATCAACCCAGCGCTCACACATATACTCACACACAAAGTCTTCCTATGCAGACAGATTGACCATATTCAGCATGGGGATGCGAGTGCTGACCTCCCACCCCTGAGCATAAACAGGAAAGCTTCTATAAAGACGGTCTTTGAAAAGGCTGCCTGTGCCACAGGATGCCTAATAAAAGCACTGTAAACAGACAAAGAACACATGGCTTCACTGGACTTTTTACTTCCGACTGAACTGTTGCAGCAGACTGCACCAACACTCCATAGGAATCCCATTCTGGGCTAATGAAAGACTTCTTTTTTCCAAGGAAGTTAAATAAATCTAGTCTTCTTACAGGAGCTCTCTTCCTCTGTTTCTCACTTACTGTCCCATAAAATGTAAGGATTCAGCCTGACATTTGTTTGTAACCACGACGGCAGCACGTTTGCATTGCCCAAACTGAAATATCATAACCCTTTAACGGATTGTAATAAAATGTGTTCCTCTTATCCAGCAGTACCCATAGAGGGAAACAACAGTAGCAGTTTTAACACATACTGTGTTGATTTACATAAAATGTACTACAAAAAAATCAGAATTCAGAGGAATTCTGACAATTTTGGTGTCAATTTTTTTCTCCTTTTGTTTTTGTCTGAAAAATTACATCACCCCCACCAATCAACAACTTGTTGTATCCTATCAGCACATTGCATTATCCCCTAATGTCAATTACCTCATTGATATTAGCGCTTAGCACAGCTGTGCCTGTGGTATCCCTTATGTTCTTGGTGTTAAACTGTTAATTACAAGGAAGGTACTGCAAACCTGCATTAAAAAAAAAAAGTCTGACATTTTATGCACTACACAGTGATTTCAGATATCCTTTATATTTTTATTTGTTGTTGTTTAAGTATAATATGTACTACGTGCTTATTCCTCCATGTCTGCAAGACCGTTAAGCTAAAGTCTCTGCGATCCCCAGCGCCACTACATATGTATGAAAAGCTCTTTGTCTGGCTCTAATTAAAGCTATTTAAGCCCAATCAGCACCTCCCGTTCTGTCTGTAGTACCAGTTTCACCACATTGGTCCCTCTTGTGGGATTTCTTATGATCCAAATCAAACTTACCTGGAATGAATCCTAAATAGGGTTTAAAAATCTAAGCAGAGAGCTGCGTGAAGCCAGTCAAGCCAAGCATGAGTCTGAGTGGAAATATGTTTTGCGCAAGAAAGCTGAAACTTTCCTCCAAATGTATTTTGGAAATTTACAAGGAGAGCTGTTAAAGCTTTTCCTAAGGAACACTTTCTCTATTTTGGACTCGTAAGCAATGAATGCGTAAGATAAATGGAAGATAAACAGAAGGATAACTTTGATAACTGCAGTAGTTCAAGCAGGAAAAATGTGCTGCAGCATAATCCTTAATCACTGGTTGGATCCCAGGCTGGGCTGGACTTCTCAACTCTAACTTGCCCTTGATAAAGCTTTAGCATATGGCAGTGACCCCTTACCATCATCATAGCTTAGAAGTGGCTTTTGTCAAGCTCAATAAACTATCTCAGCAACAGCATCTCGCTTACGTCAAGAGAGATGTTGAACTGCTGGTGGCATTCTCAGTGGAAGTGGTTGGTTTGCAAAGGGCAAGCAATGAAAAGAAGTCATTTTCAGTAAGGATGTATTTATAAATCCAGGGGTCAGTTGCAAACTCGCTGCCAGTGTGATTTAGTTTAACCCACACACTTGGGCCCATAAGCGCTCACATGGGATTGTATGCGTGCTACAACACTAATCCCTCCGTGCAGCACAGACATACCGTATGTGGGTGAGTTTACAAACTGCCTATATAAAGAGTGAGACAGATTATGGCGCTTTCCTGTAAACAAAAGCATTTATCAAATTTAACTGCTGCTGCCATGTGTGTGTGCAAACATAGAAAGCCACACACACACATGCTAACATGCACTCCGCGCAAAGACATGCTATGCAAACTCTCCCCTCTTAGCCAGATGTATGTGTGGTTTCAATTTAGGAAGGGAAATTTACTTGTTGGTCACTTAAAAATTTGAATATATGGTGCAGATTGCTTAGTCTGCAGGGTCACAGGTAGGTTCTTTTGTTTGAAAGACTAGTTTCTGATAAAAGAGCTCTACCAGGTTTGACCTTCTGTAGCCTGGGATTACTGGAAGTCTGCATGATGACACACAGAGCACCATTGAGCACAAGAAGAACCAACCATGAACCTTGACCTCTCATCCCACACATGAGAGTGCGAGATGCCATCTCTATGGCAACAGATGTGAGTACAGAGATCGTTGCTCAGTACCCATGAATAGTCGGGCCGAACTTTTTCGAGTGTATTTGAGGGTATATAATGACGACGATGGTAGGAGGGTGTGAGTGGAAATGTGGATGCATCGTCAGCGCACAGGCCTATATCTATCTGAAGCCTGTGTGTGTGTGCGTGTGTGTTTGTGTGTTCATCTGGAAACTGCTGGGTCAAAAGGGTCTTTGTGTGGGTGAAAATATCTCTGTCACCCATCTTTCCTCCTGCATTCCCTCCAAACCACTCCTCTGTCGCTAACCAAATTTCCCCTACCCTGCTTCACCTGTATGCATTCAGATCCCAGATCGGCATACGGAATAGGAACCTGGAAAACTTTAAAGAACTTTCAAATGAAAACATGTGCTCCTCTGTTGGGCTCTTTCGGTAACACCACGCAACAGATCAGCTTTTCAAGGGTCTTTATAATCCCTAGAGTAAACTGTGTGAACGGGTCTTTCCTCTGGAACAACTTTGTAATGACCTCCGGGACTATAAAAATCACAGACCAATCCCCTTTTGGGCACTTTGTTTTGGCATAAAAACCACATCTAGGTTTCCATCTTAATTTCCAAACTCGTCATTCACATTATTAATTATTACTATTATTGTTTTAAATACCTAAATAATACTTTAGACTTTTACTCGTTATTTCCTTTTTCATATGCTAAAAATGTTGGCACAGAAGCAGTTCATTCATCCCCATCTGCTTCTGTTATTATAGCATTTGAGTGTAATTCATGTGGCATTAAGCTGCAAATTCCACTCTTTTTATCCAGCAGTGGCGAGGTCTGTTTTCAGACTTTTAACAAACAGTGAAATATCTTTAGGGGCAAAGGTTCGAGTGTCTGTGAATGCTTGGTGGAATCTTTAATTATGAGGACATCCAGCAGTTTCACATGCTCTCTTGATCTAATGTTAGTTAATCAGACACTGCCCCGTCTGCTCTCATTTGGCACGGCATCATACAGAATCTCTTTTATCTTTAATATGGTGGCTGTACATACATTTAAAGTCTCTTTTACGAGCTAGTGTTGAAAGTCAGAGTATGTTTACAGCACAGCCCATCAAAAGGCCTCATCTAAAATATTCTGCGTGTGAACGTGACTTTGGCAGTGATGTCACGTATCCAATTTTAAGTGCGTATGGTGCATGTGTTTGCTTCAAGTTGCACATATGTTGTTGGGCATTTTGGTATATTTAAGCATAGGTATTTATATACAATATGGTGGCATATGATGAAACATTAGAAGCTACCATTTGTTTAGATTTTCACCATTTTGTCTCCAAAGAACTGGAATAAATTACACAGAGCTAGCAGTACTATTACCGCAGGAACCACAGCAACGCCCTGTATTGCTGTTCAGAGGTTGGTGGCTTTTTATTTGATAGCCCTTAGCTTGTGTGTGCCCCACCCTGGTCTTCTCTAATTAGACACCTGTTGCGAGAGAGAAGGAGCAAGACGCGGAGGCGAGAGCACTGCAGCAAATGTTAGTGCCAGCCCATGCCTACTAGAGCACTGACCAACCTGTGGTAAGCCACAGGGTTAATTTTGAATCATGTAATTCAAACTTGTCTTGTTTGTGTAAGTTTATTTAGGGCACAACAGGGACCCTTAATGCTGTCTGGACAGACCAGCTCTCGAGGAATGCCAGCTGTATACAAAACCGAAAATGAAAAGGGAAGCATGTGGGAGGACAAGAGGCGAGGTCTTAACTTGAGAATGCTTGGAATGAGAGTATTTCAAAATTGTACTTTTTCTTATTTTCTTTCAGAGGCTTACTGCTACAATTGCATGTGCTCATCTGAAACATGGCCAAAAATTCAAATAATGAGTTCAGCGTATGTACAAATAATGCATGTAAGCCAAAAGCTCAGGCTTCAGACTGCTCTAAGTACTCAGTTTAGGGGGGGTTTTTTGTTGTTGTTTTTTTTACTCATGGCTCTCTGTATGATATCCTTACTAAGGTCATCCCAAGCATAAGAGAAGCCCCATTTGTTTAATTCTTTTGTTTGTGAGGGGCAACCAATCAGAAGAACGTTGGCTTAAAGGCAGTGGAAGGGTTGTAAAACAGCTTGTTTCAGACGAAGGGCGGATGCACAAAGACCCAGTAAGACCTGAGGACTCTTTTGACCTGTGAATCATGCAAAGTAAATGGACTGGTTCTTCTATGGCACTTTTCTACTTGAGCTTTGAAAGCGCTTTATACACCATGCCTCATTCACCCACATTCATACAAACATTTTTTATGCCTAAGTGCTTTCTATCTAACATTCACACTCTGATGAATGCATCAAAGAGTAACTTCAGTATCTTACCCAAGAATACTTTGGTAAGTAGGTTGGAGCATCCAGGGATTGAACCTTACTAGATGACCCGCTCTACATCCTGAGCTACAGCAAACAAATCAATGCAAAGTTAAATTGAATAAAATCTTTGCTGGAAATTCCTGAGTGTTACTTAATAAGAACCTCGTGTCACCAAGATGCTGTGTTCACCCATCACAAACTCTTGGTCACTTTCATCAAACTGTCCCTTAATAGGCCTGCTGTATGCTGTCATGTCATGTCTGATTTAAATGACCTCCTCAGCATGTCCTGAAGTTCTCCAGAGGCCTGGTAATGAACTAATCATTGGTTCAGGTGTGTTGACCCAGGGTGAGATCTAAAACCTGCAGGACACTGACCCTCGAGGCCTGGAGTTTGACACCCCTGCCTTACATAATAACTTCCTGATTTGTTTTTAGCCACCTCAGTAAAACCCGCTGACCCAGCTCTTAAAGCAGTTTTTGCTCTTTTTCCACATTTTGACTCGATCAGCCCTGACCCAGGACAGAGCTAGGTCATGGACCCAAAAATGGCACACCATTTGGAGGGAAGGAGTGAGCATTATACAGCAAACTCAGAAGAAGAGAGGGGAAGACAAACAGCTATCTAAGTGACGGGGACATAGCAGCCTCACATGCTTTTTTTCTGCAGGCTGTTTTTCAAACCCAAGAAAAACTGGTGTGTTTTCACTCTCTGGCTTCCAACATCTTCTTTTAAACCTCCCTGTGGGGGTTACTGGACAGAGTGAGATGGTTTTACATTACAAATGTGCCGCCGCTGTAGATCTTGCTTTGTTTGAGCTCATTTCCTCACCAACAGTCGGTGCAGACAGAAATGCACACCAGTGATCGAATTCAAAATGTTATGAAATGAGATGATCTGTATTACTCATTAAGATCCCTGGAAAATGTGTGTTTGTTTGTGCGTGTGTGTGTGTGTGTGTGTTGGGGGGGGTTGCCGAGTGTGTGAGTGTGTGTGTGTGTGTGTGTGTGTGTGTGTGTGAATGCATGACTTCTCGTGACTCACACTCCATTCTTACACACACAGTCGGGACTTTTTTGTATGCAGTGTGTGGATGTGTCGTGTGTTTGGTGGACGTGTGCACACAGAGCTGCTCTGTGTCCCGACGTCTTCGTGTCACAAGGCCGAGCTTTGTCTGCCTCCCTCTGACTGGAATCCTTTCTCCCTTTCTACTTTCCCCAGTAGTTCACTTTATCTGTTATTAAGCTTTGACAAGCAAATAAATGTGTTTATCACCCAGAGGAACATCGAGTCAATAACTCGTTCCCCAGAATCTCTCCCATTAACATTTAGCTTGAATTTGTCATGATTTACAGCAAAGTAAGAGGCTTTCTTCATGCTGACTACACTCACAGTTTCAAAGTCGTGTAATTTAGTTCTGTGGTTGTTCTTTATTTGAATGTGAATCACTCGGTGGAGACTTTATTTCCGGGGAAAACAGCCGTAACTAAACGGTGGCGGATGCAGTAAACACAGACTGTGGATGAAAGGTGGACATAGCCACAGTAATGTCATCTCAGGTCAGCGTCAGGCCTCGAGCGCTGTTTTCACCGAAGCTGCATGCAGTAGCATCGTGTCAGTCACAAGGCCGGCCCTCTGTGGAGCATGCCCGGCCTTTTTCCTTTTGCTGAAGCTAATTAGGCCGTAACTTCCAAAAAGAACGTCGGGTTCTGTTCAGGAAGACTTTAGTGACCAGTAAATTCATCAGGTGACTGTTAACCGATCTCACAGATCGATGGAGACGCAGGACTGTGTTCCTGCCTGATTAGGTCACATGTCATCACTCCATCGCTCCAGAATCTTCCAGCTCTGTCTCTCGTCCACAGCACGTCTTTGTCCTGTCTTGCTTCTCTCACAGCAGATGGCCCCGCCCCTCCCTGAGCCTGGTTCTGCAGGAGGTTTCTTCCTGTTAAAAGGGAGTTTTTCCTTCCCACTGTCGCCAAAGTGCTGCTCATAGGGGGTCATATGATTGTTGGGT
>NW_005187403.1:5940089-5941740 GCF_000239375.1 Pundamilia nyererei | reverse complement strand
GCTTGTGGAGTCTGTGGCAAGTGGGGGCAGGAAAACCACATCCATATGGTAAAGCAGCTCCTGAGAGCCCCATTTTTTCCATAAGCATCTACCCCCAACAACAACGCCAAATACCTCATCAGCACACTCACACATCGTTAGCTTCATAGCATAAGTGCCTAAGTCATTTTTTTGTGTTTTCGGAAAACAAGACAAAACTAATTTTCTAAATATCACATGCATATTTTTAAATATCACATGCAATTTGACCAAAAAATGACTTAGGCACTTATGCTATGAAGCTAACGACATATACACACTTGGGATTTATAGGAAAACAGGTTGAGGCTGAGCTTCTCCAGACAGTCTTTACCCCCCACCTTCATCCCTGGTCTCATTCACAGAAGCAAAGCCACAGTCTGCGTCAGCTCTTTTTTTATGCAAATGCCTGCTCTTGATCTTGATCACCTTTTGATTGTGTTTTACTTTTTCTCATTTCAACACAGGGCCCCCCTGGTCCACATGGAAACCCTGGGAGACCCGGTCCACCTGGATTCAAGGTACACATCTAGTCTAACCTCTGGTCCTGCCTGATCCAGCCATGTCGATTTTCCCATATGAAGTGGTTACACGATTGGGTTTGCCTATACTGCTATTTTACTATGATGTAATGTGAATCATAATCCCATGAGAACATGTTAGATTTACATTTTTCTATATCAGCTGGAAACCCCTACAAAGCAAAACGGTAATGGAGTTTGATGGCAGAAAAATAAAGGAAACTTCAGTTCACAGCAGGGCTGCAAGTACCTGGCAGCTGGAGTACAGAAGCTGTTTCACTTTAGCATGTGTGCTGAAGAGATCAATGTTAGGATTCCCATTTATACTTGAATTGTTCTGCAGACTTTTGCAAGCGACTGAGGTTTTTATGTTGAAAGGTCTTGAGGTCTTTAAGGAGAAAATATATAAATATATGTATATATAATATTTTCTGCATTCCTGATGTAATGGATTTATGCCTTTGCAAATACCCTTAACCTCTGACATTGTGTGCTTACATGGTAGAGTGAGGGCCTGCACCTAAAGTGCATTATGAAAAAAAATGGAAACTTTTCCAAACCTTCAAGCTATTATCATACCCTATTATTTATTGATTGCACTCAGATTTGTTGCTTTCCAGCTGAGAGGTAGATTGGAAGGGCGATTTCTCTGCAGTGTAAGAAAGGCTGCTGGCTGCTGGTTAGCATGCTTAATAACAACACTGGAAACATAAGCAAACTGTTTAAAGAACCTCTAAGTCTCATGAGTTACAGATAAGGTCAGGCATACGCAAACACGATGGAATGATCAGCAGCAAAGGTTTAATGAGAACTTCGGTATATTGTGAGACAGACTGGTGTGGGCCAAGCCTCTTCTTCCTGGCAAGTGTGTTGAAAGAAAGATTATGGAGTGTTTGATGTCTCGGGGTGCACCACAATCTTCGTTCTTTCATCATTAATAAACGAGACAGAGTTGTAAATGGCAGGGGTCCGAAGGGGAAAGAGAGGGAGTCAGCACTCAGTGTAATTTCCGATCCGTGGCTTTGATGTGCTGAAACCCCATTATTGTTACCTGCTGACAATGAAGCTTGGTGTGTGTGTGTGTGTGTGTGTGTGTGTGTGTGTGTGTGTGT
>NW_005187403.1:5937232-5940069 GCF_000239375.1 Pundamilia nyererei | reverse complement strand
TGTGTGTGTGTGTGTGTGTGTGTGTGTGTGTGTGTGTGTGTGTGTGTGTGTGTGTGTAAAGGCCACTAAGTAAAGCATATGTGTTACTAAATTTGTCACACTACAAAGACGTTACTTGTTATCTTTAAGTATGTGATATAAAGAGGGACCCCTTTATGTCCTTTAAGTCTTCCACAAAAAGAAAATATGTTCATATTTTATTCATGCGATAAATATGATTGACTTCACCGTGTGAGTTTGGTGAATTGTTTGTTTCTCCCAGGGGAACAAAGGTGACCCTGGAATCTCACCTGGACCAGCACCCAAAGGAGAGAAGGTATAATATCCTCCCTATACTTATTTTCCCCATTAATTTGTAATGATGTCCTGGGTGGCTCTAAGCGCATTTCTGATTGCTGTGTGTGTGACCTCACTTTCCTCCACACTTGGCCTTTAAACATTCCCACTTTGTATTCCAGGGAGACTCGGGGATCATTGGCCCAGTTGGAATGATTGGCCAGCCAGGTCGAAAGGTAAGACTTGAACTGCTAATGTCCTTCCAGAGCTTCTCAAAACCCTTTCATCAAGTTTACTTTCAGTAAGCTGAAGTGAATTGTTCTTAAACGCCTATTTACCAACTAAAAGGCGAGCAAAGCGTTTGCATCTGCAAACTATGAGGCGAGGCCCGAGGCAATGCATGAGTCACAATGTGTATTGGTAATGTGTCTGTGTGTGGTGTTGTTTGTGTATAACCTGCTCATCTTTGTAAAAGTATCTCTACTCATCTTCTGCTTCCCAATTCTCTCCATTTTTGTTTTTCCTTTTTGTGCTCACCAGTTTGTTTAGTGGATCCTGCAGAGATCTGGCAGGAAGGCTGCCACAGGAGATAAAGGGGTCAGACTTTTTTTCAAAGGGGAAAAGAGAATGGGAATCATGCACTCAGTCATCAAATTGCTAGTGTCTTAAATCTTACTTAAGGCACGGCTTGAGTGATTCATAAGTCCAAGGAAGTAAAATGTAGGGCAGACCTTCTGGTAGACAGAAGTGTAACAAGCACAGACTGAGATTAAGACCAAGTTGAATGTCTGGGTTGTGTATGTGTCTCTGTGGGCATGAATGCATCCCTGTGTGCTTATCTTTGTGAGCGTTACTTGTTAATACTTGTTCCCTGAGGGCGCGTCAGCAGTTGAAGTTTAAGTGAACGAATTTTGGCTCAGTACATGTGGAAAAGATACAAACAATCAGCCAAATGCAACGTGTCAGAATTAAATGTGGTTTCTTGGTTCGTGGTTAGAGAAAGGATGCAACCCATTCCCATTCCCTAGATTCATATTTTAACTCTAGGGGAACCACCTTTAACATCATTTTCCAATATACAGGGTTACGTTTTAGCATTGCCAATGTGAGAAGAACAGAAAATTTAGGGTCCGAATTTAAAAGTAGGTTGGGTGGTGAATGACTGGGGCTCCTTTACGTTCACTCTCTATTTTTGACTTGCAGTTACATTCAAACAACTAAACTCTGTGGTTAGATTCAGGGGGAAAGTTAGGGTTGTCGTGTTGAACACACACTAAGAGCCCCATTTTTCCCATCTGCGTCAGGTTTCCTTCGATACCGTGGTTACGCATCCTTGGTTAACATAGTTACCCATTCTGTAACAGTGACTACGTCAGTGGACTGCTTTTTCCCCTTAATCAGCGTTTTAAACTCTACTCCACTGAAAAGTTGCAAAACGATGTAAAAATTGCCCAGGTTATTACAGTGTAATATGCTAGGTACCTGATCAAGTGTCGCTTTGTAATGACTTAGGAGTGAGGGCAGATTGAGGAACAAAACTTTGGCTGTAAAGACTTTAACTTGTAAACAATGTAAACTTAGTTATGAAGTCATATAGCACAGTGAATAAACTACGAAAGCTAGAATAAAGGAGTGGAGCCTGACCCACAGTTTCATATAGTAGTGCCAAGTAAACTCCAGCTGATGGCAGTTAATTAAATTGAATACCTCTGAAATATGACAGATATAAACAAAGACCGCATGTGAGCCAGAAAAATGTTGGGAACCACTTCAGTTTAATCTGTGTGCTCGCTTCCAGTCAGCATCAAAATAGTTCCTTTCACCCTTTTTCCAAGTAAACTGTTGCAAACATATGTCTAATAAATGAAAAGAAGATCCTATTAAAAGCTTCCAATCACATCATGCATCAAATGCAGCTGAGCCGTGCAGATGTCTTAAACAAATTAGGTCAGTAATTGAATAGTGCAGGTTGACTGTATGCCTTTCAGACTAGGTGTAAAGCACTTCTGGCTGTATTTACTTTCTTCCCAGAGCCACAGTGCTCTGTAACACAGTGTCAGACTTCAGCCGGATGGCTACCTCGGGCTCAACATATGGCTTTTGTTAGGTGTCTGCTTTTCTGTGTGTGTTGTGTGTGTGTGTGTGTCTTAGTCCATTTGTATGTCGCTGCCTCTCTCTTTCACACACACTCAGCCAGAATGGAAACAAATAAAAATGTAAGTCTGGTGAAAAACATTCACAGATTCCTTTAAAACTAGCAATTTGAAGATTTATCAAGAAGTTAGTGCCTTTTAACTTGGCCAAGGGTGACTACACAGATTAGGTCAGATTATTTAAGACAGTGATTTGTTTGTTAGCCTAAATGTAAGATCACTTTAAAGTATGCACTGTATACTTATTTTTTTACCCTCGACAGCACTTTCCGCTTATCTGCATTCAGTCCAGAGGTGGAGCAAACTGCTTTAATAAAACCCAAGGGCACATTATAGCTCGAATTATCAGAATGACATCATAGACTCCTCACTAGGGGAGCGTAACCATAGCAACTTCATCCACACACA
>NW_005187403.1:5913868-5937212 GCF_000239375.1 Pundamilia nyererei | reverse complement strand
TTTTCTTCCAGAAAGCTGCCATATCTACCCTAATAGAACTCCATCAAAGCCTGCAAACCAGCCCCCCCCCCCACACACACACACACACACACACACACACACACACACACACACACACACACACACACACACACACACACACACACACACAGAGACTGACATCACCAAAGCATGCCTCAGGTATTGGTCAATGAACCACAGACAACTTGACTATAAAGGAAACTTGTTAAAGTAAGCACAAGGAGGCAACTTCCTTTCTGTACACAAACACAAAGAAGCTCATTAACCTGCTTCCATCCTGCAGTAAACAAAGCACAATAACTTGTTGTAGTTATCGGCTATCCACTGTAGCAGCAGTTTCCTTAAATAAATCTCCATCCTTAATGCAACACTGTGACAGGCGTGTGAGTCAGTCTCCAAAGGGTACTCCTCAAACAGGCCTTGTTCTGTTCATTTTCAAGGTGGAAAGTCCCAGACGCGTTTCACCCTGATGTAGATCTCTCCATTTCCACAGAAGCCAGATGAATACAAAGAGAATGCAATATTTGAAAACAAATAACAACATTTATGGGCATTGCATTTCCCTCGTAGGCCACCCTGAAACACCTTCATATTGCTCTTGTGTTTCTAGCTGTTTAACTTTCTCTGTCATCGTTTGCTTGTTTTTCTGTGGTTTAGGAAAACAGGACAACAGCAACTTTTCCTCTCTTCTCCTCTGTATTTTTGCCCTCCACTTTCTCTATCCAGCCTCTAATTCATCCTTAGCCGTGATGTTTCGACCGGGAATTCTGGAATTTGGCTTCTGGGTTTTTGGGGGGTTTTTTCCGTGGAAACTTTAATGGAGGAAACAGTGGTACTTTAAATGTGTGATACTAGAGTGTGATTTTACACTGTCAGACAAGCCAAATATGTTCCGCTCTGTACAACATTTGTTCTAGCAGGCAGGCTCTGAATGGTTTTTCAGTATGGCGAGGCAGGGTCAGGGATAGGGGACATACACAGGGCCAAACCTCAACTACAAATCCACAGTACAAGCCACGCGTCTCACCTTACTGCCTGCATGCCCTGTGTCCCATCCCAGGACTAGGTGATCCGTCTCTCCTCACTTTCTGCCTGTCTCTTAAAGTGTCCATACTTTTTTCACCTGAAAGTCGAGACATACCGTCGAGCAGAGCAATATCTATTTGCTGGGCCTTCATGCCATATGAAGCTATTTAAAACTATGTTTCTTATTGACATTGTTTGCATTGACAGCCTATAGGGATGTAAGGAACGATATATGAGGATTCTAAATTCACATTACTTTGTTAGGACTTTGTTATGTACATTACAGTAACTGGTTAAAACCATTTAACACAACAGTTTGAATATATGCACAATGAAATAGCAAAAACCTGCACTTTCCACTTCTTTTCCACATCTTAAAGTTTTCTGTTAATGACTGTAGGACAATAAAGGATTTATGTCCTGTGGGTGATGTAGGTGTCATCACACAAACCATGTATCTTGAACATGGCTGTAATGGGTATGTTGATCAGCACTGTCATCGTTGCTTTTAGCAACTGAATCGTCTGAAAATGTTCATAATTTGCCAGAGATTGTGCAAACTTTTAAAGACTACGAGAGTGTATCCAGACAGCTGGAAAGTAATCCATAAACACTCTTGTCGACTCAGTGGTTATGCAACATTGTGGGAAAATGTGACTGTCTTGAGACACTTTGTGGTGTTTATAAAAAGTCTCTATACTTGTGCTTTTCACATACGTGTTATCCAAATATGTGATTGTTTTACAGCAAGCAAAGTTTGGATACTCTGATGTTTTTCAGTTTTATACAATAAAATCCTTTTCAATGAAGTCCAAAAGGAGAAGTAGCCTATAATTAAAAGGTAGAGTCATATACTGTATTTCACTCCCAGTTCCAGACAGTGTATTAATCATCCTCGTTTCCTTTATTTGTGCATGGCAGTTTGTTGTATGACATTAATCTGCCTGGAGTCCCGTTCCAAACCAAACTCTCTCCATTAAGCTCCTGCTCACTGTTCAAACTAACAAATGCTCCACATGCTCATCATCATCATAATTATGAGAGAATTCAAATCAACCATCATTTTCTTTGCGTGTTTTACAAGAAATCACTTCTCTGTCCTCTGGTAGCAGTAACAGTGATACTGCATGCAAGGAAACATTGTGCTGAAATTGCTGTGCAGACAGGGATGAGATGAGGAATCTTTTTCCACTGGCTAAATTTCAGCCAAATTGTCCAGTTCCTTCGCACAGTTGTTTGTTTTTTGTCTGTCCCTGCGTGGAGCGTTTATGTTCTCCTGTACATTCAATGTATACATGGAGCCAGACGATTACGCCGAGCAATCATGTGGCTCCATTCTGTAGGGTTTGAAGAGATGAAAGCAGAGATTAATAAGGAGAGTCGTATATTTCTGCTACCAGGGTGCTGCACAGTTCAGTCAGATACGCATTGTTTGTGGAGTACAGTTGTTAAGCACACGTGAGGTTGGCACTCATTTGAACACCCACAATGTGGGTACAGCAAGTCAAAGGAATGACATGTCATCAGCAGACACGATGTGTCTTTTATTTTCTCTCTGCCAAAATGCGCTTAGCGTTCCCCCGGGGCACTCCTAGGCTTAGCTGGGTGGAGGGTTTGTGCTTATAGAGTGCTACCGGGAGGCTGCTGTAAATGAAAAGCATTTTGGTGGGTTTATCTGATTGAACACACATGCTTGTTAAACAAGTGGCATTGTAAACACCGGCAGCCTGGCGGGAATGGCCACTCTCATTAGCAAGCTCATAATGAGCGAGATAAGGATCTAAGATGGTCTAGCTGAGGTTGAGAGGCTATGGTTAATACACAGGAACCACGGCATCTGTGCATGTGTGTGTTTGTGGTTAGTGGACCTCACAGTACACCATGGGAACATAAGCCACTACACATGTTTGTACTACAAGTAAGCCATGTAATAAGATGGAGGGTATATTGTGCATAAGGTGCATGTATCTTCGTGTGTGATTGTGCATGTGCCCATCTGTGCGAATGTGCACACATTTGTGAACCTGTATATGTGTTTCCAAGCTTGAGAGAGGGTTTAGGTCACCGCTTCTTCAGAGAATATATGTTAGCGAAGAAGTGCATAGAAAACAGAAATTTATTTTAAGTAGTAATTAAAAGCCAGTGGTTGTGTCTCAGTATAAACAGACCATATATTTGGACACATGTAGGTAATCATCAGAAAAACACAAATGTTTGCCAGCTGACCACCGTCATAATATTGCACTTTATAATTGGGAAGTTTTCAGACATGTGCAGCATGTGTCTCTGAGTCCATCTGTTCTCTTTAGTGATAATACTTTTGCAAAATAAGAAAACCCACAAAAATTCAAGCTTGTGTCACTGTGTCTGTCAGCACCTGCTAACATCTCTACTTGTTTATTTGTGTTACTCATGTATTTTCCTCTCAGCCAAAGGCATCTCCTCCTAGTGGTCTTTTGATGATGTGCACCAGATGATGTGAGGTGAACGTTTTCCAACACAACACAGGGCTTATATGTGTGTTAGACACAGATGAAAGCAGACTTTTAAAAAAAAACATAGATCTGCAATGACAATTACAAAAGGTTTACTAGAAAACAACTCTTTGCTGACACAGTTGCTGCAACTATTAAAGCGCAGGAGGTGGTGTTTAAAATGCTGGGAACGGCAGTTTAAAGTGCTGCTGCGTAGTGGACCGACGAGAGCGATCGTGTAACGTAATGAGTAGAGGGATGCTGCGTCCTCTTCTCCTGCTGCAGTCAGTTGACAGAGCAGTGGATAGTTTACAGGAACTCTGGGAGCCTTGGCTTGGAACGCTGAAGCTGTGGTTTAGGAAAACGGGACAACAGGAGTCTTTCCTTTCTTCGGCCGTCTGTTTTAACTTTGTTTTTTTCCCCCTCTTTCCTTTTTTTTAAAATCTCTCTCTCTCTCTCTTGCTCCCTCACTCTATCAAACTGTGGTCTGGGAAGGCATGTCTTCCTACCTTTGATTTAGTTTTTTTTCTTTTTCCTCCAGTCTTTGTCAGGGGTCTGTGGTGCTGGAGTCAGCAAAAACTGCAGGAAAGCACTATGTCAGGCTGTCTTCTGTGTTGCAGTCTGGCCTGCTGCAGGGGGAGGGCCTTGCTATCTGACTTAAACAGGAAGGCATTTATATCCTCAACATGCCATGATTTTGGCAATAGTCTTCTGAAGACCCTGCGAACACAGCCAGTGGAAAGTCTGATCCATTAACAGAAGGGCAGATTGATACCTCACCGCATATGGCACCAAATTTGTCTGTTGGTGCTGTTCGCGTTACCACTTCACTCCACCTGTCATTCCCACACATGCTCCTGTGTTTGTCAGGCTTTTTCCTCAACTGTGAATCATTTCAGACTTTCCCACCTCTTTTTTTTCTGTTATTATTTTATACTCACTTATCATGTGATATTTTGGTTTCTTTAGGGACAGAAAGGTTTCCCTGGCCAACCTGGACTCCCTGGAGAGCCTGTAAGTATTTTCACAGGTGTTCTTTTTTACTTCTGCAACAGCCACCCTCACAGAAAAACCCATGTTCATTTCTATATCTTGTATATTCTCATTATATATTTTGCTTCTTTAACCTTAAATCTCCCCAGATGAACTCTTTTCTTTTAGGCACTTCTCTCTACCTCATGCACATCACATTATCTGCAATGCCATGCCTTCATTAGTGTCCACGTATGTCATTCACGTCCACCTCACTCAAGTCTAAACCCTTGCTCTCGCTTCATTCTTCAAAATTGAAACTCAGTCATCATTCACTCCAGGTGTTCAACCTTTCACTCTGTGTGTATGTGTGCGCGCACCGAGGATGCCAGCTGGGCAGCCAGATTAGATTAGCCTGTTATAAAGCACTGGTGAGGACAGACATCTGGCCAAAGCACTGTGTTAAAGCGATGCACTCCATGATATCAGAACGTGATGCCAAAGAGAGGAAAAAATAGAGGGAAAAGAAACAGGGACAAGCCAAGTAGGCCAACAGTGACACACTCAGTGGCTGCTACTCCGCAGTCCTGGAGAAAGTTTCCCTTTGTGTGTGTCTCTTCTGCTCCGGGCTTGTCGTTCAACCGTCACACTGTCTTACAGCATGTCACACTATGACATGCTATGCTATTTTCTAGCAGGCCTTTATTCTTTGTCATATTTCCCAGGTCATTTATCTGTTTGACTTTCCTTAATCTGTGGGAATCCATTCAATGAAGTCTTTTATTCACTGCTAAGTGACGGAAGACATGACTCTGGCTGTTTAGTCCAGCCCAACACTATTTTTAAGCATGGAGCATCCAGCCTTGCGTCCAAAGTTATTTCCAATTAGGCAAGGTCATGCTACTGTTTGCATTAAAGAAAGATCTTAGTCATCAAAAGAGAAGTGGAAATTTCTCCTCACTGTCACAGCCGTGCTCAGGATGACGTCATCAGTTTGGGGAGTTCCTGCTCTAGTCATTGTAGAGAAGGTACTTTTTACTAATATGCCCTCCCACTCGATTCATCCTCAAGCGCCCCCCTGTTTCCCACATAGCTGGTTCCTTTTGATGACGATCACAGTGTAAATCACCATACTGTTGTGTGCAGTAACACAGTGTCTTGATGACACTGTGTTACTGTAATGCACCACAGGCTGTATTCAGAGCCTAAACCTACAGCTGGTCAGTTAAAGGCCCAAATGTCACAAAGCCAAATTCATGGCGTGTTTTAACTGGCAGCATCATACACATTTATCCGAGAGAGGGAATGGCAAGGAAAGTAAGACACAAACGCTTGTCCTCTGCAAATTTTAAACACAACCTGCTTCTGTGCACATGTCTTATGCCTTCTGACAGTGACATATACAGTACATGCATGCAAACCAAACTGCTAATTAGGGTCTATGGTCTGGAACACATCTGAAAAGTGAGGAGTGAAAGAAAGAAAAAGAAGCTTTTCATGGTAATCAGTGGGAACAATTCAGTGGGGTGGAATGTCACCAAGTTCATCTACACAAGTACTCTACTTAAGTACCAATTTGAGGTGCATATACTTTTCTAGAGTGTTTATTTCCTTGCCATTTTAACATAATAATAAAATATGATCTTTTAAATCAAAACAATTCTAAAAAAAAAAAACGCAGCCGAAGGTTTTTTCCTGTTAAAAGGGAGTTTTTCCTTCCTACTGCCACCAACTGTTTGCTTATGGGGGGCAGCTGATTGTTAGCGTTTTCTCTGTAGTACTTTAGGGTCTTTACCGTAGAACATAAAACAGCTTGAAGTGATTTCTGTTGGGATTTGACGCTATATGTATAAATAAATAAATAAATAAATGACATTAAATCTAATTAATAAAAAGAACATATTGGAGACATATAGTTATTATACTTATCAATCACTGTATTTCATCCCATCTGCGTTGTCTACCTCACTGAAACCATTCACTGCTATGAATGGCCTGCTTGTGTGTGTTTGTGTTGCTGCAATTTTGATTGCCCACCCTACCGCTCTCTCCCTCTCCTCCACCTTCTTATTTGTCTCTCTCTTTCTCTCTTCCCCGCAGGGTGAGCAAGGTCCAGTTGGGAGCCCAGGTGCCAAAGGTTATCCTGGCAGGCAGGTGCAGTAAATCCTCTCCTGTGACTGGTACAGTTGTAGTCAGGGCCGTAGTAAGGGCAGAGGGCCAAGAGGAATTAGGTTATGCTAAGCAGATGGCCTGGAGGAAAAAAACATATTTGGGTAAATACTAAACAGAAGAAAATGAAAAATAAATGCCTCAGAAATTAACATAGAGATCCACTTCAGTATTTAAGCCATAGCTGCTATACAGAAATGTATGGCAGTGTATTTTTGTACAGGAGTATTTATTATTGTGTCCTGTCACCTTTCCCCATTGGGGAGGTTTCTGTTATTTTTATAATAAACCTTACCAATTATAATATTAGGATGTATCTCTGTTGCATTGCTTTTTAAAATATTCCATTCTAAAGTTAAACCTGTAGACTTTGGTAAAACCCAAATGAAGTACTTCAGGCACAGCTTCAAGTGCAGGGCTGCTAAATTAAATTCCTCTTTTTGATTTTCAGGGTTTACCTGGGCCTATAGGACCGATGGGGCCTAAAGGCGTTCGGGTAAGGAGTCAACTTTCTGCTCTACAAATGTGCTGCTCAAGCTTAGATCTGTCTAAATGACCAGTATTGATGTTTTGACAGGATCACTGAATATGCTTACTCGTCTCATGACATTTATATAAAAAAAAATGCACAAAGAAGTTGCTAAATTAAGGGCCTGCTCACAAGCA
This sequence comes from Pundamilia nyererei, assembly GCF_000239375.1. NCBI lineage: Eukaryota > Metazoa > Chordata > Actinopteri > Cichliformes > Cichlidae > Pundamilia > Pundamilia nyererei. Next base: position 5,929,884 of record NW_005187403.1, on the reverse strand, counting down.
TTAGCATTTTGTGCTAGAAAGCTGTTGTTGGATGAGCACTTACTTGAATGCAACACCAGCCAAATGCTAGTATGTATGAAAGCATGCATGGCAGCAGTTGCACCAGCATCCAACACCGCACACATAAATAAACACACACTCAACTGGTGTGTGTACCACTGTTAATAGCGTGCTAAACTTAGGAGCCTTGTAATACAAACATTGTGTTACTGTATACAGACTCTTATTCAAAGACTGGCTGTTGATAAGCCTCCTCATGCAAACCAACACCCTTTAGGCACACAAACAAAAAAACAGACGCGGGTGACACAAACTGATTTTTATGTTGCATTTCAATAAAGGTTCTTTATCAGTTTCCCTTGGCTGCTCCGAAGCCTTCCCCTGCCCCCACTGGCTGGAATTTCCTGTTTAAGCTCAGTTTGAGGCCCTGCTGTCTTAAGGAGGCATTCTAGTCCCCCTTTTGCTCACTGCACTACCTTTCTCTGTTTTCTGCTCTCTTTCCTTTGCTGACTACTACGTATTGTGTAAACTCATCTGACGCCTTGCTTCTAACTAGCACCTGAACTGTTCCTCCAGCGTTCAACTGTGGTGTTTCTGCTTGTTGTCGTCTGTGTGTGTCTCCACCATACTGACAGCCCAGTGTGATGTCCTGGCTATCTTCAGAGATCCCTGGCGTGAGGGTATGTGCCCTTGGACTACATCGTGGAAGCCAGCACCATGCAGTCCATGGGCATATACACTTGCCTCATGGCTTGGTTCTTCATGCAAGCCAACCCAGTCCGTGGTGGACCATCATCCACTGAAAACCAGCCCCAGAGCCATTAGGGTTTTTTTTCCTACTGCTTTTATACTATCCAAATACTCATCCATATTCCTCCTGTCTCCTCTTCTCTCCTTCAGGGTTTCATTGGAATCCCAGGCCTTTTTGGCCTGCCCGGTCCTGATGGCGAAAGAGTGAGTCCTTTTCAAATGTATATTTCTCTCAAGCAATCGGTAACTCAGAAAATGTACACAGACCAGCCGAATCCAGCTAATGGGCCTGCGAAAGGACAGCATTTCTTCTTCTGCATTTTGTACATTCAGCTGTCTTGTTGTTATAACACGAGAAGCAGTCTCCAGCTGTCCGAGATGCTGCTGTATAAAGCTGTGTGGGAGTGTTGATGACTCATAATAAAAGCCCCTCTTTTAAGGCCTTTGAACTGCCTGAACTCACTAAGGCCTCTTACTTCTGTACAGCCATTTGCCTACTTATGACACGGTCCAGAAGGTTGCATCAGCACAGGATAGGCTGTAATCACAACTTGTACCATCTGTAGCCAGAAAGATATACATAAAGCCGAGACTATGCATAGCTCTCTTCTTCCAGCAGACTCTTTTTCTCATTTAATCGACATATGTGCACAATGGAAGCCTAGATCTCTCATAATAGGTTAGAAAATATAGGCTAGGCTGCAGTCAGCTGCTGTTCACATCTGCTGAAGCAGGAGAGGAGACAGGCTTACGGCTATGGCTTTTTAATAGTGTGTTTTGGGCTTGAATCAGTTCTACCCAAAAGTGCTATGTTTTGATTTTGATATGGCTTTTTACATAATGTCTGACTCTGTCTTTCGTCTTTGTTTCTGTCTTCTTTTCACCCTTTCTGTTCTGCTTTCTTTTCTACTTCTGCTCTCTCTGTCTTGTTTGGATTTTCAGGGTATACCCGGCGAACCAGGGAAGAGGGGCAAGATGGGTAGGCCGGTAAAGTTTTGTCTCAACATACTTTGCAGATAATCTTTCAAAAATGTGATGAATTGTGCTGGATGTGCTCATTTTGAATGTTTGCTTTGTTATGGATGCTGATTATAGCTTTTAGAACTTTAAAGTTCAGAGACAAGTTTGGAAAAAAAAGAAAAATTCCCTGTATTTGGGTCAGATCGAAACTTTTTCTGCAAAGAATCCAACACACATGAAAATTTATAAGGTTTGCGTCATTCTTTCAATCGGCTAAGTATTTCCATGGCTGTTGGAAGGGTTAACTGCAGCCTGAATAGAGTGGAGTCCCACCAGCCGCATGTCGGGGTCTTGGATGTAACAAGAAAAAGGCTTTTGTTGGAGTAATGGGCTTTTGGTCCCCCCCAGCATGGAGCCAAGCCATTTGGAAGGAAGCCGCTGATTCTGTTGTGTGTGTCAGATATAGTGTTCAAAGTCAGTTTGACAGAGTGTTTTAGAAAGAGTGTGTAACCCCCGACACACACTGCTGAGATCATTCTGCAGCTGTTGCTTATTGGCTTTTCAGTAAATAAGGCATTTATTGGCCAAAACGTCTAAACACACGCAAGCGAGTGTCCACTATTGTGAGGCTTTTACAAGTAGATGCTTATTCTGTTATTAGGCAATTGTTTAAGAAGCAGCTGCAGATACAAATTTAGCGCTTCATAAGTTTGTGGGGCCTTTTGCATTTGATTTGATTGCGTTAGATTTATTTATTTTTTTTTGGAGTTTGTATGCGTGGGTGTTCTCCTCACTTAAAGAGACCTGCATTATAAGACAAGTTTTACAGCCATGAAAACGGCACAGGGATATAAAAATATCATTATTTTGGTCTGTTTAGTACCAATATCCGTACATTTCTTATGCATAACATCCTTAAAAGACAGCATTAAATGTACTGAAGTAAATTTAGAAATTAAGCACATTTCTGGCCTGCAAAAGCAACTGAAAGACACACACCTATCGTAATCACTGTCATCTGGTTTCAGTGCTTTTGCATGGAAAATGGAAAGCATGGACGCTTAATGAGATGATCCCTCAGAGATCATCCCTCTGCTCCCTGATGGAACAGAAGAACCACAAGAACACGAGCCAGACATTTTAATAGCCATCACCAGAGCACTTGTACTCTGTCGAGGAAGCACACACACGCACAGTTTGCCATCTACCAATGAGTCAAGAGCGAATATATCTAAAACCATGGAAAGCTTAAAAAGTTTCCAAAGTGCATTGCCAACATTTCTACAAAACCTTTTTTTCTGTTTGGCTGTGTTTGTCTGTTGGTGGTGGTTGTCTTTATCAGGCTCATCTGTTGCAGTTCTTTTATATCAGTTCAGTATCTTGCAGTAAGTGCTGCTGTTGTTTGATCCTTTTTAAGGTTGAGGCTGATGAAAAGGGTGGTCTGACATAATGTGAAAGCAGAAATACACTAAAGGCTCACATGACTCTCCTCAAAGGCTTTTTAAGTACTTGGCAAATCCACGTTTCCCACATTTGTCCTCAGCTCGTACAGCAGCGGCGACAGCTATATGATTCATCTTTTGGGTCACTGTCATCCTTCGTAGATGTGTGTTCCCCCAGCGCTCACAATTTTATCGTACTATAAAGCAGGCTTCTGTTGCACAATGACCCTACTTTCTTCTTCTTCTTCGTTTTTAGGTAGCATGGTACTCCACCTGCTACAGAAACAATGTGCAATTACAGCAGTTAGTGCTGTTAGGATCGCCTCATTGACCTGATGCAAAGTTTCAGGAGAAACATTCAGAAAGCCTCAGTCAAAGGGATTTATTATTGTCTAAAAGTGAGGTTGAAATGGCATTTTGTTTTCAAGAAACAACCTGCAAAGGAGTTGCGTTTAGTCAGCACAATTTGCTTCTAAGTATAGACAGAGATTTAAATGCAGTATATCTAAATCATCTCCACTCTTGCAGAAATAACTGACATTTTCAGGAGGTAACAGTAATTGGCATTTTGAAGCAATGCATTGAGGCCAGAATAGCAGAACCTAGCCATTATGAGTCTTTCTGAATGGTTTGGTTTAAAATGCCTTGGCTCCACTGCTTTATGCAGATGTGGTTTCTCTGCACTAAACCACCAACTGTTAGCAAAGCTCTGATTAGCTTCCCTGTTACTGCTAAATGGACAGGGTAATTACTTGGCTTACGGTAGAACAGTAGAACAGTTGGCTACACACAGCCTACAGCTGATAGATTTAATGCTTTTAATGGAGCCATTATACTCTTATTTTGCGCATATTTCAAATTACTTTATATTTAATGCTATATTTGACTCTGTGAAACTGTTATAATTGCCGCACTATTACAGTAGCAGCACTCTTGGCTGTGCAGCAGTCAGCAGTATTTGTGAAAGTGTGCTCTGTTCACTTGACTCTGTGGTTAAGGCCATTCGCATTGGCATATTTCCCCCAACTACAATGCACTTTTTTTTATTTGCATCAGTATTTGCACAATCAATGCAAATACAATTGCCTTGTGTGCACTAAAGTGACTGTAACTAAATATGCTTATTACAGCAGTAGATCACAAGACTTGTAGAGATGACGCTCCAGAGAACGATCATCCATCTCCAGTGATCATTATCTCTGAAGAGCTTTATACCATCTTTCAGCTTCTTGGTTTGTTTTTGCTTCCTTAAATGTGCTGCTTTGGTTCGCTCTCATTGCTTATCTCAATGTGTCATTTGGCCAATAAAGAAGCAACTGAAAACTTCCTGCTCAGGCTATGACAGGCTCCTTCAGTTAGTGAATCAGTGGATTTGGGGGTGGGGGGGGGCAGATTACAGTGGGCATCACATGGCCAGAACCACTCCTATAATGAATAGTTGTGTCCCTCCATAAATGCTGGATGTGTCTATAAGGAGCTGCTCACCAAATCAATTTGAATGCTGTGTTCACATCTGCGCGTTTCCCCCAAGTTGCCCAAAAATCAGTTGTCTCTGAGCTGAACTAAAAGCAACAGGACATACATTTATGAATACCTACGTTTGAGTTGCTGTATGTCGCCAACATTAAAGTTCCTCTCTCTGTTTTCAGGGGTTTCCTGGTGACTTTGGGGAGAGAGGACCGCCTGGGCCAGATGGAGAGCCAGTATGTCACACGCTTACTTACCCACACACACACACCTGATGTTTACTGTAACATTTTCACAGTGCTTGTGGCGAAATCCTCAGTTGGTCCAGCAGTTTGCCTCTGTGTTTGGGTTTTGTTTGAAGTTGTTCTCGACAAGCATCGCTATTGCATTTCATTTCATGTCATGCCTCCAGCTGCTGTAGATCATTTTCCTTGGCACATATTTTCCAAAAAAGAAAAAAGCTGTATTAAATGTAGCTTTTCCTATTCGCCGCTGTAAACTGGGTCCCAACACACGTATAGCTTCACAGCCATGAGAAGGCGATATCCAAGAATAGTAAATGATGTAACAGGATGCCATTTTGATGACTCCCCCCATTCATTAATGACGGACCAGCAAAACCCAGTCTGTGTAATTTCATCCATATGGAAGACAAATAATTGGACCGTAGCATTTCCACTATTTTTGATATTCCTACAAATTTGGGACTTCATAAGCCCGTCAGTGAAAACTCTAGAACAAAAACATAAAAAGTTACACTTGATGCACACTGAACTACGCATAATAAAAGTGAAGTTAAGGTTTATGTTCTAGAAAACACTTCACCTATCCATTTCTGACTTTTCCAATGAGTCAGGCTTTTAGAGCAGGCAGCTGAACTGCTAATAAATCCTTTTTTGGGCTGTTTATTCTCTTCCTGAGAAAAAGACCCATCTTCCAAAGTGGATTACGCATTAGATTTATCAAATGTTATTATGAAATTATCAGTAAGCTTATGGAATATATGAAAATATATTTATATATACTTTGCTTTTTCCTTCTCCACTCTTTGTTGTCTTTACTTGTGATGACATGTTTAATGCATTTTACTCCTGCAAAGCAAGCAGATTGTCTTCAAATCTTGATGAAGCTTAAAATGTTTGGGGGAAAAAGCAGAATATACTTATTTAATCTTAGATGCTTACTGGAAAAGTCAGACTCAACAAGGCTGTGCTTCTGGGGGGCATTGAGCTATCAGTAATTTCAAATGCAGAGGGAAAGCTATCATCAGTAGATGTATAGTTTGTTATTTGTTTGTGGGTAGCTGCAGTGGAGAAATGTCCTGTAGATGGATGTACCATCAACCTCCTATGAGGCCTATTGGGAAGTCATCAGATTTGCTGTGATGATGGTGTTGGTGATGGTGTCATAAGTCACCAAATAAGTAATCCTTTGAAGAAAAATGACCATGGCCATGGATAAAACAGTCAACTTCATGATGGTGGTAAATAAAAGAAAATACCATTTAAACAATGACATCACCTACTGCTTAATGTTGTTGCCTTTTGATGCCACCAGTTTTGCTGTTGCCATGTTGGTGCTTTAAAACTGGGCATCATGAGCAATAGGAAACTTGTCATTAGCTAATGAGGTTATCCAGTGCACATACTTTATAATTTTCCATAAGTTACAAATTAAACTTTGTGTTTTCAATATAACCACCATTAAGTCATCAGGAAAGTGTTTACTGAGGTCACAGAACAAGGGAGCCAAGGTTTCTTTTCCCATAGACTTCTACACAACTGGGAGACTTTTTGCAACCAGTGGAGTCGCCCCCTGCTGGCCATTAAAAAGAAAGCAGGTCTCTTTTGCATTGGCTTTACGTTTCCAAAGTTTAGTGAAAGAAACTACTTTCTTTCACTGAACCTTTATGCTGTCTATGAATAAAAGTCGAAAATGAGTGACATAGATTTTCTTTAACACTGAATGAGTATACTGTACTAACTCCTGGATATTTCACTGGGTTAAAGTAAAACCCGTTAATGGCCTTAATTAGGATACAGTCTCTGTCCTCTTGTCTTTCTTTCTTTTCTTTCTTTTTTTGAGGTAGAACCTGCATATTTGAAAAAGCCACAGTGGGACGATGGTCTCACATCCCTTTTACTTCTACCTGAGACCCCTCACATATTCATGCACACAGCCCCCTCTCATAAGCTGCGAAGAACACTGAGCCACTCTTCTGAGCATGTTTGTTTTAAAAAAGGGCCAATAACCCATGAAACTTGCTCCTTTTCCCTCTCTCTTCATCTCACTAACTCTCTCTCTCCTCCTCTCCAACTAGGGTAACATGGGAGCCCCCGGTCCAAACGGAGTTCCTGGACTTATTGTGAGTTGTAGTTTGTGTGTTTTCTGTGCACAATCTCGGCTGCAAATGTTTAAATGAAACTGAATATACCTGCAAAACTGGGGGGGAAAGGAGAAAACTTTATTAGCTTGCATTTATGTCGCCTGCCAGTTTGGTGGGAATCTAATTCATATATTTAATATAGATATTAGGTGAATGTGGATGGTTCTTAGACGCCAGGGCTTTTTTCACAGTGAGTGCAAAGCCTGAATTGTGCAGTTTATATCTGCTATTTTCTCACATGAAGAACAAGGCACTCGTGTGCAGTTTATCAATCACACAGACCTTAACAGTGCATCTTGTCCTCCTCTTGAAGCGCCCTTTTAATAACTATTTTTAGAACAGAGCTGCCCCCCGCCCACCCATCACCTTGCCCTCCATGCTTGCCCAGCCCGACAGCCGCATAATTGTGTATGATTATAATGTCTCCCTGGTTTCTCTTGTTGCGTCCCGTCTTCACCCATTGCTGCCACTCCTCCCGACCTATTCTAGGCCACCGGTGGTGGTAGTAGGCCTGTAATTGAAGGACTCTGATTACAGCCCTAGTCTGAGCTTTGTGTCCTCTTTATCCGTCTTATCCGTCAGCATAATGTACAGTACGTAGCAGCAGGACGGAGCGCCACTACAAAGATAAAAATATACAGTCACTCTTCTCTGGGGACTCCAAAGCTGAGAAGCTTTGGGTGAAGGCTGGCAACTACTGAAGTAGAGAAAATGTCTAGACAACGACTCTCACTTAGAAATACACTCAAAATAGATTGTTTCTCTTTTCTTATTTTTCCTTATATTTAACAGTTGAAAAATGAACCAAATTTCATTGTGTTAAAGACTGCCATTCTGAAATACAAACAAGACCTACTTTGATGTCATGAAGCCTCATCTGTGGCAGTTTTTCACCAGTATGATGTTTCCGAGTCTATGATTATGCTAGGAATCACTGGAGTTCATTATCAGTCTTCTCCATTAGCTGAAATCACATCTCACATCACATGTAATCACATCTCACCATCTCTGTGTTTTATTTGCAATACGCTGACTGTTTATGATGCATTTTCACTATTAGTACAAGTGCATGCTCCAATGCTGTTTGACATGTCTGTGCTGTTTGGTGTGCAATAGGATGTTTTTTCAATAAGTCCCAAAAGGTTGATTCTGTTCATCTGGACGAAGCGTTTTCAGTAGGAGAAACGTTTCGTCACTCATCCAAGTGACTTCTTCAGTCTCAGCTTACTGCAGGTTTCCCCAACCTTATAAAGAGTACATTTGCGCAATAACTGAAACTAGCCCACTGCATGATCAATGGACTGTGAAGTCAGTTCTTTGATATGCAAATTTTCATGACTGAAAACGCTAGATTAACAGAATCAGTCTCTTGCGATTTACTTACCTGGATGATTGAGCATGCATGTCAGCTGATCTCAGCTGACCCTTCTCACCCTGGACACAGTCTGTTTGACCTGCTCCCCTCAGGCAGGAGGCTCCGGTCCATTCGCACCAGAACCTCTCGCCATAAGAACAGTTTCTTCCCCTCTGCTGTCGGACACATGAACAATAACCGTATGACTGTTCCCACCACTAACACATGACCCTACGCTGTGTCACTGCATCATTCCATGTTTGGCACTGATCACCACCTGCACTCATGTATATATCATGTATATATCTATCTATCTACTTAGCACTTTTAATTCTTATTCTCATTTTTATTTTCATGTCTATTTAAGCTTAATTTATAACAGTGTTTATAACAGTATGTTTGCACTGAAGCACCGCAGCAATTTCCTAATGTTGTGAACCCGCTCAACATTTGGCAATAAAACCCTTTCTGATTCTGATTCTGATTCTGATTCTGATTCTGATCAAGACATGTTTTTATAGGGTTTCATATGTGCATAAATACAAAAACAGGCCTTTTTAGCCTTTTGCTAGCTGGTTACTGGGCAACCTTTTGGCATCTCATTGTATCATGCATAACTTAAGTTTTGAGGCTACAAATGAATCAGAATCAGAATCCGATGTTATGCTTGGGAAATAAAAATGATACGATCCCTTTGTAAGGTCTTATAGTTGTTAAAATGCAAAATCCAGGTTATAGATGCATTAGACAGATGGATTTCAATGTGTGCACAGAGCGGAGGCAAGTATTTCTCATTGCAGCATCATCCTCCAAAAACACACACAGAGACACACAAAAATACATAAGGACCTTCAAGTTTGAATACTTGAATACCCCAAAACTGCAAATCTGTATCTTTCGAATGTGCAAAATTCAGTTTCAGAGTTCATTTGTGGGGAACAAAAGTCTATACAGAAGTGAATCTGCTGTTTTAAGAGAGCAGCTAAGTGTCAAGTGAGAGTTCAGGTAGAGTGATAATAGACAAGAATTCATTGAAATTAAGATTAATGTGTTTCTTCATGCATTTCTAGCTATTTGTGAGCAGGAAATATGCCGTTGAAATTAACATTTAAGTGTGAGACTAGAAACTATAGAGCAGATCTTGTTGTTTTAGAGACAGATCAGTCCAGCAGGATATGACTTAATTATCAGGTATTAGATTCCATTAGATTAGAAGTTTGGGGGGAAGGTTGCCTTTTAACTCACAATACCAAATTAAGTGAGTTGCTCCGAGGTGCAATTTTGCAGCTTATACTTGATAACATCCTCTGTCAATTATTCACTGGGGCTAATGTTTGAAACACTAAGCCAAGGCTACTCTTTGATTTAAGCTTCAGATGCACAATCTTGGCTTTTGACCACAACATCTATTCATTCTTCCCGGTGTCAGTCATATATTATCATCCATTGTTTTATGTTGTGTGTGATGTGATAGCGAGGCTGGAAGCAAGACAGTGAATTTATTCTTAATCAATCCCAAAGAGCGCTCTTATTGTATATGTGTTTTTTACATTAATGAATGGGGCCTGGGCCACATCTTTGTTCGTTATGCGTGTGATATCATTATTTATTAATGTGTTTCTTGTTTATCCCATCTTCTTGCATTAGGGAGACATGGGACCTGTGGGACAGATTGGCCCGCCAGGACCTAATGGACTGAAGGTAATCTCTCACACACATAGAGATAGAAACTGTTGCCTTCACTGTCTTATTTTTATCAGTTATTGTATATGCAATAAAACAAGAGATTTTTAAGAAGGCCTATTTTAAGCTTTTGAATTTGGATTAGTTACCAGTTATGTGCCGTAAAGATGTCCTTTTGATCGAATTTGGCTTTTGAGGTGCCTTTCAACCAGTTTGTTGGTGCTTTTTCCAGGGGGTGCCTGGAAATCCAGGAGAACCAGGACTGAAAGGTGATAAGGTGATCTGAATATTCCTGTTATTGACCTGTGTTTAAGCAGCATGTGATGGATATGTAGTCTTTTGCATCCTACCGTAGATATTTCTGTCCAGAGTTTAGACCTTAAACAGCATGCTTTCATTAGGTGTCACCTGCAAATTAACTTATATAAACCTCTGAGGATTGTTTCTATTGGTGTAGATGAGGTTTCCATATGCATATTTTTGTGAAATCTATTATGGAAGCATTTTAATTTAAAGCAGCCAGCCAAGCTATTGAAGAAAATGAAAGAAAAGTAGACAGACATTGTCCTTGAAATTTAAAACAAACAGCAGCATGAAGAGACCACTCAGCACTGATGATTTAAGGAGGCTTAACTAGAAGGCCTTTTAAGGACAGCAGTAAAATCTGGCTGCCTCTACTAAAACCAGAACAGTGCACAATACCTTAATGATGGTAAAGCACAAATAGTCAGATCTGAAAGTGACTGAAAGACCTTCATCAGAGGCCTCATGTTTGAAATTTGGTTTATTGGACACTTCTCACTTTGCATTTGTAATTACTGCAGTTACTCATTATTACTCATTTGTTTTGTGCTGGAACGGCCTGCAAAACATGTGGTGTGGCAAACTGCAGCAATGCCTTTCATAATACATACTGACACCACATGGAATAGTTGGCTAATCCAGTAAATAACACTCGCTGTGTGTGGATATTCATAAAGTGTAAACTGCTAATTAGTATTGTCTGTTTAAAAAAAATAAAATAAAAGCTTGTATTTGGAAAAGTGGAACATTTCATTCCCCCCTAATGGTTTCCATTTTTTTTTTCTTTTTTTCTGTCCATACCTCATCCATCCACCTATGTATGCGTGTTCGTCTCCTCCTCTCTCTCTGTCAGGGTGAAATTGGGATTCCTGGAGAGCAAGGGGAGATTGGATTCAAAGGAGACAAGGTACGTCACCTTTGCAACACAGTTGTGCACGCCTCACATGCACACGCTCTCTATCTCACTGCTTTCTGACCTCCTCAGCCACCGTACGGAACGCTACCTGCAGTACACTCGTGTTACACAGCCTTTGTCTTTGCAAAATGACTTTTCCAGATGTCTGCTGTTCAGCTTAAGGAAATTCATGTGTTCACCCTCCACATTTGTCTCTGTGTGTAAGCAAAATTCAAATCCATCGCAGAGCAGAGTGGCCTCAAGAGATAGCACAATCTTGAACAGAGAGTCATGCATGTCGAATGTCTGCTTTGCTAGAAAATAAATTAAGCTTCTGATCCTGTCTGACTGTCTCTCTGAGTTTTTAACTTTTGTTTGTATTGGACAGGGTGTCCAGGGGGCCCCAGGTTTACCAGGCATCCGTGGGAAACCGGGACCACAGGTTAGTTCTTGTCTGGGAATGTATTCATGAAAACCAGGAATACATTTAACTGTTAAAATGTGGATAAGCAATTAGATAAGCAATAGTTTAGTTTTTGTTTGTTTGTTTGTTTTTGCCTTCATTGGTCCTTAAGCTATTTCCTTAATAGCCTTTGTGCTAACAGTTTGGCCAGAAAACAAAACTCAGACATACCAGTTAACTTAGCAGAAAGCTGAAAACTGCAAGCTCAGCAGTGTCAAAAGGTCCAAAACCTGCACATTATGTAATCTTTAATGTTTAAAGTAGGGTTTTTGTTAATCAACAGTAAACATAACTATTTTTATAGCCTGTTATGTCCAGGACTATTTCTTGGCCTGATGCAACAATTTCCTATCCATGAGGTTTACAAGCATCCATTAGAGTGTCCAGGAAGTCGCTGCTCTTTGCCAGGAAACTGTCACCAGCATTATATCAGGTCAAGTGGCTCTATAGTGTAGTGGTTTCTATAGTTGCCTAACAAGTGAGAGACCCCTAGTCTGATCCTAGAAGGAGGCACAAACCTTTATAGGGTTGCATCAGATGTAAAAAATCTGCCAAATCAAACATATGGAGCTACCCACTGTAGCGATCCCTTGTGAATAATGGAGCAGCTGAAAGTAGCATTTCAGTCTCTCAGGAAGTTAAGTCCAGCTTTACTAACCACACCCAGGACTGATTATGCCAGACTTGCTGAATCAAGAAATCACTTAAACAGAACCTGTCTGACAAAGTTAAGTAGATCTTAAAAAGCAGCACATCACGATGTAAAGAAACATCTGAGAAACAAAGTCAGGTGGAAAAGGGTTCCAGTAAACCACGGTGAGTGCCATTATTCACAACTTGAAACAGTGGTGAAGCTTCCCAGGAGTGACCGGCCGATCAAATTTACTTCAAGAACACATCAACGACTCATTTAGGCCTCATTTGCCTCAATTAAGGTCAGAGGTCATGATTAGAAAATAAGAAAGCGACTAGGCAAAAATGGCATCTGTACAAGAGAGGAGGAAACCACTGCTGACCAAAAAGACACACAAAGACTCGTCTCACATTTGCCATAAAACACCTTGATGAGCCGCAAGACTTTTGAGAAAATATTCTGTGGACTGACGAGACCAACTTTGAATTTTTTGGAAGCTTTGAGTCCCGTTACAGCTGGTGTAAAACTAACACAGCATTTCATAAATAACACCATACCAACAATCAAACATGGTGGTGGTAGTGTGATGGTCAGCATTGCTGGTTCAGGACGTGGACAACTTGCTGAGACTTGATTGATCAGTGAGCAGTGCTTTCGTACCTGTTGAGCTCATTTCAAACATAACCTGCTCCAGAAAAAGTTAGGTCTTTTGCCTTGCCAATGCACCCCATTAATAAGTGAACCACATTCATAAAACAGACAAACAAGTGGTAACACTGAAGTTACATGGATAAGCCCAAATCCTGCTTCGTAGTACAGGACTCAGCTGCTGGCTGTCCCAAATGCACAGACATTTGCAAATGTCACTGATCCTCTCATCTCATTTTCAGCATGAGTTTTTATTTCTTATCACATCCAACTGTTTCAAGTCTTTCTGTTTTACAGGGAAAGCCAGGAGAGAAAGGTCCCGATGGTACCCCTGGACCTCTGGGCCCTGAGGTTTGTATTTACTCCTTTGTTGTTGCATTTGATGTCTGTATTTCACAGACAGAATAATAATCGATGCCCTTTTTAATCTTGATAGGGTTTTCCTGGTGACATGGGACCACCAGGAGAGAACGGCCTTGAAGGACCAAAGGTTAGTAAAATCATGATCTAAGCTAAGCAGTCCCTAAACTAACTCATGATTCAAAACAGGGACAGAACTTGGCTAGTGCTCCACAGCAACACTGGGAGAGATACAGTGGCTCTTGAGCTAAATTATAACGCCAGCCCCCTAATATTCACATGATGATAATGTTTTTATGTATTTTCTTTTTAAGTAGGTGTAATACCACTGCCTTATTTTAGTTTTGAGCGTTACTTTTGCTTATACTTGATCATAAACTAAACATCATCTGGAGAAAGTTTCAGTAGATGATAGCATTTAATGGGGCGATCGTGGCTTAAGAGTTGGGAGTTCGCCTTGTAATCAGAAGGTTGCCGGTTCGAGCCCCGGCTTGGAGGGTCTCGGTCGTTGTGTCCTTGGGCAAGACACTTCATCCGTTGCCTACTGGTGGTGGTCAGAGGGCCCGGTGGCACCAGTGTCCGGCAGCCTCGCCTCTGTCAGTGCGCCCCAGGGTGGCTGTGGCTACAATGTAGCTTGCCATCACCAGTGTGTGGATGACTGGTTGTGTAAAGTGCTTTGGGGTCCTTAGGGACTAGTAAAAGTGCTATACAAATACAGGCCAAGGAACTGTCCGATAACACTGGAGTCATGAGGATTCGTCCTCTGGGGCCATTGTTGTCTGTCTCAAATTTTTATGGCTGTCCATCCAATCTAACTAACAGACCTGTATCATTTTCCCCATAACAGTGCTGCTACTGTGGCTCAAAACACATATGTAAATGCTACAATTACTTTTACAATTGTTTTACTGTCTTTTACCCATCAAGGGAAAACCAGGGGCTAGAGGTTTACCAGGCCCACGAGGGATCCCTGGCTTGGAGGTAAGACTCTCAGACGCCACCCACATAAGAATGACCCCGCTGTCCCTGACAGGCATTCAAAGATTTATGGCACAATGATTTTTTTATTTATTTTTTTGCTAAGGAACACTTAATGTCCCTAAAAATAAGCCATGCTAAGATCAATATCATCTGTTTCCAGGGAGACGAGGGCCCTATTGGACCACCGGGCCTAACAGGACTCGAGGTGAGTTATTGGTTAAACACCTGCTCCTATGAAAATAGAGGATACGAGAGAAAGATAGTCAGGTCTCATGTAGGCCATAAAACAAGGCTCATTACTTTCCACCAGAGTATCGTAAGTTAGAACAACACAATGTGCGCATGTTTGATCAGTGAAAAACAAGGGCTATAATTGCCTGTTTCTGTAGTTGTATCGTATAATTTAGCATGTTTGTCTAAATTGTATCCCATGCAGAAGCATCCTATTTCTATCTGTGGTAAGCTCCTCACCAAAGATAGAGGGAGGGGAAGGGACAGAGCTATCACTTAGACTGTGAAAAGCATTGCAATGTGATGCTAAATTTGTCCCCAAGCGTGACAATCAACTAAATTAATACTTACTGTTTAAATTAGCGTGGTGTTTGCACCCCAGGGTTAAACTTTTACTACAGAGTAGACAGTAACCTAACCACAAAGACAGAAAGAGCTATACAAGATCAATATGTGGCTTGCTTTAAATCATGTGTTACTCCTTTTAATTCTCAGCCAGCTCCATCGTACGTATTTTAACTTCACAGCTTTAGCTTTATGCATGCGCAACATTCGCTGTGCCACAGTTAGAGATCATATGAACGGTGATAAAGTAGGCTCTCTTTGTGGGTTTTTCTTGCTTTGGAGAAGTCAGAAGTCTTGTGTTCTGTGTCTTACACAGCCTCCTGTAGCCTCAGGAGATTTTACTCATGGTGCATGCAATTCTTGATCATGGCCACTAGGGGGCAATAATTGCAATCACCATGTTTATAGGTGGAACGATTTATAGGTGTCATAAAATGCTTGAAGACAGTAATGGGCCACTGCAGAAGCATAAGATTTGTGATTGTGACTATTAAAATATTTTTGAAATGACTGAAATTTTAAAAAATTATTTTCAGAATAAATATTTGGTCAAGCTTACACTTCACAGCAAAACAAACTCAGATGCTACCTAAGTAATTGTCATCCCATCCTTTCTTCCACTCATCTGCACTTTCTTTCAGCCTAACTCCCTCCACACTCACCCTCCTCCCACCCACTCGCCTGCATCAGACTCTAACCTCCTTTTTGTGCTCCTTCCGAGGGGAAGCGCCGTACGACTCCTCCGGGAGTTGTGATTGATCTCTGGCCAGGTGCCGCAGGTCCTCCTACTCCTCCACCTCATCAGCTAGCTGTCTTTCAGCTTCAGCACAGACTGACACTCTGTATCGCTGCATTAGCCTCTCTCTTTTTTATCCTCTCCCTCATCTTCTCATTTGCTCTTCATTTGTCTCTCTCTCTCTGCACAATGAATGATCTTCCTCTAATCTAAAAAAGATGATAAGAAGAATTCTTGGAAATCTCTAATTAACTGCAAGAATCTGCCTTCACCCTTTGTATCTTAGAGCCTTATCCAGCACTGCGTTGTAAAAGCAGCTGAGCAAACCTGAGTAAAACTTTGGTACCGTTGAGTCACTCAATCAAGAACTATGGCTCA
>NW_005187403.1:5902909-5913697 GCF_000239375.1 Pundamilia nyererei | reverse complement strand
TTTCCCGCTTCTCTCCTCAAGCTGTCATCTCACAGGAAAAAGATCTTTTATCCTTGCTGAGAATCTGGGATTAACATTAATGATGCGTTCACTGGCAAGTGCATCCCTCATTATTCATCATCCTGTGCTAAAATCTTTCAGGGTAGAATGGGCAGGCAAGGATTCCCTGGGATACTCGGTACAGAGGGAGTTAAGGTGAAAAAAAACCCACTTTTATTTCTGATTTTTTTTTATTGCTTTTTTGGCAAAATACATTGAAGAACATTAAATTCATTATTCTAATCTTTTAAGTAATTGCATATTTCTCTCTGCAGGGAGAGCCCGGCATCACTGGAAATGTTGGACCCATGGGAGAGAGAGTAAGAAACCCTTGGCGGCTTGGCTGCTTTTTGCCAATTCATTAATTCAAACATCTATTAATTCATCCATTCAACATGTTTCAGGGCTTGGTGGGCTTCATTGGACCTGTGGGAGAGGCGGGACTGGCAGGAGAGAAGGTAATAATTTGCGGGGGTTTTTCCCATGAATTTATTTCAATAGTCTTTACAAGATCACGTTGAAGAGAAAACACTGAACTTGTGCAATTTTAGGGAGATCGAGGGGAGATGGGCCTTCCTGGACCACCTGGAGAAAAGGGACCAACGGTAAGACAGAATGACAGCTAGCGTGTGGAGGGCTTTCACACTGAGAAAGAATGACGTTTGAGTCTGTTAAAACGTGACCTCAAGATTACATTTCCAAAGAAGGTATCTTGTCTTTGTTAAAAATCCTAAGAAATGGTCATTTTAGATTAAACTGTGTCTGTTATTCCCATGGGAATATAGTGCTGTGAGGGATTAAGCACACATGTACCACAAGAATATGACAGAATATGTTGGTTTTTTTCCTCAAAGCACAGCTCAGTCGTCACAGTTCAGGCAGCTTTAAACCCTGTATTCTAAGCAGTGGTTTGGCAATTGACAAGAGGGCTTTAACTGGGGAACAGAGCTTGTAATATTCATTCAAACAAAGGTGGAAATAATTCCAGTGAATCCGTTGTGATATTTTACCTCTGTGATGGTATTAATGGTCAGAAAAGTGCTGACAGTCCTGCTGGAAATTTTTCAAAAGAAAACACAAAAATAGAAAGAGGATATTGTTTTTTTTCGGACATCGCTTGATAATTTCTCTACCGTCTGCAGGACCTCTGAGTAATTCCCTCAGTGTTGTGCACTTTCTTTTACCCCAGGGGTGTCAAACATACAGACCGCAGGCCAGAACAGGCCCACCAAAGGAATCCAGTCTGAACCAATGTAGGATTTTGCAGAGTTTAAACGTTATTACAGTAGCCTTTCTTTATAATGACAGTGGAGTGAGACAGTCACTGGGGAAATGGCCGGTTTATTCATTGTCAGTGATTGTAGTCCATTATATTAAAAGAAAGGGTAACATTTAGAGATGTTTTGTTTTTTTTATAGTTTGTTATGCAATGGTTTCACTGGCCTGGCACGCTTGAGATCACATTGGTCTGTATGTGGCCCAGGAACTAAAATTAGTCTGACATCTCTGCTCAGTGGTTAGTACTGTCGCCTCAGGTCCTAAGTTCAAAATGCCATCGAAAATATCACAAGATAAACTCTCCCAAAGGGATTTGACTGAGGTGCCGGCTTAGAGCTCCACACAGTGGCTGCACGCTGCTCTGAATACTGAGGATGCGTTGAGCGTTGAGAGGAAGATCAATAAAGGATAACTTAGCTTAACCTGCTCTTTCAAACAGAGTTCGTCGACTCTTTATCGTGTAGGGTCTTTTACGGACTTGTCTAATGTATGCGACTTGCCGGAGTGGATAAGAATTTAGTCATCATTGTTGCTCAAGGAGAGAAGGTTTTCCTGCTGGCTGACAGCCAGTTAGATTTCTCAGAGGACTTCACCACACACACACATACTCACTCACAAGGAAGTTCTGTGTTGGCCAGCTACAAAACAGAAACAGACCCTCTGGAAAAGTCTGCATCATACAATGTGAGGGGAGCTGACCAGCAGACATCTATAGTCACTAACAGAGTGCTCATACTGCAGGCTTCTTTGTTTTATTCCTGCATGACATCAGAACCGCCTACTGTGCTATAAGTTTGTGTATTGGATAGATTTTTATTGCACTCGGCTGTCTTGAGTAGTTCTGACTGAAGTACTCCCCATTATATAGTTATGCTTTTACAAATGGCCTGGCCAAAAACGAGCTACTATAAAAAAAAAAAAATAAGAGAGAGAGAAAAGCAGCCAAAAGTAGTATGTTTTCCTACATAAAATCATCACCTCATGCTGTCTATTTTCTTTCTGTTCCGCTTTCTCTTTCATCGTTACATAAAACGTATTTTCCAGCGGACAGAGCTTTTCTCCAGATGTATGTTTGAACTACCAATGGAAAGATGGACAATTTATTGCCTCAAACACATCTCAGTGCAATTTGGAGAATGAGTTTGGCCTTTATGTCAACACCTTTCTGCTTAAATAAACTTGCTTTGTAATAGGTGAAAGTGTCAGAATATCATCATTTTGTGTTGTTTTTGTGTTTTTGCCTGATGTGTATCAGTTGTAATCGATGTACTGAGTTTATGTTTATCTATGTTTGCACACCAGGGTCACCCGGGGGGACCAGGTGAGGCCGGACCTACTGGACCACAAGGAAGACCAGTAAGTCACCATACTTTTGCATATTTTGCACTTTCTTTTTACTCATTCATAGTTGTATATGATCCTCTCTAATCATAGTGATGACAGTGAGTGGTTACTAACAATAGTAAGTGTCTGTTTCATAGACATTTGAAATATTAATCAATTAACTTTTTCTTATTTTTTTTTAAAGTATTTTAATTTCATTCATTCGTAGATTATATTTTAAGTAATTTTAGTTACCCACATTCTGTAGGTTTCTCTGAGCATTATAAAACCTGGCAGCCTCCCGCCGAATGTGCATTACCCTCCTGTCAGTCAAAAGCCCAACACCTATAACCAATTAGAAGCTTCCCCTGCCCCCCGTTCTTTGCCGTGGCCGGCTTTGACAGAGCGGGCCAATCATTGGTTGAAAGCAGGGGCCACTGAGCCACCAAAACAAATATAAATACGGGGGGTTTGGGGTGCAGCAGGACAGGATTCCAGAGCAGACCCTTTAATTGATGTGAGTGACAGATCTAACAACAAACCCTATAGTGTGTTCCCGAGGTCAGGCTGCCCTGCAAGGTCAACAGCCAGGGGGCTCTGTGGTCTGTCAGTGTAAACCTTTGTTTTATCTCTGTCCCTCCCCCTTGTTTTCTCTTTATCCCCCATTTTCCTTTGTTTATCAGGGCCCTCCTGGAGCGACTGGGCCAACTGGTACCAGAGGGCCTAAAGGCTTGCGGGTAAGTCGAAAGGTTCACGTGAGTTTAGTTGGGGGGTTTTTTCTTTGCAGCTTAGGTGTTGACTGGCGTTCTGCAGTCACTGTGTCACAGATCCCAGCCTTGAGAACAGATCATAGACTTGGCAGAAGAGTGTGTATATACACCATTTTCTGTTTTGCATATCCTCTGCTGTGTGTTTATAGGAGATCTGTGCTACTGCTTTCAGAGCTGTTTGGTGAATAAGGTGAAGTGATGTGTGGCGGGATCTGAGCTGATGTTATAGATGTTTTAAAGGACGCGGGTGCTTCTGCACACATATGCAGTTTCAAAGTTGAAGAATTAATGTTTCAGCCTTTTTTGGGGGGGGGGGGCGAACTCATTGTGAGCACTAGAAGAGCTCTGGTGATGTAAACCAAATGCTCTTTTCTTCATTCCATAGAAATGGAACAATAACTGGTGGTTATGGGAACGAGTCATTGTTAGTCCAACATCACTTCTGTTGTGGTTGGAAAATGGGATCTGGCTTTTGTTGCTCATCTGGAAGCTGCTTGCAGATAAATATAGTAAACTGGGGAAGCAGGGTTTATGTTAATGATTAACTAAGATTGGATTGAATTATTCTGCTTTAATAGCAATCTGACACATCACTCACAAATGCCACTGCTGAGGCTTTATAACACGACTCGTGACTAAGGGAGTAATTCCCATCCATCCATCCATCTTCATCCGCTTTATCCGAGGCCGGGTCGCGGGGGCAACAGCCTAAGCAAAGAGGCCCAGACCTCCCTCTCCCCAGCCACCTCCTCCAAGGCGTTCCCAGGCCAGCCAAGAGATATAATCTCTCCAGCGTGTCCTGGGTCTGCCCCAGGGCCTCCTCCCGGTGGGACATACCTGGAACACCTCACCGGTCACTACGCCCCTACCCATAGGTGAGGGTAGGGGCGTAGATCGACCGGTAAATTGAGAGCTTCGCTTTTACACTCAGCTCCCTCTTCACCACGATGGACCGGTCTAGGTGCATTACTGCAGCTGCAGCCCCAATCCGTCTGTTGATCTCCGGCTCCCTTCTCCCATCACTCGCGAACAAGACCCCGAGATACGTGAAGTCCTCCACTTGGGGCAGGAACTCATCCCCGACCCGGAGTGGGCACTCCACCCTTTTCCGGCTGAGAACCATGGCCTCAGATTTGGAGGTGCTGATCCTCATTCCCGCTGCTTCACACTCGGCTGCGAACCGTTCCAGTGCGAGCTGGAGGCCTTCACCCGATGAAGCCAACAGAACCACATCATCCGCAAAAATCAGAGATGAGATTCTGAGGCCACCAAAGCGAAAGCCCTCCGCCACTTGGCTGCGCCTAGAAATCCTGTCCATAAAAATTATGAACAGAACCGGAGACAAAGGGCAGCCCTGGCGGAGCCCATCACCCACCGGGAACGAGTCCGACTTATTGCCGGCAATGCGAACCAAGCTCTTACAACGGTTGTATAGGGATAGAATGGGGAGTAATTCCCCTGTAATTAAATAGAAATTCAATGGATTTTATTTGAAATTACACTAAAAACACTAGAATAAGTAACAATATTTAAGTACTGCATAAGCAATTATTAGTAGTGCGCAATTTCATGCTAAGTTTGCAGAAAAAGAAACAATATTTCATCATCTTACATCATGAACCCGCTCTACTTATCACGGTGCAGGCCACATTATGGAGTGGATAATCTTGCCTTTTTACATCGCTTTATTTGATATTCATTATGTTGATGTGTATGATGGATGTTGTCTTATTCTATAATTCCATTAAAATGATGGAGCAAAGTCTAACTTAATTTTTGTTCTTTCGCAATTACTGTGTAAGCAAAACCTTCGAGCTTCCGAGCAGTTTGCAGGAAAGGAGCGTCTCCTTTCCTGCAAACTACATGGAAGTTAAACCACTTCATAATACATATAGTGTGCTTACAATGTAAGGTAGGGAAATATTGTTTGTTTTTCCACAAAATTACCACGAAATGACTTATGCAGTGCATGAAGTTACTTTCCATGAATAATTTCCTTTTCTATGAAATTCCTGAATTTACTTAAAACTATTCCTGCACTACCTAAAATTACTTACCGATTACTTAAATTTACTGTTTCTTTGTCTCCTTAAAAACCTACTTGTTGCCCTCCTATTCTTTCCCCCTTGTTCGCCCCTTTTCTCCATTTTTAAAAAAATCTCATTATTAGATTTTTGATATATTTTTTATTTTTTGAAACCTCGTGTAAATACATTAGCATTATAAATTGCACTTGTGAGGTTAATACTTATAAAGTGATAGGAGCAGCGAGTTAGATTATTTTACACTGCTTAGTACTCTAGAGGAAGTTAGAGCACCTGTGTTTTTTTTTCTCTGTTACGACCTGTTTAACACTTCCCCAGTGTTGTGGCAACAAACTCTATGCAAATAGACTTCAGATAATTAGCAGACACAGATAATGCCAATAACAACACTGCGATTTCTTCAATTTCAGCGTTGCGGGAACAATAAAAAACACATAAAACTCCAGAGTGCTTTCTTGAAAGACGATAACCAGGCAAACAGGGACTAAGACCTGAAATAGTATCTGGATAAATACCATCAAGAGAAATTTCAATCCTCAATAATTGATGTTGCTCATAAAATGTGACATCTGGAACACCATGAAGCAAATAAATTCTTGAAGTCCCACTTAAACATCTGCTTTCAGGTGCAATAATAATGAATTCTGAGTAAGATAATGAGGACAATTTCTATAATTATGTTTACGGTGAGTTTTACTTCACAGTTGTGAACGTACCCTCAGTTTTAGCCTGTTTTTAGTTTGGGAACTTTTTACTGCTTTGGGTCCAATGAGCCAGCTGGAAAGTGGCGTAAAAAAGGGTTGAGCTTCTTCATCTGAAGAATCTATGGGAGATGGGCCTGGCCACGCTCTAAAATCTCAAGTTGTGTTTTCAGTTATTACTAATGTCAGCAGCTTCCACTGCCAATAAATCTGCCTGCTGCTACATGACTTAGTACGCTGGGTCTTCCAAGACTAGAAACCTGAGCGTAGCAAGCCAGGAGTTACTCTCTCACAGACTCTGTTAGCAGCTGTGATCTTAAGTGTGCGACCGCAGACGCTCATATCTCACCGCCGCTGTCTAAATGTGCACAAGCTCAGTCCCAGCAACAGTTTTTAAAATAAAAAGCTTTTAGTGTATTCAGCATTCACCACGTTTAATGAAGCAAGTAAACACAAACTGATTGGCACGATGAAGTCCGAGCTGACACAAGCAATTTAATGTTCCCGTCGGACAGAAGAAAATGAAGTAAGGCTGTTTTGTAACAGCTCTGTATCAAAGACTTTGTCACGCTTGGATAAAGCATCTTAGTGTGAAATGAGACTGCATACAACTACCATTTGAACAGCATATGTGTTTTAGATTTTCCCTACTTGGATTGAAGCACGAGGCCTTGTGAACTGTGACATCTGGCTCTGCAGAGACTGTTTTCTGACATGCATATATTGTGGGGGGGAAAAAGAGGGAGATAAAACTGCACGCCAACATCAGCCTGTAGGGCGTTAGTGCCACTGCTGTCGTTTTCTGTGTCTGTTTTTATTTTCTAGTTTAAAAAAAGAAGAAAAACTCCAGTAAAACTTGCGGATGTCAGCCACAAGGAGTCACCCAATCACGTTTTGTGTCTAATAACTCCTCATGACTTCTAATCACTAGAAATCCTCTGCTAATGTTTTCCATACTGAAGAGTCATCTCATCATCCCTCCCTCTTGGCATCATCCAAGACGGCCAGTTCATATAGATGCTGACTCTCTTGATGTGGTTAATCAAGTTTTAGGCATAAATATGTTTTCTTTGCCTAGATAGAATAAAATATTTTCCGTACATGTCAGCTAATTAGTCTATGTAAACGTAACCAGTGGGTAGCAGGTACCCCAGACAGGAATGTTAATGAGCGGTGCTCATCCAGCTCCATGTATAATAGGCTTATAGCACTTCAGCTAGCGTTGTTCTCCATGGGCCAAACTCCCACTGTGCCCAGTCATCAATCACTCTCACAACAAGGCCTCCTTTGTGGGGCTGTCATGTTATAGGTTTTTTAATTTCCACTCTAAAATATTTCAATTATCCTGAGAAAGGGGCAGTTAAACGCTCACTCTTTATAGCCAGCGAGATCCGATAGATCGGACTGACCCGTGTGGTGTCACACAGTCACAGTCAGTGAGCATCTTCTCGATGTTAGTGAGCCAGTATCTTCCACAGCGCTGACAACAGATATGGTTTGGATGCAGGTGCAGAGCAGATGGACTGCACTGGTATGCTGCCTGGTTCCTATTTATTTTCACTACTCACAGGACTAGCAGGCCTTTTAGTGGATTTACAATGATTATTTGACAGGTGGATACAAGTAAAGTACAGAGACAGCTGTTCTAAAAATGTGTGTGTTTAAGTGTGAGCATATGTGCATGCCCTGACTTGTAATTGAAATAGTTTTACATGAAGCCTCTGTGTACATACATTAACTACAAGCACACAGATATATTTATTTTTGATATTTCCCTGATAAATGCAGGACACTGTAAGTGTTGGTGTCAAAGTGTACAGAGATGTTTGTTTACAGTATGTTGTGGCTTTCTGGCAGTATTACAGTGACCTCTGTTGGTGGAGTGACAGCTGTCTTGTGTTTCAGGGAGCGAAAGGGCCTGACGGTCCAGCTGGAGAGATTGGATTAGAGGGCAAGAAGGTAAGGACGCTGGGATATACTTTTATCAAATCACGCAGACACAATTCAGAAAAAAAGCATATAAGAGAACAAAATTGCTAAATAAGCAACGATCAGCACAAAAAATGGCTACACATCTTCTTTTTTCCATTCTGAAACCTGGAAATATGAAATAAACTGATGTGTCTGGACAGTTGCTAGCGCTCATCCTTCTTCCTCTCTGCAGGGTCCTGATGGTCCTCCAGGAAAATTAGGTTTCCCTGGACCGCAGGTAAAGCTCCTGCGGTACCTTTCTGATTTTCCACTTCTTCCTCTCATGTACTTTTTTGGTGCTTATGTTCCTCCTGAGGAGTGAGACATCAGCATAATTTAGAGGACATACATGATACCGACAGTCTGGAGACCCACAGTCTGTGGCCTAGATTTACATATATGACAACTTATTGTTCATTTTATTTGATTTTTTTTTTGTTTGTTTTGAGACTTTGAGACTTACTGTATCTGAGCAGCTGTTGCAGTACCTTGTAGTGATCTTTATTTATAGAGATGGTTGTAAATTCAACATCATAGGAATCAGTGTAATAGATTTCACAAAGATACACTTGTTTGTATGGATAGACAGGCAAATAACATATCGTATGTGTTATTACATCATAAGTTTATAAATATGCACTGTAGAACCGTTTTGTTTTAATTCTTTTTTTATGTCTTTCCAGGGAAAGCAAGGAGAACCAGGAGAAACCGGACCTAAAGGATTTTCTGTAAGTTCATTATAATCATACATGTGAATGTTGAACAAATACAACTGAGGAAGGTTAGATGAAGTCCTGAAACTCCACTCTCTCTATTTTATAGTTGCTGATGTCATTTTCTGAATATACTGTATCTGACATCACACCTGAAATGCAGTGCCATTCTTTTGATTTTTAAATGGGATTTTTCAATTTTCAGGGTATCCAGGGGCCTTCTGGATCTCCAGGGGACAAGGGAATAGCGGGCGAGCCAGTATGAACCTCTTCCATCTTCTCAAATATGTCTCTTGTATTCCTTCATCATCTTTATAACTTTCCTGTTTTGATATCTCCAACCATCCACAGTCTCTTTCCTTCCTTTTCAGTCTTTTGCCGTATTTTCATTGCAGCTCATCAAACTTCCTCTCCCTTCTTCTGAGAGTTTTAATATTAATAATTCTTTTTGGTAGAGTAGTTCACTCTGCCCAGCCCTGTTAGCTCCCATAAGCCAGGAGCTAGTTTATGAGACATTTTTGAGTGCCTATTAAAAATATATTCGCCTGTATTAAATGTTTCCTCTGGCGCAGCCAGAGAATTGTCTCATTCTTTGCACATCTGTTCTGTAGTGACAAAAAACAAGATTGCTCTTTGAAAAAGAAACTCCGCATTTATAGAAGCGCTAAACTGCTGAACTTGCAGGGAAGTAGACGTGATTGCTATTGCTATAATAGATCCAGTCTTTACTTTAAAAGATTTGCTCTCCTTCTTGTGGCTTTGTTTTATTGAACAGCGGGACAGGCAGAGCACAAATAGAGGCTCAGAAATGTGTCTGTTTGCATGCATACTGACTTTCCCGCAGCAGCACTGGAGACCCCATCCCTCTTTGTTTTCATTAATATGACAGAGTTACAGGCTGATATTCTCCTGTTTCCTGTTTAAGTAGAAAATTGATCACTAACATAATTTCTCTTGCTGTATACTTCACAGAGCAGAGAAAAATCGTATTTTCCATTCATTCTTCACAATTATGTTTCTTGTGCTGCAATCTTGTAGCTAGAAGGGCTGCAATGTACCCTGACATTATTTATGAAGTTTTTGTGCCAAAGCATCAGCATTTAAGAAGCTGGATCAGTGACACAATTAGTCTTTGCATTCAGAGCCAAACTGGGTACTGCAAGCGTGCTGATTTATCAGCCACTGGCACACTCACAGTAAACATCAGCCAGAGGTTCCTTTTTCTTTTTCTTTCTGTGCACATGACAATCTAGTTGATTTTAATTAGGCTGAAACATCTCTATTTCTCTTGTCATTTAGGGACCGGCAGGGCCACGTGGGACTATCGGACCTTTGGGAGAGACTGGTCAAAAGGTGAGAGACCTCGCTTACAGACAAGCGTGGATTCATATTCCACATGCAAAAGGTCACGCTATTTATTTGCATGCACAAAAAGGGTGTTGTGAAAACTAAATGAATAAATATGTGGCATCTGTTCCTCATCCTACCCCAGTAGATCAATAACGCTCTTTAATTTAACCAATCTGTCCGATTTAATCAGTCAGCTACATAACAAAGGGGTCTTTTTTTCCCCCTCTCTCTCGCCTCTCTCTTTTGCCAATACATACACAAAAGTTGAGATATTATTCATATGAAATGTCAAAGAGTCATCTGCTGTTTTCAAGGGTCCTCCAGGAAAAGTGGGTGAACCAGGACTGTCAGGGGAGCCAGGGGAGAAGGTGAGGGAATAATATTGTTGTAGTTTTAGCTGGGCGTGCTCTATGTTTTTACTCTGTAGTGGTAAACAGGATATCAAAGTTTAAGAGCTATCTGTGTTTATGTGTCAGGGAGCCATTGGACTTCCTGGGAATATCGGAGAGCAGGGACTAATAGGACAGCGGGTATGTTTATCTGAATTATGCTGTACAGTCTTCTTTGTTCTTGTTTCTTTCATAAGCATAATATATTT
>NW_005187403.1:5888536-5902865 GCF_000239375.1 Pundamilia nyererei | reverse complement strand
GTGTGTGTGTGTGTGTGTGTGTGTGTGTGTGTGTGTGTGTGTGCGCGCAGGGAGAGCCAGGTCTAGAGGGAGAAGCTGGTCCGGCTGGTCCTGATGGAACCAAGGTGAGATGTTTTTTCCCTTTCGTGATGTAACTGTCCTCCATGCTGTATTCCAAACCAAAGCATTAGTTTTGGTGTGTAAGAGTGCCGCTGTCCATCGTGCACCTTTAGGGGGAAAAAGGTGACATGGGTCAGGAGGGTGACAAAGGAGAAAAAGGTGAAACCGGACAAAAGGGAAAGGAGGGCCCCCCTGGAAGTCCTGGATTCACTGGTGTCAGAGTAAGTCACCTGTCTTTCTTTTAAAATTCATACACACAACACACGCACAGACTTTTAAACCTCACTCTAAACCTTTTGTCATGGTAGGGTCCAGAAGGGAAGCCTGGCAAAATTGGGGAACAAGGCAAACCAGGGTCAAAGGTGCTAGCATCAAATAACCTAACAAGTATTCACAAATAATAACAAATACACAAATGCTGTGTGCTCAGGTATATTCTAACTCTTCTTATCCTGTACGTTTAGGGTGCCAAAGGTAATCAAGGTCACCTCGGGGAGACTGGGTCAGTGGGGAAGACTGGACCGCCGGGTTTTGTTGGGCCAAAGGGTTCCAGGGGAACTATTGGTCATGTGGTAAGGTGGAATAGTAATAATGTAAACCACAAGCACTTTGCGTAATAATCCTTTAATAGATGAAACAATTGAAGATGCAACACTTGTATTCTATAGGGAGCTCCCGGTCGAATGGGTCAACAGGGGGAGCCTGGTCTTGCAGGTTATGAGGTAAGATTGTTTTGTTAAGGTTATACATCAGAGTCAGCACAATGAAGCATTTGTTATAGTTAGTTTAGATAATATGACTATTTGCGACTTTCTTTGCAGGGCCATCAGGGACCTCAAGGCCCCATAGGGCCTCAGGGACCAAAAGGTGAAAAGGTACGCATTGCTCACTTTACGTGGCGTGTTTCTCTTACTCTTTCACTGTATCATAGGCCAAATCCTTATTGTGCCCCTGGAATAAGCTGAATGTGTAACACTCAGGGGGCATTTCAAAAAAGCTTAAATCATCAAGAAAGTTTGTATTACTCGAAAACATTTGGGTAAGATTTTTCTTACTTTTATGCTTAGGGCGAACAAGGGGATGATGGGAAGGTAGAGGGTCCTCCTGGTCCTCCGGGTGACATGGTAAGTCACACCCAACTTACTTTCCTTTCTCTTTCTTGTGTTTGTCTTTTATACAGTTGCAGAAATTGTGTCATTTTCAGTTTATTAATAGATTTTGTATCTTATCAGGGACCTCCAGGGGACAGAGGAGAAAGAGGGGAGCCAGGAGATCCTGGGTACAAAGTGAGGACCGTCCTTCCACTTGATTTTTTATAATATTAATTTGTGATTATCTGTTTTATAATCTGTTGTTATGTTTTAGGGGCAAATTGGTGTGGATGGTGAGCGAGGTAGACCCGGTGCTCCCGGACTGCCAGTAAGTGCCAAAACTTGTGATTTTCAGGCATACAAACACCAGGGACAGTCACCTGGTTTGTCTTTACATGCTTTCATTAACACAGTTGTCAATTTCAGGGACATCCTGGACCTCAAGGACAGCTAGGACCCAAAGGGGGCAAAGGAGATCAAGTAAGGATGGGAAACAAAAATGATGATGTGTGTGGGATTCAAGGTTCTCAGCGATATGTTACAGTTGGTCTACAGCTTGGGAAATGGTCCAGTCTGCATAATGGGTCCTTTGACATACAAAGCTAATATAAAATGCAACTATCAATGTACAATTTTTAAATGACATATTTGTAACATTTTGGCACTTTGGTGTAGGGAGGTGGTAGGATGGAGTACTTACTCCATTACTGGAATAAATAATGTGAACAGTTTTGCTAATAAAAACATTTATAGGATGCTAGTTCAGTGCATAAAAAGTAATTACCTCATATAAATGCGCATCATATTAACTCTATTTATATAGAGACATAAATGGCTGCAAAAGGATCAGCAGGTTTCTGCAAAAGTTGAAAAATGAGCTGATGTTGTGCATGATCAGAAAAATTTACCAAAGAGTACAGCACTGTGCAATGTGGGCTAACAACAAAAGATCATCCCAGTAAGCATTTAATATTACCAGAGATGTGTTTTAAAAATGTCAGTACACACCTTTAATAATCAATACCTGTTCAGTAACTGCACACTTAAAACTTTCTATCTATCATTCTTAAGGGTCAGAAAGGCAAACAGGGTCAGCCAGGACCAAAAGGAGCCAGAGGACCAGAAGTAAGTGACTTGTTTTCATACACCCACAGCAGGTTCATTTAGTGTTTAATTAAAAAGAAACATTTTTGCAAATTATCTGTCTAGAAAAAATTTGTTTTCGGTAAAATGGATTGTCTTCATTGTCAAGTAAAATGAGCTTAAATGATGCATTTCACAGGATTTGCTTTAGTTATTTGATGAGCCTGCTCTGCTCTGTAGGGTGTAGGTGGTCCTCCTGGTCCTAGAGGTGTGGTGGGCCGAGAAGGTCAGGAGGGTGTACCCGGGGTGGATGGAGTCCCAGGAAAAGATGGCAGTGTAGGAATCCCGGTGAGATGATCAAGGAAATCATATTATTCATTTCATTAGTGGCCATTAAATCCTGTTTCCATCCAGGAAATGAGTTTAAAAGATGCGAAACAGCCTGATGAATTTGCTTTTGAATTTTGTCTTCTTAATGCCAGGATAAAACCTTGTTTATTTTATCAACTCAGTTAAACATGTTCTTCTTCCTCATTTTACCTTCTCAAAATGAATCTAGGGAGAGCATGGTGACGATGGGGAGGCTGGTCTTCCTGGAAAAGCTGGCTTGCGTGGTAAAACTGGCGTTCCAGGACTCCCAGGAGATCAGGGAGCTTTTGGACCAAAGGTAGGAGGGATATTCTTTTCAATTAGCAATAGCTACCTCAAATAAGGAATATACTAGTACAATATACTGTGTGAATGTGTGAATGAATGTGAGTGCGAATGGTTGTCTGTCCCTGTGTGTTGGCTCTGTGACAGACTGGCGACCTGTCCAGAGCGTACCCCGTCTCTTGCCCTATGACAGCTGGGATAGGCTCCAGCGACCCTGAAAAGGATAAGCGGAAGCAAATGGATGGATGGAATATACTATACTAGTACAGTATGACAGCCTTAATAAAAATGCAGTCATTCATCCATTCAGGGTGAGCGGGGTCTTCCGGGTCAGAGTGGACCTCCCGGAAAAAGAGGCTTCAAAGGTGGAATGGGATTGCCAGGGCCACAGGGCGACAAAGGACCTAAAGGACAACCTGTGAGTGTCAGCAACAGATACAGTAGTATACATAACAAGGAGTAGATGTTGAGTTATATTTAATTTTCCTTTTAAATTAATTCTTCATTAAATTCTCACTCAGGGTGACACAGGAGAGTCAGGTTTTCCAGGAGTTCTGGGAGTTTTTGGACCAAGGGTACGTGTACAACAAAACACTAATAAAATTTTCCACACATATTTGAGGCAGTTCATTTACAGTACACAGTCATTATTATCTAGATGAGGACAGAATAGTGCAGGTAACTTAGACAACACGTGACAATGACATTGATTAAGACAGGAAGAGAACGAAAAGGAGGAGCTCAGATGGGGGTGGGTTACAAAGCGGCTTGCAGTTGCACAGCAAATGCAAACTCAAGCAGCATAAACAGTACGCCCTTTATGATAATTCCTAATTGAAATCATTGAAGGGTAAGCCATCATCTGATCTGCCAGGACTTCAGCTGAACTTGACTTGGTGCCCTGTGTGAACTAACACTACACTTGATTTGTTGTTCAGGTCTAGACCAGATGTTGCAACTCCTGGCCCTGACTAAGCTGAAATTGTTGGTGCTTGCACAAGTTTGTGTTGTGTACTATTATAAACCTATAAATCACATTTTATACAAATGTCAAATAAACACTGATGTGTGACTAATCATGTCACATGGCGGGGAAGACCACTATAGCTCATTTTTCCTAAATTCAATTCAATATTGAAGCCATCAGAGCTTATCCAGTGTTCCGAGATGAAGCAAAATCTATAGTCAGAGATAGGTTAGTGTAAACATATGTTTTAGGCCAAACTGACAAAGTGTGTAATGGCTGTGTGTAAATATGTATCACTTTCAGGGGCCTCCAGGAGACTTTGGGCCAAAGGGCATAAGAGGGCCAAAAGGGCCCCAAGGATCAGTGGTAAGTAACGTGATGATTTAGATAATTCTGATAAAAAGCTCTGGAATGCTCATTCTTTTTTTTTCTCCTTTAGGGTAGACGAGGAATTGTTGGTCCCGTAGGAATTATTGGTCCCAATGGAAGAGCAGTACGTTTTGTACATGACAGAAGCTTTGACATTTCTCTGCGCTGATGTCTTTCAGCATACTCACTGGTTTATGTACACTTTACAGGGTTCTCGAGGACAGAAAGGCAATCGTGGCGAGACTGTGAGTTTTCGTTGTCTTTTATCATATCTATCACTTGTTTTTTTCCCATTTGTTTACATTAAGAGTGCAAAAAGCAGAGTTGATTGCAGAATTCTGGCTAAAAATATGTTTTTCTCTCTCTGAACAGGGAGCTCAAGGTCCAAGGGTATGTTTGCACAGCATCGTCTTTCCCTCCTGTTACAATGGATTTTAATTTTACTGTGGTGACTTGAATGACAAAAAGTTAATATAAAAATTATGTTCTCTTCCCTGTTAGGGATCTCCTGGACCTCGTGGACCACCTGGACGTCCAGTAAGTTTTTTTTCCCTCAGCGTTTAACTAAATATTATTTTCCAGCTTGCATGACACATGCAAGCCTAATGCCTAATGCCTGTTTTTTATTTCCTTTAGGGTCCTCCAGGTGTCCCTCTGTCATTTGTAAGACATGTTATACTTGCTGGTTTCATTAC
Source organism: Pundamilia nyererei (assembly GCF_000239375.1). NCBI lineage: Eukaryota > Metazoa > Chordata > Actinopteri > Cichliformes > Cichlidae > Pundamilia > Pundamilia nyererei. The sequence goes on along the minus strand of NW_005187403.1, from coordinate 5,897,907 downwards.
ACCCAATATGTGTTAGAAGATACAATGTCACTGATTAAATTCAAACTGGGGGTTTTTTTGATGTAGAAAGAAGATGGTGTATTGTTTATGGATTTACCCACCCCACTCAGGACTGAGGTTAGTGGAAAATGCTGATAGTGTTTCCCCATTGTTATACTTTATAATCTGTTGACAACTTAAAAGACTCTTGTGTTTTTAGAATAAGCCTGTGATGGACCTGCCGATGCTGGACCAAGGTGCAGAGATCTTCAAGACCCTCCACTACCTCAGTAACCTGATCCAGAGCCTGAAGAACCCACTGGGCACTCGGACCAACCCTGCCCGTATCTGCAGGGACCTGCACAGCTGTGAACAGAAGTTAAATGATGGTGAGAATGGTGTGCACGGCACAGAGGGTGAACAGTTTTGTGTATAGATAGTCGAATGATCCTAAAACATGTTTTTATTTTCAGGCACGTACTGGATTGACCCCAACCTGGGTTGCATGTCAGACACAATAGAAGTCACCTGCAACTTTACCGGAGGTGGACAGACTTGCCTGAAACCATTAACAGTGTCCAAAGTATGCATGAGATAGTGATATCCCCCAGTTTCCACAAAATTATAAAAATATTTATAAAGGTTACACATAAAATAAACTTGTTAACCATCTCCTTTTCTCTAGCCAACAGTCAGTGTTGGTCGTGTTCAGATGAACTTCCTCCACCTGCTGAGCTCAGAGGCCGTGCAGCACATCATCATCCACTGCCTGGATGTCTCTATTTGGAGGTCAGCTGAGGATCAGCCTGTTGAACAGGGGTCTGTGAAATTCAAGGCCTGGAGTGGGGAGGTGTTTGAGGTGGGAGGAGAGTTGGAGCCAGAAGTCTTGGAGGATTCCTGCTGGGTAAGACTGAGATCCAGTTATCTTGTTTATTACATGTTATATCGTTACTGAATTTCAAGCATTCAAAGCATACCAAAAACTGTGGGTATAAAAAAGTTGCTCTAATTCTGATATTTTCAATATTTCAGATAAAAGATGGGCGCTGGCACCAGACCCATTTTGTGTTCCACTCCCTAGACCCCACACTCCTCCCTGTGGTTGACATTTACAACCTGCCAAAAGCTAGTCCCGGCTCTCATTACCACCTGGAAGTGAGCCCTGTTTGCTTCCTGTGAGACTGTGTCTTCAGAGCAAAGACGGATGGAACAAGATACATTCGCATAGGTGGAGAATGGCGCACTCTCCCAACCAACCAAACCATGTCCAAACCGTGGCCAAACACTGTCCAAGCAAGAAGATGCCACCAACCCCCAAACAGATCCTGCTTCGCTCTGCCAAACTCCCTGGACTGCAAACACAGAGGGAGGAAGCACAGGGACCTCGGGCTGGAGCCGGGGGCAAAGAAGGGCTGAGAAAGAACAGGGCAGTTCTCGCACTACAACCTTCTTCAGGCTCTTCGAAAAGGATCTTCTCATATACGCTTACTTGGAGAAAATAAAGGCGCTATGCCACAAAATCTCTCCAGAACATTTCTAAGTGAAGGGAGACAAAGGCCAAGTTAATCAGTGGACATTATAGTAACTTATTTTTGTATACAGTCTGTATACTGAGCGTACTTTTGGGGGAGAAATACCAGAAATTTATTTCTGCAAGAAGAAAAGAATTAAAGTAATCCGGATTAGTTCAATGTACATATTTATATATATATGCTTATAATTAACTTTTATACCTGTATATCTTATGTAAATTAATAATAATAGTAATAATAATAATAATAATAATATTCTTTAAGTGCAATAGAAAACAAGAAGATAATTTGGTGTTTTAAATCTATATGGAAGGATTTGTCAGGGGTGCCTTTTTTTTTTTTTTTGCCTTTGGTGCTCATCTTCTCGTGATCCGGCATAGGTGAATCAATCCAGAGGGAGAGTTGTTTGCTTAAATTGAGCAGAAGTCACATTTATATTTGTTTTACTCCATTGGGAGATTTCCCTGATGTGGGAAACAGCCAGTGGCACACAGTTAGCCCTCAGTAAATTACATCCAAAGCCACAAGCCAATACCTATCCACAGGGGGTATATTAAATACTTACTAGACCAGATGCCACTGATGATTAGGGAGAATTTAGATGGAGATTAGGGGTCAGGTTTAGGGAGACTACGGAGCTCAGGTTCTCAGTAGTGTTTCTCTAACTGTGGAGTGTCCTTGCTTCTTTATTTATCATTTACAGTAAAAGGTAGGTGTTCTTTTTAAATCAGCATCAGTCATAAACCTCTCCTACCCCACCTATACAGCGATCTTTAGAGGGGAACTGAGCCACATGAGAGAGTAGTGTGAATACAGGAATCCAAATCAACCTCCATTTCTAAGCCTGTCGTCGCTCTACTGCCTGGTGCTAGGTAAACTGTTTAAGGTGCTAGCCATAGTGCTGTATTTACACCACTGTGCAAAAATATCCCAATGTTTATAGTGTTTGCATGCTTAAACAAATCAAAAAATATTGCCATAGCTGTATAATGCACTATAATAGCGATATCCCATCTAACACTACAGAATTCCCATAAAGTCAGTCATCTGTCATTTATGTAAATGTGTTCAGTGCTGCAATTGTAGGTGTATTAGAGAGCTTATTACTGGAAAAAAAAACAAAAAACATTTCTGCTTTTGCATGCCCGCATAAATCTCAGCATTTGAAGTATTTTTTAAGGCTAAAATTGTTTTCTCTGTACAAAGCCCCTTCTCTCCCACAGGTGTATGTATTAAGTGTAGAGACACACCAGTGGAGATAGTTTTTACTAAATGATAATAATATTAATTAAAAAAAACATTTCTTTGATGTAGCTGGACACAAATGTGTATAATTGTGTAAACCTCGCTGTATACAATGGATCCCCTCTTGCTAATTTAATGTTATTTAATGTTGTTAATGTGGTTGCTGACTGAAGCAAGTTTCTGTTGGTTGAAGCAATACTACTCTTTCTGACAACTTTCGAAAAATCAGTTATCCCAACTGGTCTTGGAGTTTATAGATTTGTTTTATGTGTAAATTTGGGACTCCAGAGAACAAATTTATTGCAATGTTAATTCTTTTATTTTTGTAACTTTTTTTTCCGTTATGTTCCTCTATGATAATCAAACATGTACTGTACCAGGATTGTGCTATTCTATCACTTGTGTTTTTAAAGAAATTATGCAAATATGTGAATTTTATTTTCCTTTTCCTTTTGTAAATCTGTTGTAGACATTTCAAGAAGCTAAGAATACCTCACAATTTTACGCAGGACTTGGACAAACGTTTTTTTTCTTGCCTTTATAATTCAAATCTGTTTCGGAAATATCAGCCAAATGCAGCGAGTAAGTCCTCCAACTCTGAACAAGACGGTTTCTGTTGCCTTCATCGTTTCTCTGTCTACTCTTTAGTCATTGTTCGGTGTCCATTTGTTAAATAAATACTTTTAATTTGTGTCTGGATTTTTACTTTAACCATTGGCCATAAGCTGTGATGCAAAACATATTTTACTTATTTACCAACCTAATAAAGTTGCAAAAATGTGTGGCTTTGACATACAGTAAACAATATCGACACTCTATATCATCAATCTATATGTGCTGAACTATAAGGACACAAAGGCTTTTCGGGCCACTGGTTGCACAACTTAGCTATAATTAAACACATAGAGCGTTTCGACATTGCAATATGACTCCAGACGGGTGTAACTTTTTCCACAAGGTGACACCGTGGTGAGTTGATTCATCGCTCACACCTGAGTAGAGGCCTTCAGGATCCTAAGTATTGGAACATGGACACCATTTTTGTCATTTTACCTCTGGACATGGTCTTGTGGCTTCTCTGGACAAATTAAAAAATAACAAACTGATAAATTTTTTTAAAGACTCAAAATTTTCCAAACAGAAAGTAACATAAATCCAAATGTAGGGATTGTTTTTAACCATGATAATCATGGTTTTTAATCATATTTAATACATCATTTTTTAAATACCTCTACATCATCAGTGTGTATGTGTTTTGTTTTTAAGAAACCTAAATGAACTGCACAATTATTGATGGCTCAGGGTTTACAGCTTTAATACTTTGATGCAATTAATTTGTAGTCAGTGACCATTTGAAGTCTGGACCTCACTGAGGGCATCACCTCCGTTCCTTGAGGTTTGAGGGAATTTTTCTCTGCACAGGCCCAACCACAGCATTTCTGCCAGGTTGAGCTCTTTGACTGAAACATTGCACCACCTTGATTCTTTTCTTCTTCAGCCAATCTGTTGTAGATTTGCTGCTGTGGTTTGGACCATTGTCCTTTTACATGACCTAGTTCCAGACAAGCTTTAGCGGTCAGACAGATGGCCTCACATTTGACTCCAGAATACTTTGCTATACAGAGGAGTTTGTGGTGCACTTAGTGACTCCAAGGTGCCCTGGACCCATGGTAGTCCAAATCATCACCCGTCCACCACCATGCTTTACAGTTGATATAAAGTGATTGTGCTGATATGCTGTGTTTGGTTTTTACCAAACATGGTGTTATGCATTATGGCCAAACATGTCCACTTTGTTGTCATCTTTGAAAAAGACATTGTTCCAGTCATTTTGTGGTTTGCACAGTTCAGATGCAACCATGCAAACCTCAGCAATGCTGCCATGTTCGTTCAAACAATCACTACAATCTTCTTCTCACTGCACTGCCTGCTAACTAAAACCTCTAGAGTTTGAGATGTAGTTGTTCGGGTTTTTTGCGGTTTCTCTGAAGATTGTATGGTCTAACTTTGGGGTAAATTTGCTGAACTTCCACTCCTGGTAAGACTGACATGTCTTGAATATTTTCCATAATTGTTCTGACTGTAAAATGATTTGGAAATAACCTTATAACCCTTCACAGACTGATGGGCAGCAATAATCGCTTCTCTTGTCATAGATGATATTTTTTCTCCACGGCATTATGTGAACACACACCTGAATGCTCCTCATGAGCAAAATGCTAAAATGTTTGTTTTTATAGAGGTGCTCACGCCTTTGATGATCAGTTAATGAAATGCATTTGATTAGCAGCACCAGGCTGCTACTTACCCTCCTAATTCAATGGAAAAAGTGAAGGTGTATTGAATCTCACACCACTTCTGTATTTTGGCTTAGTTTTTCTTAAATAAATAATTGGCAAATGGACTGGTATCTATATGCCAGCCTTTATTCAATTTGAGCATTCACTGTGCTTCCTACTAAAAGTCTCATTCACCCAATAACACACACATTCATACAGTGTTTTTTATCTATATCTATTCACTGTTTATCTAACATTCACACACTCACACTTTGATGGATGCAGTACTTTGCCCAAGGATGCTTCAGCATATGGACAGGAGGAGCCAGGGAGAGATTGGTAGATGACACCCTCAATCACCTGAGCCACAGCCGCCCTCATTTTAGATAATGACATGATAATACCCATAAATATGTTCATGTGAGATTGTAATTACTCAATTTTAAGACCGGCTGATGATCAGATGATTTTTCTATGTCCACATATTTGAAACCTTAGAAGTTAAAGGGATTAGTTTATTTTGGCCTCCAAATCTAGAGCAAGTAGTTCTCTGATGGTGGAAAAACGTTCTTCACTAATGCGCTTTGATAGAAAAAGAAAATAATCTAGTGATTTCTAGTCCATTTTGTGTTTGTATGAATTCACCTCAAAATGTGAATGAATAACATAATCCAAAACAAATGACACGCAAAGAACTGAAAGCCTTTAGAGATTGAGCTATAATAATAATAATAATAATAATAATAATAATAATAATGAATACAGACTGAAGTTTTGAATTACACCACATGCTGTCGCTATTGTTCTCTGATTTATTTCATGTGCAGCAGATGCTTACACAAGGGAGGGCATAGATGTTTTTCAGAACTTGCATGGACGATAAAATACAGAGACTGAAGCCATTACTGTAAGGTCGTTTAACTAAATGTTGTAATTAGCCCACTTAGTGGAGCAAATGTTAATTATGCTGCGGCATCAAGCAACACACCCGGCGTCCCACTCACCACACACACATATAAATCATCCTAAAGGATGTTTTTACCATCCTAGTAAATATGCGGAAAAACACACAAATCTGTCATCTGGTTCATTTCCTTTTGGAGTTTAGTAAAATTAGTTTAGTCTTAATGCGCTCTCGGGAAGAGAAAGCGCCAACATTGATCCAAACTTACAGTTTTAGATCAATGCTGGCGCTTTCTCTTTTGGATCAATCTTGGTAATGATCCAAAAGTGGAAGTTTTGGATCAATACTAAGTCAACAGGATACGGATTATTGGGTAATATAATTAAAAAATCGTCTTTTCCAATAATGGAGTTGTCGAGCACAGAAATATACCTTTGGCTGAATGACAGTTGGGAAAAAAACATCCAAGCTGACAGCGTGTGTATTTTTGAGCCTTTATGAACCTTCCCACGGTGTTTGCTTTGGCCAATCGCTTTGTCTCTATATCCACCCAGCTCCGTGCTGCCTTTCGACCTGCTCGAAAAAATATCCCCACTTTGAGGTCATTAGCAATAATTATCTTGAACCTGACTGTATTTTGAACTAATGTTAACATGAAGCTTAAAATAAGAAGAAAACACAGTCTGGCTTGTTGTAACTTTACATCATAATACTAATCATTTCGGTGTATCACAGGCTAGGTTTCGTTACAAATATTTCCTGCAGCGCCTAAAGGCAGCACCAGTTTCCAACGTGCACAATGGTGACGTTTACCATATCATGATGGCGGTAGCCTGGACTATTTTGAATTCCGTCCCGCTTTTTGAACTTTACACTGCGTCCAGTCGGTAAAATGATATATTGCTTTGGCGAGAACAAACAATAAGTGAACCACAATTATGGATTCCGTCGTGGGGGACGATGTGACGCTCCCCGTTGACATCAACGGAAGGTAAAACAGTCAACAAAAGCTAGCGGGCTAACGCTAGCGTGTATGAGCGTTACTGTATGTTTTAGCTCTTCTGAAAACAATATTTTACATAGTTACCGCTGCTTGGGCCTGCCTATGAGACCAAAGCTCTCGAGTTGTATTGTTTTAGACACACAACGATACTAAATGAAGTTCTTTAACAGTCGTCTGCGAAAATGTCTTTGCTTAGCTTTTATTACTGTAGGTTTAACAAGAAACGTCTGTTTTATAATTTGGGTGTAGCAATATTAGGTCATCTTCTATTTAGGGGATCATACGTACATGTAAAATTATGCTTCCATGTTGTAGTAGCCATCTGTAATATAGATTTGATTATGAAAATGTGCTGGGGAAATAACGGAAACAAAACAAAAGCTACTAAATATATAATTGCCATAGATAATTGCTATATACACAGTTTTTCCCACTTTAAGTTGCTTGTCTGTCTGCAGCGGGTCATATTGACATACACACTATTTGGAAAAATATTACTCATATAAACAGTTAACATCGAAGTCCAGTAAATGCGTACCTAACGGTAGTAACGTTTCGTTTAGCTGGGAAGAAAATGCCAATGAAGGGAGGGGGGTGAATTGATAGGCTGTGAACACTGGTCCAGAAAGGATGCTCTGTACTGACCACTGCTTGTGGCACGGTTACGAATCATACTCAGCTCTGTCGATGTTGCTGTGATGTTGCCGCGAGTGGCAGCACGACGTGTTGAGCTGTCATGCAGAGAGTGAAAGAAAGCGGAAATTATGAGAAGCACTGTCAGACCGCATCAGCGGCGTCTCCGCCACTATTGTCACAAAATGAGGAGTTAACATTTTTATATTTATTTCCTTTCCTTTTTTCCCGCGTGCTCTCCGTTACGTGGAGAAAGAGCGTGATTGTGGTAGGTGAAGCGTTCATCATTAGCTTTGCTGCACTGTGCTCTTCCTGGGTAGTGCTGAACAATGTAGCTAGTTTACAGCTTCTTTTTCATTCTTACAAATAAGCTAGTTTTCGCATCTCTGCCTTAATGCGTTTAGTGTCCCCTTGTTAGTTTCCCTTTTAAGGACCAGGCACAGCTTTTGTTTGGTGGAAAAGCTTTCATCCAGGTGGTAAGCATACCTCAGTAATTCAAGATGTCAGCTGATATGTGTGGTGTGCATTGTTGGGTAATTCTGAAACCCGACTCACTTTAGTCTTTTAGTTTCGAAATTGTGACCTTGCTCGACTTAATGTTGTGGGGTTTTTTTTTATAATTACTGTGCGTGAGCTTAGCCGCGTTCATGATTTCCAGTAGCAGCTGAACAAAGTGAGAAAAAGAGGAAGTCACTGTTTACATGCTGTTACATTGTTTCCACTGGGTGCTGGAGGGGTTACTACAACTGAACCGTTGTCAAAACTCTGTCAAAAACACTCAAAGGGGTCAGTGTTAATGTCTTGGCTTCTTTATGGGAAGGTTTAATGTGAGATGCTGTTTTTGGAAGTTGTTTTACGTGTTTATGGCTCTTGCTTTACGCTGTTGCTGTAGAGTGCTTCCTCTGCATTTACACAGGAAGGGGTTTTTCTTGGCATGTGAAACCTCAGTGATGCAATACTTGTCAGCAGAGTTTTACCGACCTTCAGTGTGTTTGTGGAGGGATACTGTGTTCCTTTTATCCATGCACATGCACATGAACAAGCAGTATTTGACCGATTTGTTTTCTGGTTGCTGAATTGCATCAGCTGTGATTTGCTATTCTAAATTATAATAATAATAACTATTTTCAGTTGACTTCGGATCTTCGTTAAATCACTGTAATGTACCCGTTCCTCAAAACAAAGATGGGAAAGAGCAGTGTCATTGTGTTTGAGTCTGAAACTTTAGAAGCAATAAACAGCCTATTTATAGCAGGGACATTCAGTCTCCACAGAGTCACAGAAAGCCTGGAAAAGGACTGAACGTGGACAAAATATTTTAATATATTTGTCTGATTAGAATTGTAAATCGACTCAGGGGAAATCAACGAAGAAGCAGTAGCACTGTGGTTTTTCTAATGCAGAGAGGTTTTGGAGGAAGTTATTCACTGCTGAACTTCATGCTATTCCATGCAAAGGTCAGGGTGGAGGAACATGAACCTGGGCCCAGATAGTTCATGTTCCTGTTTATGCACATGATAGTTATTGGTATGCCTGGTTGTGGTGTAGCGGTGCATTCCTGGTTCCAGATGTGTGTGTTACTGGTGTTTGGTGTATTATACTGTGTCAGTGAGTGACGCCACCGTCCCATCACTGTCTGACGCTTAGCTGATCAGAGCCACAGTGCTCTGCTTGTGCACAAATGAAAGCCATCTCCATCCATTGGTTTCTCTGTCTTCCAGGCTGCCACTGGCACATGGTCTCTCTCTCTCTTTCTCTCACACACACACACACACACACACACACACACACACACA
>NW_005187403.1:5831658-5888516 GCF_000239375.1 Pundamilia nyererei | reverse complement strand
ACACACACACACACACACACACACACACACACACACACACACACACACACACACACAGAGAAAGGCAGCTCTACCATAGTGGATGTAAATAAGGCAGAGAGTCATTCTTAAGCTATTTATGGAGCATCCTTGGGGCTCAGTGGAACTGGCCAGCGTGAGTAATGTGTGAACATCATGAATTTGTGTTTTTCTGCAACACATGAATCGGTGTCTGCTGTGTTTGAGAGCTTTAGTTCTTTTTATTTTTTTTTAAATTTGCGTTTTTTTTGTTAAATATGTTGGGAGTGTGACAGTGATATTTAGTCAGATATTCATAGTGACTCGGCTGCATGAATAACAAATGATTGTGTCCCCAGCTGCCGGCTGCCTGATTCCATAGGTGCTGAAGAATTTTCTGCAGACAGCATGTCAGGTACAGTAAGATTCTCTTTTGTTCTCCTCCCTGTTCATTTTTCATGCTCCGGTGTGTTCGTCTCATGTGTATTAATTAATGCCATTGCTGAATCATTGCTGTCACCCACCCCATGGCTTTTGTTTTCAGAGCTGCGATGAGGGAATAGCTGGATGATGATAATAAGCTAATCCCATTTATACTTTCTTCTTGATGTATGCCAAAAATATACACAGAGTTAGATTTATACACACAAGCCAATAAATGGTTAATTTATAGATATAGGTCAGCATCTGACCTATATTCCGACTGTTTTGCAGTGCTCAGACAGACACAAACAATAACACTGTTTTGACGACTGGATAAAACGACTGTTCTTGTTAGCAAATGTTTTAATATCTGAAATAAAGTGAAATACATTTTTTCAGCAGCACCTGCAGATGTTTAAACATCACAACAGTTTTATAGATGAATCCATAGGTTTGGATAGGCTTCGTATTCAAAACAAACCGCATTCCTAAAATGATAAGGCGCCGTTACCTTTTATTCACTTAAATACTTGAAAACAAATAACAGAAATAACTCTGGCATGCACGATATGTAAATAGCAGATATTGCAAATGTTTTTTGCAGCTAGTAAATGATTTTTTTCCCCCAGACTTTTTGTGCACATAACTTCATGGAGTGATGTATTCATGTTCAGGTTAGGTGATTGTGCAGTCAAACAAATAAGCTTAAGCTTGTGCTATATTTATGGCAAACTTTCAGTTATATAATGGCTTCTGTGATGTTTTTTTTAGTTTGAATTGACTGATTGGATGATGTTTGCGTCCAGATTTTGCTAATACTTAGTGCACAGGACAGGTGTTGAACTCCAGGCCTTGAGGGCCGGTGTCCTACAGGTTTTAGATGTGTCCTTGATCCAACATAGCTGATTCAAATGGCTGAATTACCTCCTCAACATGTCTTGAAGTTCTCTAGAAGCCTGGTAGTGAGCTAATCATTTCATTCAGGTGTGTTGACCCAGGGTGTTATCTAAAACCTGCAGGACTCCGGCCCTCGAGGCTTGGAGTTTGACACTACTGACTTAGTGGATTCCTTTCTTCTCTCTGTCTGTGCAATCTTTCTGGTATCACAAGTGCTCTTTTTATGTAACTATACTTTTGGTCATTATGCAGTCTTGGAACTCAACTGTTTCCTAACTTGGCCTTTGGGGACCGTGGCCAGTGTTTTGGGGCTTCCGCTGTAGCCAAATATTTGCATAACAGATATCGAGTTGAAGCCTTCCTGTTCCTTGTCCCGATCATTGTTTACCAATGTAGAGAAACTGTAAATAATCTAATCAGAAAGCTAAATGACTGTGAGACCGTAGCTGATAGTTTAGAGATAGCATTACATCCAGAATCGTACAGATTCGTCTGTTTTCTTTTTTTCCCTAAGCTTTAATAATTCTTTCTTGTTTGCTGTTGGTGCATCAACACCAGTAAAGTGTGAACAGGTCAACTAAAGCTAAACCACTGCACATTAAATATGCACTAATATAGGCTGAGCATTAATATCAGCCTTGTTGACTATACGAATGAAATGACTTTTGCCTTTGGCAGCAGCCAGTGTTTATCTGAAGGTCACATCAATTTTGTGCTGGCTCTGTGTTCAGAAATAGTCTACAAAAGAGCTGAAAGGCACAAAAGAATTTACCACTGAGTATATCCCTGTTACATGCATTTTGCAGCGAAACTGAAGGTTTCCTTGTCCTTTCTGCCCAGAATTTTTTATCCTGTCAGAAAGCTTTTCTCCTCCTGAGCTTTTATTGACTCCCACAGTTTCCCTTAACTGCCATTTCTTAATGACAATTCAGACAGAGGAAATTGCATGTTGAACGCACTTTGATATCTTTTTTTAGCCTTCCGCTGCTCTGCAGACATCAATTAACTTCGTTTCACATCTCCATTCAGTTTTAGAGGAGTCCATAGTTATTGAGTGTTTATCAAGTCTTGGAGCTGTCCACAGCTTTCCTAATAACAAATCTTTATTAGGAAATGAATGGACACTCTTATGAGTGGATGGACACCCACAATGTCATAAGTAGTATTTTATTTGGAGAAAAAACCCCCTAATGAAGTAAACAGTGCATTAATGTTTTAAGAAAGCTAATTTAGTGTTTGTTTGCTGCAGTAGTTTGAAGTAGTCTTTAAGCAGTAATTATATCTTAGTGAAAAATCCAGTAAAATAAAGCTTGTCCTGAAGTATATTTTTGAATGAACTCCTGAAAATGTCAGAAGAATCAGGTTGGAACTAAACCAGAGTGTGCATGTGTGAAAACAGCTAATGGTTTTACCATAATAATAAACCCCACTATAGAGCTTCAGAGCTATGTTTTCATTGAATACACTAGCATACTCTGAAGGCAACAAAAATCAACATAATTTCTCTAAACTTTTGAAATAATGTGAACATAAACAAGTAAGTAGTACTTTAAGAGTGATGTGTGACGGAGGCTGTCTTGTGAAGCAGCAGCAAATGATGAATCAGGAGTTTGTGTTGTGAAATTTGTTGTTGACTAGTGTTACATGATCAGCTGTAAGCTGTTTCAACTGGTCTAAACAGGGCAACTCTCAGGGAGCTCGTCCATCTCTGATGCCTGTGCAGTGAAAACTCCTTTCTGTGTCTCTTATCTCTCCAACATAAACAGAGTGAGGATAAATGTGAAAGCAGCAAGTATGACTTATTCTTGAAAGCAGGAGAGATTCTTTGAGCTATGCAGCCTATACTTGCAGTTGTGACTCGTTTTAGTAAAACTGCTTTCTTGATGTTTTTACAGCTCCATCCTTCCCTGAAAAAATGTCCCCTGTTAAAGCTCTCACCATGAAGGACTATGAGAATGTAAGTGATTTCTGTCAACTTTCTGTTCTGTATGTTGCATATAGGTGGTGATACTGTCTTCTTGCAGTAAGTTGTATATTTACAGCTTTTTAACGAGTAGCTTCAGAGAATAAGCTGTCTGGATGAGGCAGTCAACTCTCCCTCCTTTACAACAAACAGGATAAAAACCTGATTCTCCATTCAGCCGAAAACCAAACCACATTGACCATTTAAGGAAATTTAGTGATGCAGTTTTTGTGCAAGAGGAGGAGAAGGAGGATTGAGGTGGGCTGAAGTCAATATTTCAGCATTTGATTGGAATGCTTGCTTGAAAATTTCGGGCCCGTGCTGTCTGGCCTGCATGATTAGAGGTTTTTACAAAGGGGTTCAGAGTTCTGACTCCTCCCTTTGACTGTCCACCCAACCCCCACTACCAGATGTATGCTGTTCTGAGCCTAGAGCACAATGATGCACAGTCTACTTCACACACATAAGCATTTTAAAAATAACTATACACACACGGCCCCTTTCTGCAGTGTAAACATGTCGGGTAGCTTTTTTTTGATAAATGAAGTGCTCATATTTCTTCTTTGAGCCCAATTCTTTCTCTCAACTTGTTTTCTTTGCATTTAAAATAAATCAAGGAAATGCAAATTAAATTGCAGCTCGATGAAAGTTAGAAATGCATCAGTTGTTCAACTGCCTGATTGCATATTTATGTTTGTTTGTTTTTTTTACATTGATCCCCAGCAAATCACAGCTCTGAAGAAAGAGAACTTTAACCTGAAGTTGCGCATTTACTTCATGGAGGAGCGCATGCAGCAGAAATGTGACGACTCCACTGAGGACATATTCAGAACGGTGTTGTATTTATTTTAGTGTTACAAAACGTGCATTACTCTGAATGTCTTACATTTGTCTGACACCACTCCCTGCAAAGCTTCATGTGACTCAGTGTTTCCCCTCAAGTTTGAAATGAGATCACAACATGAGCAACAGCAGCTGGATTTTATTCAGCCAGCATCTTGCATTCATGACCTTGGAACAGCTGTCTTGTCTTTTTTCAACTATTGTTATGGTGGCAGCTTTGTTTAAGTGAGCACATTTAACCCAAAGTGTCATTTAAAAAATGTCATCTTTAAGAGGAAGCTTCCCCAGCCTTGTTTTTGTGCTTTGGTGTTTGAGATGACTCCAGATGGGAGGTTTTTACTGAAATTTTGTCTGTTTATAGAATATTGAGCTGAAGGTGGAGTTGGAGTCGATGAAGAGAGAGCTCGCAGAGAAACAAGAGTTACTCGTGTCTGCATCGTATGTGTCATTCTCTTAATTCGTTTTTTTGCTAGTCACACATGATGCCATTTAGACCAGTGTTAATTTTGACAGTATGATTTTTTTGATTGACGTTTAGTCTTTTCACTAAAACATCACTTAGTTTTAGTTATAATTTAGATCACTGCTGATTGGATTACTTCCCAACTCATCCCGCATTTTGACACAACTTAATTAGTTCTGATTGGATCTCGTTTCTTTTTGATAATTTATCTGGTTTTTATTTGTTGACAAAAGTGTTAGTACTTTTGTTCGCGAAATAGTTGTCGCTCTGTTTTTGTCTGAAGAAAAAAAAACCAAAACCTTATCGCTCAACAAAATTAACACTGGTTCAGACATACATAAATGGCAGCACAAAGTAATGCGAGTCAGTATTTAAGAAATATGTAGGCTGATAAACTTATTCTTGTACGTGACTGCTCATCAGTAAAGCGCTGGAGAGTCTGGCTGGCCGAGAATCGGGAGAACCCCAGCGTGTGAAAGAGCAAGCTCAGAGGGAGATGGATGCACTCAGAGATGCATTTAGCAAGAGGATAGCTGACCTAGAACAGGTGAGTGACATTATAGCGCTAATTTTCAAATCCTGATATTGCAGTTCACTGTGTATATTTTGTTTGGTTCAGTGCTCATATTAGCCAAATTGTGTCTGCTGTTAGTTTCACTTGTTTTGGTGATAATTGTGTTGCCTTTTGTGTTTTTTGGCATTTTTGCATCATGGCAGTGTTTACGAACAGCAGAGGAAGAGGTTGAAAAGATGGCCGCCATCGCTGAGCAGGAGAAACTTAAGAATATAAACATGGAGAAGCAGCTCCAAGCCTTGGGTCCACCCAGCACTTTAACCACTGGTCCAGTCCTCAGCCCCGTCAAAGATCTGCAGCAGGCTCTGCAGGAGAAAGACAAGTAGGGACAAATTAAAACAAACAAAAAAAAAGGCAGACTATGTGTATATACAGAAAAATATATTTTTGGAGAAAGACCTTAGCATTTTCAACATTTTCTACTCATCCCAGTATCATTGAGCAGCTGAAGATCACTTTAAAGAACCAGGATGCTGTGATCCATCAGAGAAACAGCAGAGACAGGCAGACAGATGCTCCATCGGCCGACACTGTTAAACAGCTATCTGCTCTTATAGCCGATAAAGATCAAGAGCTTAAGGTGAGAAGCTTACATGTTCATAAAGATGTGAAATTTAAGAGGTTTTTCTCAGTGATGCCTCAGAGATCAGTTGCTCACTGGTTTTGTGCATATATTTAGGTTTTGTCATTTACAGCAATAATAGGCTACTTAAATACCTTTGAATATGTTTACTTAGTTTCTACACTGCTTCCAATATGAAGCAATATTTAAGTGAACTCTCACTGTTTACAGGCACTGAGGGACGAGCTTGATAGAGAGAGAGATAAAACTCAGCCGGACCATCAGGTTGGTTTTATTTTGATACAGAACAAACTACCTTAAACTACTCTGCAATGGCACAGACTGCAGTTGGCTACTTAGAATCTCTTTCCTGTTTTTTGTCTGATTCTTAAACTTTTTTAGAGCTTTCATTCTTCCTTTGCTTCCTGGTGTTATGGTTAACACATTTGCCTTACACACCAAAAGTCCCCACTCATAGCTCAGGGTGGTCACAAGATGTTGTATTACTAACGCTGGTTCCAAGCCTGAATAAACAGGAGGGTTGCATGAGGAAGGGTATCTGCCCTAAAAATCTATGCCAGATCAAAACATGCAGATCCAGCTGCTGTGGTAACCCCTTGGGAAATAAGAGAGCAGCCAAAAGTACCTTTTTTTGCTGTATGTGTTCCTGCCTTGTTATTTTGCTTTGTTGTAATAGGTAAGTCACACACAGAAAGCTTTTTTTGTTTAACAATCATTTCATGTGTCAGATCATTTAAGCTCACAGAAACTTTTCTCTGCATCTGTTGCCGGTTTGATAGTTGAAATGTGTAAAATGTGTGTCTAGGATTCTTTTTTTTTTTTTTTTCCATATTTCTTTTTTTCAAATGAATTCCCTGCTCTAGTGTGAAGGTGTTATTACTTTTGTTGTAGTATTTCTGAGAATTTCACAAAAAAACTTAAGCTTCATTTAAAAAGCTGAAAGTTTGCATCTAGTAAAGTGTAAAAAAATCCATCTGTGTAGTGGCTGGTTGTAAAGCCTTTGACTAATGATGCTACTAGTACTAAGTTGACACTTGCTTTTTTTAACATTGAAATGTCAAACAAAAATAATTAATTATGGTGGTAAAGTGATGTATTTTAGTGTTGCACAGATGTTAAATATCAAATGCATATTTTATCCACTTAGAAGCAATGACTGCGTAGAGAGAATGTGTCTCATTTAATCACAGTGTTGTGCAGGCTGCTGTGTTGCTGACGTGTAAAATAGAAAGCTGTTAGCTGGGCAGTGTCCATGGTTCCTCTTTAGGCGTTGGCGTAAGACTCGGGCCATAGGGTTAAGGCTGGATTAGTTTGCTGTCTGAAGACGCTTCCTCCGGGGATTGTTATTGGCTTTCTTTCTTTAGTAAGTGGAAAAATGGTGTAGGCAAGAGGTGTTCATGAGCTGTGGCTAAACAGTTGAATGTGCTCCATTCATTGTAAAGGATTTTGCAACACTGGGGAAAAACCTGTTTATCAGGGATGCTTGACAGACTTGATGCTTGACTTTTTGTAAGTTAAAGATGTAATGGAATATTGCAAAGTAACGGTCACCAGACAGTACTCTGTAATCTTAAATCTTCCATGTACTGCCAGGAAGGATCAGCTCTATCAGAGTGATTGGCTGATGCCATCACTACCTGCTTGGTGCCAGCTTTTGTGTCTGATGCCTTTTTTAAGGTATTTGGGAGAGTGTTTTCTAGAGATGGTCTGGCATGGGCCCTAACACAGATCACTGCAGCAGTCCTAGAGGATTTGTTGATTTGATTGCATGCATGAGGGAGAGTGGAATAGAGGCGGGAGCGGGGATTATTGAGGCTTAGGGCTTACAGTGCTTTGCTCTCAGTCTTTCTCCTCTGTGCTACGCTTGCTGGTGTATTGAGAGAACATGATAGATGGCTCTGTCTGGCGAGCTGATGGCCATTAAGTCACTAGACAGTTGGTGTGTCAGTGACAGATTTCTTGGACTCAGTTTAAGTGGGCGAGTGTGGAAGATCTAAGGTGCCATGAGGGATCCATGTCGCATATGTGGTGTCCGTTTGGTGGGAAGCCAGTGTCGCTGGATTTTCAGCTCATCGGGAAAGAGGAAGCTACAAGTCATCCTGTCCCATGTGCTGGGGAGAGAGGTGACTCGTGACGGGCATGGAGAGTTCCTCTGTGGAAAATGTGTGTTCCGGTTGGAGAAGGTTGTGCAGTTTGATATAAACATCGGCAAACTGCAGGAGGAACATGGCAATCAGATCCAAAAGCTGCAAGCAGAGAAGGAACACCTTATCCAGTGCATCGTGCACATCTACAACAAAAACAACCCAGAGCGCAGTGAGAGGGAAAATGCAAGCTCCAAGGCTTTGCTCAGTTCTTCTGGGGTCCGCAGTCCTGATGATGAAGCTGCATGTCAGGTGGCTCATGAAGGACTGCAGTTCCGGGAAAGTTGTTATGTGGAGAATCGCATGAGAAGGTGTGTGAGTCTGGATAGGATTGTCAGTAAAGGGGCATTCTCCGGACGTTTGAGCTCAAGGAGCAGTAGGCTGGGATCAGGGGCGGGGCTGGACAGCACTATGAGAAGTTTTGGGCTCCGGGGCACACGCCACCGTTCTCAAAGTATGTACCTTGACCTGATTCAGCGTAAGGGAACCTTGGCTAGACCTGGATTCAGCCGCCGCTCCACATCACTGCAGTCACTGAATCGAGAGCTTTCCTCAGACACCCCGACAGATCCTCCACTCAAACGAAAACTGAGAGAGGCCAGGGTGTTTTTTGCAAGGTATGGGGCCACTGATGACTCGGGAGGAAAGGCTCAGGCCAGAGCACTGCTCCAAAGATCCTCAAGTCAACCTTCGGTGATCTCTGACCTGATTCAGATCCTGCGCTGCATCTCAAAGCAGCAGGTGTCTGCCCCAGCAGGATGTCACATCCCTGTCTTGAAGAGGTTAAATGCTGGCTCTGTCAGCACCCGAGCCAAGCGCAAACATAGAGTAGATCTGAAGTCTCTGCATGACCTTTCAGAGGAATTTGATGATGAATACACTCCTGTCAGAGTGAAGGTAGTTCATTTCAGTAATCCCACCATCTATGCAAACCACTGTAGCACTGGTAATGATCTGTCCCAAGTACGTTTGTTGATAAACACACTTCTCTAATTAATTTCTCCTGTTCTGTTGTTTGTGTGTTCTCTTGCTAAGAAGAAGAGTGATGTTAATCAGTTGGAGTCGATCAATAAGCTGCTGACGGACGAGCTGAACCTGCTTAAAAGCACCAGTGAGAGTCTGGCAAAAACCCTGGAAGATTCCCAGAATCAGAACAAGGTAGTTCACATGTTCCTCTATTAAATATCCCTAAATTGAATAATCTATTACTCTGTATGAAATCACTAACTGCTTCATGTAAACAGACCCTGTCAGTGATGTTAGAGGAGAAGGAGAATGAACTAAACTCTGAGAAGAAAAATGCTCTAAAGCGAGATAAAACCATCCAGGGACTCACTCAGGTCCTCAGAGAAAAGGAAAAAGAGGTAATTTATTACTTACTTTGTTATTGTCATTGTATCTCTTCTCTGTATTATGCAAAGTTTCCGGCCCAACCTGTCTGTCTTTGTATTGCAGATTGCTGAGCTGTGTCATGAGATTGAGGACAGAGATGATGCTTTAGCCAAAGCTAGAGATGCAGCACATAAAGCCCAACTGCAGAAATACCAGGTATGTTATATACACCTTTTATATAGAACCAAACTTTATACAAAGACATTCCTCATAATACTGTTACCACAATGTGTACCCTGCTCTATATGTGCCTTAAACAGATAGAAGTCAATATTTTTTTTCTCCTTCAGGGAGCAGAGGAACACCAAAACCTATTAATGGAAAAGCAAACAGAGCTGGCCCAATTACAGGGGGAACACCACACCAAGGTGCTTGAAGCCCAAAAACTGCAGCGAGCACTGGATAGGAAGGAGCAAGAGCTGGCTGACTTACAGCAGGCAAAGGATCAGCTTGAGGTGGAGTTGGAGGACCTGCAACAACAGAAAAAGAAAGGAGACAAAGCGCTTAATGTAAGATAGGAGGATGACAGGACTGTATCCACAATAAAACAAGCAGGCATTCTCCTCTTAATCGTTTTGTTGTTGATTTTTCATTATCTGTTTAAATATTGACTTTTGTGTGACATTATTATAATTTCCTCCACAAGGATTTACACAATCAGCTGAAAAAGCTGAGTGGGGAGATCGGGGAAAGGGAGAGTGCTCTGGAGCAGCAGTACCAAGAGCTGCTGGACCAAACCAAAACAAAGCTGCAGGCCCATGAGGTCACCATCCAGCGTCTCACATCCACCTTGGCTGATAAAGAGCAGCAGCTACAGGTGACACATCATCACTAAACTTATGCAGACAGACTTTAGCTCAAAAGATTAAAAAAATGAGTTCCTTCCTTTTTTACTTAGCCTAAGTATTTGTAAAAATTGAATTTTAGCTCATTACTGCTGTTTCGAGCCACCACACATGATAAAACAGTAATCATAGGAGAGCAGTTAGCTAGCAGTAAAGCCTGTCAGCTGGATTATAAGCATGTCATGAAAGCAATCAGAGCCAAAGAGAAGTTGGTGCTCCAAAGTGGCATCCAGTTCTTCTTTAGTAACATTGTTTTTATGTGTTTGTCAGGAATACATGAACATGGTCAGAGACTTTGAGCAGAGCAAAAGTCCAGGAAGTAACGACAGTATTCTCTCCAAACTGCGGCAAAGGTTGAAAGAAAAGGAGAAGGCTTTGGAGGTGGGTATTCCTTCACTGCAATCTTTTAACCATGGTGACTTTGCCTGGTTTCTGACATGTTTGTTTGTTCTCTTACAGCAAGCACTTGATGAGAAGTTTGCTGCTATTGAAGAAAAAGACAATGAGATACACCACCTGCAGCTGTTACTAAGGGAAAAAGAAAGAGACCTAGAAAGACTCAACAACTTGCTGTCTCATAATGAAGAAACTATCAATGTAAGTATCCGGAACTGGGATCTTTTCTATTGATTGATAATCACATAGTTGTGATTAAGTGTTATGCATACTCCTTTCTACTCCTTTCTTTGCAGAATTTTGACAGTCTGATTAAGGAGAAGGATGCAGAGCTGCAGCATCTTGCAAGTACCTTAAAGAACCTTCAAAGAGCCAAGCAAGATGTGGAAGACAACCTGAACAGATCACTGAGGGAGAAGGACTCCATCATTAGCCAGCTGCAGCTCTCCCTGGAGGGCAAGACAAAGGATATGGAGGTTGACTGACAAATAGTCACTCATTAAGGCCAGGTTCCTTATAGTTTTTACTGTTCTGGTTTATGTCATTTGTATTTCAGTGCTTATTTTTCCCCCCTCTGTCCATAGCAAATGTCTGAATCATTGCTGAACCAGTCACAGAGCCATGCGCGTGATCTGGCTGAACAGATGGGCCAAAGGTTAAAGGTCACAGAAGCCATGCTGGCTGAAGCTGTCAAGGCCAGGGAAAGACTGGTTGCTGACAATGAGAGTGCTGTAGAAAGCCTGTTTGCTACAATTAGCAGCAAAGACCAACTTCTGAAGGTTAGCATTTATGACAACAGGGCACGACAGAGTGTGCACAAACAACGCTAACACTATTAACTTTGACTCTTTGTCGTCTCCAGGAGTCTGCAGAGCACTACAATCGCATGTTGTCTGAGCGTGCTCAAGAGATTCAGGAGCTGAAGAAGCAGCTGTCTGATAGGCAGCAGGAGCTTGCCACTGCTGAGAAGCAAAGCTCCTCAACAGCCCAGGAGAGTTATTTAGAGACCGCGCAGCTCAAAGCCCTGCTTGCTGAAAAAGACAGCCTTATTAACGTAAGATCCTGTGAGATACAGCACAGCCATTCAGCTGTAAAATACTGTATGTGGAAATCCAAACTCCCAAAGAGAATAACACATTCTGCCCCCCAATTCTATGCCCTGTTTTGAACGTGTTTTAAGATATTACCTGTAAAAATTTTATATCTTTATAAACTGTCAGAAGCTTCTTCAGCGTGGTCAGGAGAGAGACCAGTTTCTGGCAGAGATGAGGCAGAAAGCAGAGCCAGATCAAGTGTTGAATCTCAGACAAACTATTCAGATCATGCAAGAGAAGTTGGACGAGAGGGAAGGTAATGGATTTAGACCTGTAACACCCTCGCGCAGGTTATTTAAAGGTAGACTGCATGTTGGTGCTACGTTTGACTTTGTTTTGTCTGTGCTGAAGCTGAGCTGTCCAGGAGAAACAGCGAAGACAGCCAGGAGAACAATCCACTTTCCAAGAAAACAGTGGTCGTCCTGAAGAGGGAGCTGGCACAGAAAACTGAAGCACTGAACAAAGCACTGAAAAGGGAAAATGAACTGAAGGTCAGTGAGTTAGAAGCATTTAATTAATCCATAATAGGATACAGTTCTTAAAAGTGTCAATCATAATTCCCTACATCCCAATTTCTAGATTTCATTGGCTGAGCTTCAGTCAGCGCTATCTGAGCTGGAGGGTCACAGTGAAGGTCAGGCTGCTAATATTGAGTCCCTCACTGCAACTCTAAAGACCAAGGATGAGATTATCAGTGTAAGGATTCCACACAGTGTCAAAGTTGTGTCAGCAAGTGAAGGAGTTTTTCTTCTGATGTTTAACTTTTGACTTTGAGCAGGTTCTCCAGCAGCGCCTTAGTCAGAGAGGCCACACACGGCCTGATCATACCCAGGATCACGTCATTGTCTGTGGAATGGAGAGGTCCCTGCCTGTGCTTCCACAGAGGGAGAGTACCATGATCGGTGGAGACAGCCAGCAAGAAGTAAAGATGACCTGCTTTTTAAAAAAATTTTTAGAGCAAAACATTACAATCTTGATGCTTTGTCTTTTAAGATAGTTTCTCTTCTCTCCTCAGGCCTTGCCCAACCTCACAGCTTTGCAACATGAGCACGATGCTCTGAACAGAGCCCTGAGGGCTGAACAGCAGCTCTATTCCAGCCTGGTAAAGACTGTGAAGGAGCAAGACAGGTAGTTATGTGCAACAGCTGCTTTAATGCAAAAAGGAGAAACAAATGCTTTGCGCTAACAGACCTCTTGGATGATTTGCAGTGCCCAGCGTCTCCATGCTCTACAGTTGGAGCTGACAGCAGTGCAGCTTCTCAGGCAGCAGCTAGAAGAGAGCATCAGAACTAATGAGGAGTTAAGGGGTGACTTGGAGAGAGAGATACACAGAGCCAAACTCAGAGAAGGTGCAGTGAAAACACACTTGGTTGTAGATGAGGATGGTGACTGAATGAGAGGGAAAGAAATAAAGGAATTATAAAGGAGTGAATGAGAAAAGAAGTGCTTGTTATCATTTATTGTGGTTAAAATGGTAGAAAATATAACTCATCATTAAAGGGAACCCTTAAACCCCAGTCATCTTTATATAATATGTTTACTCGTCCTGCCGACAACTTCCATGTCTACTTTTTGTTGTGTTCTTCTTCAGCATGCACACCTGGTTCCTCCACTTTTCATCTTTGTCTGCTTTCTGTCTCTTCTGCTCTCATCATCACCCAGTTATCTGCATGTTTTTGTCTATAACACAGTCGCTCCCCTTTTCACTGTCTCTCAGTAAATGTATTGATTTCACACCTGTCTGCTCTTTGTCCTTCATAAAAAATAAATAAAGACCTGTCTTCTCTGTCTCTCACTTTCAACATGCTGTTTGTTTGTTTTTGTTTTGTCCCTTTGCTTCTTGATTGCATCACTTTAGCATGCTTCTGGTTATTAATCCAACCCATCCAACCATCTGTCACATGAATATCATTTAAAAGCATGGTCGTGCCATTTTCAAATGATTTAATAAAGGATATTAATGTGCAAAGTACCACATTAAAAGAGCAGCTCTCCGGAAATAGAGCCTAATCCAAAAAGTGTGGCATTTATTTTCCTTTGACGTCATGCAGTTAATGTAATTCAGCACAGTTTGTCCTTCAGATTTGTTGTGGCATTAATGCACAGCCTTAAAACAGATTAAAAGTGTCACTCTGCGCTGAGGTCTAAGCCAAATAACTTGGACCATCCACTTGTCGTGTGCGCTCAGGCGACCACACACGTGCATGCTCCTCCCCACACCGCTGCCTGCAGAGAGCCAGGTGTAAAAATAGGTCAGCTGTAAGTAACAGGGACGCAGCTCACATTAGCACTGACTGGCAAGATAGACGTAGCAGGATGATTGTCACTGATTACATTTGCACACTTCATGCTTTGGTTATATAACCAACCATTATGATTTGTGTGCATAGGCTACATGTTTACACACTTATGAAAAAGCACAATAATAATCATACTTTGTGATTGTGTATATTGTGGGTGTGCATTTTAGCTCCTCTACATATATTTTGCATATCTGACTTGGATTTTTTTAGCAAGCCAAGATCCACTAACTGCACAATGTAAATCCACCATTTTTGTTTTTCATATTATTATTTTTTTACATTTTTCATTTACAAGGATTTTTTTAGTTTATTTGTTTTTTTCAGTATTTTAATTAAAGAACATTAGATTGTAGACATCATGAAAAATATGAAAGTGAAAGGTATAATCCAAAGGTGTGTGTGCTGCGGTGTAAAACCTCAGCTTCGTGGCTGGTCTGTGTTTGTTTTTAAAGTTGTGAAAAAGAGCTGAAGTATACACCCTCTTTATGACATGTTAGACATACGCACATGAAGTCTTAAGTTAATGGTGCCTCATGGGAGCTGCTGTAATGCCCTGTCATGCGTGGCCTTTTGTAACCCTCTGTGTATCGTTTCAGGTATGGACCTGATTGATCCTAAAGAGCTAGAGAGCATGAGACATCAGCTTGAAGATGCCCAGCGTTGGAATGCATCTCTGCAGGCACGCTTAGGAGCAATTCAGAACCGTGGAGGAGGGGTTGGTGGAGCCAACGATGGAGGTAAGACGAGAAAAAGACTCCAGATGTCATATTCCAGTTTATATACAGACAACATTATTAAGATTATTTTAACGTTTTTCAGGCGACTCTTTGAGTTTCATTGGAGATCAGACTTCCTACATGAGTATCTGTGTAGGAGAGGGACTGGATGACAGCTTGTCTCATCTGTCTGCTCAGGAGCTTAAACAGAAGGTATTTTACATTTTGTTGCTTTTTGTCTCATTCTTATACAGTGTCACGTTGAAGTTAATTAGTGTGCTTCAGGTGTACCAACTGTAAAGCTGGAAATGTGTAAAAATGATTTCGCTCTGTGTTAAGGTGCTTGAGCTGCAAGACCATGTCAGCAGGCTGCAGACCTTAAACAGTGAACGGCAGAGCCAACTTTCACAAATTGAGAAGTCAGAGCGTGACACTGATGACAAAGAAGACAAAGACCGCAAAAAGCAGCTGCAAAGAGACGAGGTTGTACACAAAGTTATGGCTGCAAAGTTGTTGTTTTTTGTTTTTTAGGTCTTCCAAAAGAGTGCACGTCTTGTCATTTATTAGTAATGTTTCTTCCAGAGTATGTCCACATTTAGAAAATACTTGAGAAATCACGAATCATTGTCTAACATCCTTCCTGTAATAGCTCCTTTCTAACCTTAGAACTTATAGCCTAACCTCTGTTCTGTCTAACCTGTTGCTAATTTCTCTTCCCTCTGTGGTACTAAATGTCAGAATTTTTTAACAAGTGTGTTTCTTGTATGTAGTAGAGTAAGTACCGTCTTTCTCTTTCCTTCATCTTTCCTAATCAGTCCCTGTTTTATCTTTATCTCTGTGTCCCATAAAATGGTCTCTCTTCGTCATGCTACATTAGACACATCATGCCATTCTGCTGTTGCTGTGCTGTGCTTTATGGATTCTGTTCCCACTTTAAGTTTTCTTTTACCGAGCCATGTGTGTCATACTCGCCTCCCATCCCATTACTCTAGCAGCTCAAGAAGACGCTTGAGAAGCAGCCTCTGGTTCAAAGTAACAAGACACATCTCTCTGGTCAGGACAAAGAGAGCCAGACATGCAGTAAACTAGGACAGGTATGAAACTGATGGTCATTAAACAACTGAGTGCTTAAGTACTATTTGGAGAGTTTATAAAACCTGCTTTCTAAATAATCGCTCTTTTAGATGTTGTCGGAAAAGCTTTTGGGTGATGTGAGCAAGGACAGCGGCCTCAGCCAGAGTAGAGAGCGTGCTCACTCTAGCAGCGACATCTTGGACACTGGGGAGGAATATTCTAGGGTGATGAACACAGATTTAATGGCACTTAAATCCCTATTAGCTGATTGTGGGTCAACATCTGTCTCGCACCTTAGGTAGGTCTTTCTTTCAGAGTCTACTCCTTATTTTCCCCATTACTTGGTAGTTAGAAGTCTGAACTGTAATGTGGTCGAATATTTCTCATTACAGAGCGGAAATGCTCAGGCTCAGATCAGAAAATGATGAGCTGCGGGGTCTCCTGAAGGAACAGAAATCGTCTGAGTACAAAGAAAAAGAGAGCACCGATGCCTCAGGGAACAGCAGTGAGGGGCAGGCTGAGTTGAGGAAGAGTTTGGAAGCACTGGACACAGAAGATGCAAAGGTCACCAAACTGTCAAAGAAGAAGGGAGGGAAGAAGTGGAATGAGATTTCAGACAGGGAGAGTCCCATTACCAATGTCAGCACTGCAGATGACGAGGAGAGTCCAAGAACTAATTGCCAGCCACACAGCAACAGTGAAAAACAGCATTTTGCAAAACATAGGGTAAGTTTTGTACTGCAGAAGAAATAAAAAGACATCACTCTTTCCTGCATGAAGGCGTTTTGGGGTTTTAATGTCTGTTTCTTGTGTTTGTTTAAATTGTAGTCTGGAGGCAGATCTCGCCTTCCTGTGCCTGTGAGGCTGAGGGTGGAGTCTAACAGCAGCAGCAGGAAGCCTGGAAGCTCCGAGCAGCTCAAAACTGATGGACTTCAGCACCTTGATTCAGATGATGTCTACTGGTCTGACCAGCATGTACACACAGACTCTGACACTCACACATCACTCCAGCACAGCACTTCCCCTTCCGCCACCCTTGGATACCCTAATCGTAGCTGTAGTCCAGTGGGATCCGACAAGGGCTCTGAAGCCAGAGCATCACTGGATCACACCCAAGATGATTCTGGACTATATACTCAGCTGGAACTTCTCCACCAGGAGTGCCAGGAGAAAGAAGCACTGATCAACAAGCTGAGTGAGCAGCTTGCTGATTGGGAAGAACTTCATGCACAGCTCCGGGAGAAAGACAGACTGAACTCCCAGTACGTAGAGGCTTTACAGGCAGCAGAATCTACCATCGCTTATCTGACTGCCTGCAGTCTGGACAGCCAGGGTGGATTTGGTTCACACACAGGTTCTGGTTCTGTGGGTTCTGATGCGTCTCTCCATGGTAGATGCGTTGAGCTGCAGAAAGCCTTGCAGCAGAAAGAGGAGTTCAACAACCAGCTCATAGAGCTTCTGAATTTGGCAGAGAAAGTCATCAGCTCTGCAGAAAGCCAAGAAAAGAATCCTGAAATCAGCGATCTTTGTCAAAGGATTGAGGGAGCTTTGCAGCAGCTGCATAGCTCTCCAAAGGAAAAAAGCACCGGAGGGGTGCTTCAAGGTACCGAGGACTCTCTGCGTGAGCTGCAGCGTCATGCAGACTCTTTGCAAGAAGCACTTTGGGAGCAGAATAGGCTCAATGCAGAGCTGCAAGAAAAACTGAGGGCCACAAATGCTACTGCACAACACGGATACACCAGTGACAGAGTAGCAGCAGAGTCACTTAAAGAAAATGAGGAAAAGGAACACCACGGTCCTGATACTAGTTTAAATCAAGAGGCGATTGACGTTCTAAGGAACTGCTTTAGTGCAACAGAGTCCGCTGTTGCCTCTTTAGCAGCACACTGCACAAATTCTGGCTCCGTGACTGCTGGCAGATCCCAGATCAGCTCTGACTTGCAGATAAATTTAGACAAACTTCAGAGAGCCCTCCAAGAGCGGGAGCAACTTGGAGAAACTGCCCCACCAATCTCCGAACCCAGCAACAACCTGTCTACTGCTTCAACTGGAACAAAGGTACTAGAGCTTCATCGCCATCTCTGTCTTCTCTATGAGGTCTTCAGTGATTACTCTCAGAGGATATCTGAGCTCCAGGCTTCCCTGCAAGAAGAGAGGGGTCACAAAATGGAGAGGGAAGCCCACAGGGCAGTGCAGGACGGCAAAGGGTTACCGCCAAGTGTTCAGGTTGAACTGGAAACACTGCACAAAGCACTGAGGGAGAAGAAGAAGGCATGTAAAAGCCTGGAGGCGAAACTGGCCACTGCTCTTACCAGTACATCCTCTCCTGAAATGATAAAGAAAGGTAAGCTGTTGAGCAGCTTTCTTCTACATGTGCTTGTCCACAGTAATTCAAACGATTTTGTGATACTGCAAATCCCAGTTTGGTCAGGAACAACATAAGTAGTGATAGAGACATATGTGAACTCCTTGATTGATTTCTTCCTAACCAAACATATATTGCTTCCAATGCCAGCTCCTGAGCAGGATGACAAAGGCGTGCAGGTGGATTTGCAGGACCTGGGTTACGAAACCTGTGGCAAGAGTGAGAACGATAGGGAAGAGAGCAGTAGCACAGGTAGACAGCCTTCAGACAGACTCTGCATGTCTGTCTGCTGAGTGGATACTAATCTCAAGTGTGGACAGCTTCTCTTAATGTAGAATGTATGCATGAGGAGTGAACAAGGGCACGCTGTCTCTGAAAAATATTTTCTGCCTGGGTCTCCGTAACCACACAGTCTTTTTCTGGTTTTTAACTGTGGAATTTTCTTCACCCTTCCTAAATTTGAATGGGCTGTCTCTATTCATGCATGTTTTCACTTAAGGTTTGGGAATGTCTTTTGAGCACTCATTAACCTTTTACCTTGATTTCTTGTCCTATTCAAATTTGGCTGTATCACAAATGACTTCTTTCCTCACACTGCTCAAACACTGTTTATTTTCTACAACTTGCACTGGACTCCTCCCCATAGTCTAATGTTTTTGTGCTTCCTGTGTTGCCAGATTTAGAGGTTGGGGTAAACCCTAGTTGCAGTGGCTCCAGTCTGCCTTCCCTGTTGAAACACGAACAGGCCAATTTCTCCTCTACTGAAAATCTGGACTCAACCTCCAGCACCCCATACCCTACTTCCCCAGCTCTCAGCTCAGCCAAGGTATTTATCTTATTATTTGCTTATTATCTTGTTCCTCACTCCCAGCACTCCACAGCAAAGTTCACTAGGGAATGATGGGGAATGTCACTACTGTGGTTAGCTCAGATGCAGAGCTGTGTCTGTGAGCACAGGAGTCCTCCTGCTGCTCAAACCTTCTGTTTGTTGAGTGACGACCAATCAGAATAGAGGAGGACTGGGTCTTAGGTTTACCAAGGCCTAGTGTAAGATAAATACACTATTATGAACTATGATTCATACAGCAGTCAAGTGAATAACACTGATTATCTCTTCATCATGGCATCTGTTAGAGGGTGGAATATATTAGGGAGCAAGTGAATATTTTGGGAAAATGGGCAAGCGTGAGGATTTAAGCGTGTTTGACAAGGACATCCAAGGCTCTTTCATGCACATGGGAAGCAGAGTCTGGTCTCTGTGGTCCAGTCCAACAAACGAGCTACCGTAGCTCAAGTCTCTGACTGCTGTGCATCATCGATTACAACGGACTCGTGAGCCTCAGAACTGGAGCGTGGAGCGATGGAAGAAGATGATGAATCACTTTAAATGATGAATGCACTATGGGAAGAAGACGCAGAGGAGGCAGTGTGATGCTTTGGATAATGTTCTGCTGGGAAAACTTAACTTATTCCATCCATGTGGTTGTTACTTTGATCCATATCACCTACCTAAGCGTTTTTGCAGATCATGTGCACCCTTTCATGGAAGCGGTATTCCCTGATGGCTGTGGCCTCCGTCAGCAGGACAATGCGTCCTCCCAAAATGGTTCAGGAGTGAGTTTGAGGTGTTGACTTGGCCTCCAAATTACCCAGATCTTAATATAGGTGAGCATCTGTGGGATGTGTTGGCCAAAGACCCGATCTATGGAGGCCCCATCTCACAACTCACAGGACCTGAAGGATCTTTTGGTGCGAGACACCACAGCACATGGGTTTAGTGAAGTCCATGCCTTGACGGGTCAGAGATGTTTTGATGGCAAAAAGAGGACCAACACAATATTAGGCAGGTGGTCATAATGTTATAACTGATGGGTGTATAAGGCAACTCAAGCAGATTCTAAAAATAAATACATGTATCAAGAAATGAGAATAAGGTGTGTTTGAGAACATTTACATACATTACAGTCATTTTAAACAGCTTTGTGAGAATCAACAGTGTAACAACAATGATCAGAAGTTACTGTCACGGTCCGGGGCAGCGGCCGTGTGGAGAGTGGAAGGAGGACTCAGAACGCAGCACTTATTCAGGTGTGAGGGTGATTTATTGATAATAGCAAACACAAAGTGGAGATGGCAACAGAACTAAGGACGAAACTAAACTGGGATAAACTACACAAAGAAATAGCAAACCTGAGCATGGAGGGAGAACAGCAGGGAGAACACGCAGAGGATTACACCAGGTATGAACACAGGGTATGTACACAGACGACGCGACGAGGAGCAGAGGCAAACACACACTATAAATACACAGAGAGACACTGGGAAATCACACACAGGTGGGTGACACAGCTGGACCTGATTAACCTGACGAGACAGGGGAACACTAACACCAGGGACCAATAGAGGGAGCACAAACCCAGACCCCAGTGTCTAAAATCCCAAACACAAACCATCCCAAAACAGCCATGAATAATAATGAAAGTAATAACAATAAGTGCATAAACATAAAGTCACTGAGTCATGGTCGCAGGACCATGACAGTTACAGCATGTGTTACTGGTTTGATTCCATTTAACATTAGTTTTCACTTTTAAAAATCTGAACCTTCTTCCATCTATTTTATTTTTAGGTGAGTCTGAAAGGTCTGCAGGTCTATAGTGAGTATGGTGTTTCTGAGGACCCACTGCAGCTTCAGGGACAAGTCAAAGAGCTCAAGGTCCAGCTGGAAAACCAGACAAAACTAATCCTCCAAATGCAGAGCCTTCTGCATAGGAACTCCCTCTCCAGTGACTTGGTCAACAACACCTCAGACCCGTCTGTGATCAAGGATCAAGAGGGTGCACAGAAAGACGACCGTAGTCAAGATGGCAGCCACAGAAGTGGGCAGCTAAGGGGGAAGAAGGCTGGGGAGAACCAGGCAATTAAGGATAAAAGCAGCCGGGGAAATATGGAGCTGGAAGGAGAGAGGAGGCTGAACAGAAGCATCAGTGAACAACTGCAGCCATCCCGCAGCCGCTCCACATCACCTGCTAGGTTAACCATCTTTGAAGTGTTTTATTAGTACTTCACCTTCTTTACTTTAACCCTCCTCTTGTGTTAGCTTTCTGTTATCATCTCTTATGTTAACGGGTCGGTTTTGACAAGTGAATTAAATCAGCTATAAAATACACTAAAAACAATAAGTGATTATCCAATTTGTTTCTCATCTCTTGGTTATCTTGTTAGACTTCCTTATCCATGAAAATGTTGGTTTTAATACTTTCGGTGTGGGCCTCTGGGTCTTTTTTTTTCACTATACCCCTCGATTTCAATTTTAAAATAAAATAAAATAAAATATCACAGCTGATATTGTGATCCTGCAGTCCAGTGGTCATATCGACGACCACACATTTTCATTGTTTCTTCTCAGGGATGCCACTCGCAGCTTTGACTGTGAAAATCTGTACATTCCAGCCATAGTTGGTTTTTGCATCACAGGCTTCCCAGATTTTTCTGCCGTATTTACCTGGCTTACTGGGTATGTATTGCCGGTAGGGGCATTTTCCTCAAAAAGTGGACAAGACGTTCATCCACTGTCACCTCTGGCCCTGGGATGAACATCAGTGGAAGAAGCTGCACCCATCTCTCCCAGACATCCCTGATGGGAGCAAGCTTGTCAGACCTCGGTCTGGTCTCTTTGTTGTCAAATCTGATGACTCTTGAATCAAAATGATGGTAAATGGTAAATGGACTAGTTCTTATATAGCGCTTTTCCACTCTTCTGAGCACTCAAAGCGCTTTACACAACTTGTGCATTCACCCATTCACACCCATTCGCACAAGCACAACTGACATTCACACACATTCATACTCCGATGAATGCATCGGAGAGCAATTTCGGGTTAGTATCTTGCCCAAGGATATTTGGCATGCAGACTAGGGGAAGCCGGGAATCGAACGACCAACCTTCCGATCAGTAGATGACCTGCTCTACCACCTGAGCTACAGCCACCCATGATATCAAATGTGTGAAGTGACATCGTTGCCCAGAAAATATTTCTGCCTGTTGATGCGTCCCATAGACTATCAGTGGCCTCATTGCGCATCTGTACACTCCAGCAAGAAGAAGAACACCAATGAAAGCATCCAGGTATTCCTCATCATGTCGCTATGGACTTTTTTTTTCCTTCAAGGTTCATCATAGTAATGATGATTCTTTCTAGTGACAATGGCATAAATAGCTCAAAACATCTCTTGATGTCACTGACTTTGGTCAGAGCAAACCTTGTGATTCCAGGGGTCATTTTGATGACATTTGCAGCAGCTGCCCTGCTATGTAGATCATGAGGTACTGAGATCCAAAATATATTACCATTTTTGGACTTGAATCTTTCAGCAGGAGTAGCTTCAGCACCAGCGACCTCCACCTCTGATCAGATGTGTCTGTGTCTTCTGGATGATAGTCCACATTGTCTTCCTCCTAGAAACCTGCCCATCTGAATCGCTGCTCTGTGTACTCTCCTTTATTTTCACCCAAAATATGATGCAGAACTTGGCTCACTGTGAATCTTCTCATTTTTGTATGCTGCAAATTGTAAATGTGCACTCTGGAAGTCAAATGGCCACTCAAATGAGTGAATTCACCTCACATGTCTTGACATGTCCCGTCTTTATTTTGTTTTGTTTTTGTGCAGGTATACTGCAAAAAACACGCAAAACAAGAATCCCCTAAAGCTCATATGATTAGGAGAGGAGCTTGCTGTCAATGTTTTAGCTGACAGTGCACTTATGATTTCAGTTTTGGCTTTAATTATTGCTTTATACTCATAATATTATACCTGGGTCGAAACCGACCCTAACAACACAAAGGTCATAATTTCAGCTAGGGCATTTTATAATTTAGTGAAAAAATTATTATTTTTTGTTTTATTTTGTAGAAATAGAGGTTCCTGACAAAGTCAAAAAGCCTTGATACAATAAACAAATGTTTGTAATTTTTTTTTTATGCATTTGAAATTTTAAATGGGTCGGTGCCGACCCTAACACAAGAGGAAGGTGGAAAATCTGCATGCTCTTTTTCTTTCCTTCTTTTTTTAAATTGTCCCTAATTTGGTCTTCTCCACAGCCTGGACTCCCTTGTGAAGTCACAGGCCCGAGAGCTCTCGCAGCTGAGGCAGCAGATCAAGGAGAGCCGCAGGCTGGGAGCCCTGCACCGGCGGCAGCTGGAAGAGCTGAACCAGGCCTTCAAAGAGCTGCTGCAGGCTGAAAAGGTCGACTGCTACATGGGAGAGGTGGTTAAAGAGCAGCTGGACAAGAGCCTGAGCATTCTGGACAGGCTGGAGGGACGGCTGGACAAAGGTAGCTGCTGCTTTGCCTAAATTATTATATAGATCCATGATGAGGTGTTGTTTGTGTAGTATCTGCCATCACTGCAGACGTGTATTTGTGGTTATGCGACAGTATTTACTTAGTGTGCTTGGAGGATGTGTGTTAGTGCTGTGGTAGTATAATGATTGAAGGAGACAAGTGCAGTTACAGCAAAGCCATTTTAGAGCATGGAGGGCATTATTTTAATGAAAGAAATTACTTGATATGGTGATCAATTAACTTACTGATGATTTCCTTCATTATCACAGAGTAGTTTTAAAGGCAGTTGTTAAAATTATGGGCGGGTACATACTTGACTTGACAGTCTAACAAGGGGAAAACAGACGCCACCAGAAGAGAAACAAAGACAGAAGAGCAGCCACTCGTAACTGATTTGTACAGACACGTCCATGACAGCGTCTTTTTCTGTCTTGTAGGAGAGACTCATCTGGATAATGAGGATGTGCCAGCTCTTGAATTGTCTCGCAGGTACAAATACATTATTTCTTTATTTTTAGTGTATGCAACAGTGGGTGAAACATTTATCACATATATATGTTATATGATGAGAAATTAGCTTTTTTTTTTTAAAAGCTGGTGTTTACTTTTCCATCCTTCTAGTGACCTAGACTGTAGTCCCTTTGTTAAGGTCACATGTGCGACTGTATTTTTGGGTCATTAGCTGAGCTCTTTGAGATGTTTGTCATATTATGACCCTTTTAAAACTGCCCCCAGCTATTTGCATTATGACCCTGGGCTGTGCACGTGAATAGCTGTCCTGCTGTTGACCTATTTTGTTTCTGTGTCAGCCAGAAGTAAATTAAGGCTCTGCTGCCTATCACTGGGTCAATATTGTCACTCTGTATTCCCCATGCTTTCAGTTTCACATCATAGCCATCTTAAACTTTGACTTTTTTACCTTTTTATTGGCAGCAAATGCTCTAAGTGAGCAGTTAATACAACAATAATAACTGTAGACTTGCAAAATTGCAATTTGTTTGTTTTGGACACAGTACAATAATTGTATCCTTCCATCCTTGATATGAATAGGTAATGCATTTTTTAACCACACACTTGTATCAAATTATAAATTAAGGTTGCTCAGAGCCACGCGCATTAATCCATATTACTACTGATGTGGGCAGTTTTGGGGAGCTTCAGCAGACATCACAATCACTGCTGTCCTATGAGGAGTGCATGAGAGGTCCTCCTGAAAGCTTGTGTAGAATCCAGCAGGAGATAGATTATCTGCGTCTGGAGCTAGAGGGTGAGAGAGAGCTGCTGCAGCAGCACGTCGCCCTGCTCGTCCAGCAAAACCTCACCCTGGCTGATTGCACCAGGGAGCAGCTGGACCTGTGAGTGGGTTTGATCCAGACAGCATGATGTTTGCCGTGAGCTCCTGTGTCAGATTTCCCAGCTGTGTGTTGTTTGAAGCCCGCTGGTTTTAGGAACATAGTTTTCTTTACTTTTTGGGGTTGCTGTTCCTTTTTCTCTCCCAGCAGTCATACCGAGGCCTCCCGACTGGTGTTAACACGCATCATTCCTTCTCCTTCCAGGTTGGCTAAAGAGCTGCAGGAGAAGAACCGTCTCATCCAGAGCCTGCAGAGCCAGATTAGACGCCAGAGTCTCAGCAGCCACCACAGCTCTCACTCTGATCTGTCCCACTCAGACAGGACTTCTTCCTCCTGCCACAGCAGCCCAACCACACAAGGTGGCAATCAAACCCACAGTAAGTATTTCTGGATCCAATGCTTTAACCCCTTAGCAGTCCAATTAGTCCCCTAAACCATCCAATGTACCGTGGGCGGTACGTCCGACTGCTAACAGGTTAAGTCTCAGAAGCCTTTTGTCAGAGTTTTACCCCTGATACTGCTGGAGATTTTGTGCCAGACTAGGATTAATTCAGTTTGCTTCATTAAAAATGCATACTTTCTTCCCTTCTTGCCCGTTGCACAGTCATTGAGATCAAACAGCTCCTCTTCTACGTGCACAGGCAGTCTAGTGCCTGCCTGTAATACCACTTATTGTCCACTCAGATCCTTTCTGTTGCAGTGAGGTGTTCTGCAGGACAAAGCTTGCCAGCCAATGCCAGAGGAGGTGTCCAGTTTCAATCCACTGCCACTTAAAGTTGCATTATTCAGTGGCACATATCTGTTTCAATCTTCTGATATTTTGTGACCAAGAGGCTATTGCAGAGACAAGTGAAGTCCTTTAGAAGCACCTGGAGACAAAGAATAATAATATGCAATTTGGATTTGAAGTGTTGGATTACTCATGTGTTGTTGTCTTCCTGTGCACGTTCAGGTCAACAATTACACCCTGATTGGACGGGTGCAACTGTGTCACCTATAGGAGGAGCTCAGGACGAAGGTGTGTCCGGTCACAGAGATGCTGGCGGCAGACTGCAGGGCCTGCATAGGGAGAACGGGCGGCTGCAGGAGCAGCTGAGGAGCAGCGAGGAGCTGAACGCCACCCTACGCAGCGAACTGGACCTGCATCGCTCTATCATGGCCCAGACCACCTCCCATCATCAGGAGCAGGAACAAGGGCACGACCAGGAGGGCTCAGGGCCTCAAACAAAGGCACAGAAACAAGATGGAGAAACGAGCGCACAAAGGAATGCTGGAGGACAGCCTCATACGATGAATTCAGGTAAATATAAAGCAATAGTAGGCTGATTAGCATGTCAGTTAATGACTACATTATATAGAGAAATGTTGTTAATTATATGAGCTGTGTGAGTTTGTTGCTAATGTAAAGAAGTAAAAAAACGACATGGAATTTCCCTTTAAATGTGCTTTATCCACGTGTGTCTGTTAGACCTGCTGGCAGAGCATCTACAGGAGATCAGAGCTTTGCGACAACGTCTGGAGGAAAGTATTCGCACCAATGACCGTCTCAGGGAGCAGCTGGAGAGGAGATTAGCTGAAGTAGAAAAAGACCCAGGTACACACCAAAAAACTGTCTTTGACTATTTAGGGTCTTTTGTTTCCACATGTCCAACATGTGTATGTGCCATGTCCAGCAGCCACCAACATCTTCATCCACGGCAACGAGGAGCAGGGTCAGCTGACTCAGGAGGTGCGATTCCTCTGGGGACAAAACCAAACTCTGAAGGAACAGCTCAGCATGGCATCCAGAGGTATCGCTCTTCTTATGTTTAGTTAAAAATCACATGATTTTCAGTAAGAAAAAAAGAAGAGGAGAGAAACGGATGCTAATTTCTTTTGTTGTCCTTGTTGATGCTGATCTATAATACCCTAAATATTTTTCCATTATCTCCGGGAATTACATACTTAACAAGGTTTACAACCTTTAATTCCTCCAGACAAGCAGAAGGAGAATGAGAAGCTCCGGGAGACCCTGGCCAGGCGGACGGCCAAACTGGAGCAGAGCAGGAGGGAGTGTGAAGCTCTGAGGCAGGAATACAGCCAACTGCAGGAGCAACTGGAGCACAGCAGCCGGGAAAACTCCCAGCTGCAGGATTCACTGCACCGCAGCAGGGAGGAGCTGCACAGGTACACACACACACACACAACATCAGTCCTGATGGGGAGCACACATTTCTACACCACACGCTTAATGTCATTAAAGCACTCATTTGTGTAACCTGACACTCCACATAGCTACTAATGGCCATTCTAAAAAGTCATTACTGTTGCCATTATTCCTTACTGTTAGTATGTCTCTGAAACCTGAGCTCATCACTTGAAGGCTCATCCGTGAACACACACATGCACACGATGCTACAGTGATGGTATGTGACCTCTTGCCACGGGTCCTGCTGACATGAGGCTGACACTCGAAACCAGGAGTGTAGATTACTGTCAGATCTCCTCTCCCTTTCATTCACCTGAGTGTGTCACTTTGTCTAATGTATACACGTTAGGCTTGTTGTAGGTAGTGTTTCTGTTTTATATGTGTGTGCCTATATATAATATGTATATATGTATGTATATATGTATGTATAAATATACATACATACATACATACATACATACATACATACATACATACATACATACATACATACATACATACATACATACATACATACATACAATATAAATTTTTTTAATATATCGAATTTTAAAGGCAAGGCATCACTTTAGGCTGAATTTCTTAATAAGTGTTGGCTGCGCTTTCAATCACTGTCTCCAGGTTGCAGTGCGAGGTGAAGCTCCAGAGGCAGCAGCTGTCCGACTCCCAACATCTCCTCCAGACGCTGCGGGTGGAGCTGCAAGTTTACGAAAAAATGAAGAGCGAGTCTAACAAACACAACGGTACTGCACAATTTCCGTTTTTGTTTTTCAGTAGCTGGAGTTCTTCTGAAATGTTTGTGCTGTAGTCAGATTTTCCAGCAGCTTGCACGAGTATTGGAGGAAGAAACTTTTACTTTTTGTTGTATAGAAAAAAATTTGGATCATGTTTGGATTTGTGTACTGACAAGATGATAGATTGTAATGAGAATGTCTAATGATATTGGCTAATAACTGGTGTATTGGGTTTTTTTTTTTGGATGAAACATGGCCACATGGGGGCAGTAAAGAGGGAGACAAGGAGATCATCTTCAAGAGGAAACCCTCCAAACTTGTATTCAGTTTTGTTTTTAGCATTTATGGGTGTATTTGCAGAATCTTTTGATTGCACTTTGTCCACCAGATTTGACACTGTATAAACTAAGTAATGGTGACACCATCAAATTTCACTTAACTTCAAATCCTGTTTGGAATTCCTGCACTACAGTTTCTCAACCCTTATCAGCCAACCTTCACAATAATTTATATGTGAAATGTTCCTGTTGGCTGACATGATTAAATTTAAGGCCTTTACACACCAGACGTGTAATTTTGCAGCATTTATTTTTTCAGATTCAGTTTGATTTGGATTTTTTTTTTTTATTCTTTTGTTCTTATTTCTCACATGCGAATAAAAATATCTGACCACAAGTTTGTAGAAATGTACCTGTGGGGTTGTAGCAGTTTTCAGCCTCAGCGTCACTAACAGGAGGATATTTCTTTCTCATTCGGCGTGCAGAATCCAGCGAGGTGGCCCAGGAGCCGTCCACTCACGCTTCCTCCGGCTCAGTGGACCTGGCCGAGCTGCTGTCAGAGATCAGACACTTGAGGCTTCAGCTGGAGAGGAGCATCCAGACCAACACGGCTCTGCGGCAGAGACTGGAGGAGCAGCTGCTCAGAGGACCCGGCCGCTCTGAAACCATCAACATTAACTATCTGCTGTCCTCTCCAGGTAAACGGAAAGCACGTTCCTGCATGCCGATGAGCTTTGATGGATTCAGAAGGCCACGTAGGCACTGCCAGGTCATGGCAGGTCAGGTGCTTCATTTGCTTATTTATTTTTTATCACTCTTAGATGAAGGGGGCAGGTCGCCGGGCCGAGAAGACACTGTCCATCACTCGTTCCAGACTCACAGAGAACACACCAGCATCCACCACGGTAAGAAAAGCTCTTCAAAGCTGGTCCTGAAGCCAAATCACATCTTTCTATGAAAGCAAATACAGACTGGTGACATTTGAACTCTCCTGGATCTGCTATGTTGGATCTTTTCAGATGTGAGATATCAATCTCTCTCAGAGGTGGATGGTGGCTCGGTCAGCAGCAGCTCTGGGGACAGCATTTCCGGTGCTCCCTCTCGGCTGGTGCCGGGTCACCGGATGTGGGCGAGCCGCAATGGGCGCCACATTTTGGGCTTGATTGAAGACTACAACGCGCTCCGCAAGCAGATCTCAGACGGCCGGAAGCTGTCACGCAGTATGGACACGCAACTGCAGGAGTGCCTGCACACGCTTCAACAGCAGGGCTGTGACAACAAGGTGGGGAGCTCATCGTGAGGTTTAAATAGGCTGAACTTTACAGAAAGTAGAAATGTGATGTTAGCCTGTCCACATCTTTGTAGGTGATTGAACAGCAGCATCTGAAGAGTTTATCCTGCAGCATTAACACCATGCACCAGGTGCTGGAGGAGGCTGGCCGACTGCTCAAACTGGTGTGGAGAGTATCTTTGCCAGTTGGGAACATAGCAAGAGACAGCTGCAACAACCAGCAGGTAAACACACGCACAGCACACATTGTGTATCCGGGCTCTCCAGTTAAACAT
This sequence comes from Pundamilia nyererei, assembly GCF_000239375.1. Taxonomy (NCBI): domain Eukaryota; kingdom Metazoa; phylum Chordata; class Actinopteri; order Cichliformes; family Cichlidae; genus Pundamilia; species Pundamilia nyererei. Next base: position 5,858,980 of record NW_005187403.1, on the reverse strand, counting down.
CTGCAGACCAAATCCTTTCTTTCCTGCTATCCTCCAAATCAGGATGAGCTGCTGAGAAATGAGATAGCCCGACTGAAGAGCCGGCTGTCTCAGCAGGAGAGGATGCTGAGCGGAGCCATCAAGCGTCTCCGCACCACCAACCAGCTCAAAGAGGGAATGGAGAGAGTCATCATCGATCAGTGTAAGTTCATCTGCTTTTACTTTTAAGCTGCACAGAAGATGAAATGTGTGGTTGAAGCAGTTTTGCAGCTATTTGAGTTTATTGATGGAAGTATTTGTCAAGTCAGTCTCGCTGCTCCTGTTTTGTAGTTTTTCTTTGTGTGATATTATTTTATAAAGTAAATGTCAAGTCTTGATACCGGTATAATTATACAAGACTGTGGAAATGAATTGTTTTATTTTTGTCCTTTGTAGTGTCTCTGACCCATGGAGTGTTGAAGAAAGCCAGGGGGAATTTAGAGGTACGCCTACAGTAAGAAGTGTATGACCCAGTTATAATATGTCAGACTAATGCTGTTACCCACAGTGGTATTTTCTCCATTAGTGAATTACTCCTCTTTTCCCCCTTTTTTCCTCTCTGTGAAATATCGGTAGACAAATTACTGTACCCAGTTTGGCCTGAAAGGCCTGTCTGGAGGACCAGACGAAGGTTAGTGTGGATGCATTGCTCTGGTTGTTTCTCCTGCATGAAACAAATACCAGAATTTAAACGTGTAATGAGACACAGTTGTTGGGAGGATCATACCTACAACTGTGTCCTCCTAACACTGTATGGACTGTGTTAGGCTTTTTGATTTACGCTCACAGGGGTGTGTTTTGCGTGACCTTACAGTAAACATACTTTTAACTTTGCAACTATTCATTTAACAAGATGACAGATGCATGTGTCTGGAGATAAGATTGGAAAACTTACTTGAAATATTTTTTGTGCCTTAAGCATTGTTTTTGTTTATCCTGCATGTTTGTGGCCAAAGGTGTAAAGTGACCATTAAAGCCAGTTGGTTTTTTTTGTTTGTTTTTTTTACTGTACAACCTCAACTTCTCTTTTCAGGAAGTCCCAGTCAATGGCCAGTAGTAGACACTACAGACCCTCAGCCTGAGCAGACGAATGCCCCAGTCTCCAGGCAGACTTCAGAGAGGCACTCTGAATCCTCGGAGGATCCCAACAGCGACAACTCTTTGCAATGCAGCTACTAAAGGTGCCAGCAAAGCACCGACGCAGCAGCTTCCCAGTCTGCATCCTGCCTTTCCGTCCTGCTGTAAAACTGTCACCTTAACCTTAGAAAGCTAAGCTTTTCCTACCTTATTGCACATGCCCCGCCTTTACTTTGATTTCTATAAAAAGGTACTGAAGTTGTAAAAGTTCTTTAAATGCAAGAGTATGCCTCTGTAAATAATCTGTGCTATTCAGATATTTTCCTTTTATTCGTTTTATATGACGCATATGACAACATGACTGTATTTTATTACTGACTTCCAGTTTTTACTTGTTGTCGTCACCTGTCAGTTTATGTACAGGATTGTTTAGATCAACTGTGTTCTAGCAAGTATGTGCAAATGCAGTAAAATAAACTGAATGCTGAAGCCTTCGAGTCTGCAGCAGTTTGATTTTACAAAGTGGATTCAAAAAGAAATTCTAATCAGAATTTGTGGTACAAAAGTTCCTTTATTAGCATATGTTTGTTTAAGTAGAAATCACAGCGACCACATCAAAACCCGTACACTGAGAAGCACAAAAAAAGAAAATGGCAAAGATCACGACTTCAAAGACATGAGAATTAGAAAAGTGTTGAACCGCTTTACAGGATAGGTTTTTCTGTTACACTTAGACTAAAAAGATCAAGTGATAAAAGGTCAATTTTTTAGTTTTTTTTAAGTAGCACTTGAAATGTGTCTGGTCCTTCCAGGTTGTCAAAGTGACCTATAAAACTAGGTCACAACGTGGGACCACAGTCGTTGGTGTTTTATTGTTTAGTCATAGCACCAAGATCCCAAAGACTCACTCTTCATAATGATGAAGACATCAGGCAGCTTCTTGTGTTGACTTTTTAAATGTTTTCATTGTGGTCATGTGATAGATTTGGCAAAATTCGGCTCCGAGTTTTAGACAACGTCCTCTGTGCAGCTAGAACAAGTACGAACTAATGGCTGCTGCAGAACGACTATTTGTTCAGGGGGAAGAAAAAAAACAACAACTGCCTATGTTATGGATATCCACACCTATCTCTGCACAAGTCTGACGAAGGCCTGAACAAGCTGGATGAATGGCTCCTGACCCTCATGACTCGCCTTGGAGCCCGGCGTAGGTGGTTTGGACTGGGTAGAGGGGAGGATGGCACTGGCAGGAGAGGATGGCGAGCCCCTCCGGAAATGGCGGGAGAGGCTTGAGAGAAGAGTGCTCTGAAAGAGAAACGCAATCAAATGCATCATGCTAAGACATGGAGTAAGCATCCTTTATAATACAAGGCTGCTGCTATTTTATGTCTGACAGATGAGATGAGAGGAGGCATCCTGTTTTAATACTGTAGAAGGTGCAGTTTAATGCCAGCTTCATGATCACACACTAGCAATAACTGGATAGAATTCATACATTTTTCACAGATACACAGAAAAACACTTGTTGTTGGTTCTTGTGTTTATAGCAAAAAACCCAAAACGTTTGAACAGCTTTGGGTTGGAACAGATGTGCCGTCTCACCAGTTCTGAGCTGAGCTCTTGCTTGAGCCTCTGTTTGTCTCGAGGGAGGATGGAAGGATCTTTGAGGCACCGAACAGCCTGAGAGATCAACACGTAGAAACAGTTCTCCATGGTGAACATGAGGAGTGACCTGGAGGGGAGACACCAGTTAATCATTTCAATATTTGTATTTGACAGTAAAACAAACAGTATCTTGGAAAAGATGCAATTGGCTTATCGTAGCAACCTGTAAGGAGAAACAGTTGCTGGTCATCTTATGCAACATGAGAGATGTGTCTGGAAAGGTGTCAAACAAGGCCTGGAGGCCAAACACTTGGCCCACTGAGCAGCTTTGGAAAATGTGAAGAAGAAATAACTCACATACACACATTTCAGTTTAACCCCAAAGCGTTGTCCTGACAGATGTCTTTTATTTACTTCAGCAGCTTTTTTTAAATTTTTTTTAAATCATGTAGAAAGACTGAGATGTGCTGTTAAAATCACATTTCATTTTCCTATATAAAGGTCAGAAATTAAATGTGCATCTAAAGATCTTTACACTGACAGTGGGGGAAGTTTCGTTGGTCTGGCCTGGTTAAGATGCTAAACTAACAAGCGGCTCCACATTACTTCTTAGTTGCCACGTACCAGAGTGTCTCATTTTCTCATTAACTCAAAGCAAAACCCCCAGTTTCATTTTCCCATAGTCTGTTTCCTTGAAAGTGTTTCATATCTAGTGTTACACGCCATATCACTCACTTCAGCGCTTGGATCTCCTCTGATGAAGCTAGTGATGCTATACTCAGGGAAACCGGTTCCTTCTTCTTCTCCATCTATTAACAAACAGCAGAAAATGCGAATGCAATAAGCTGTAAAGACCTTTGATTATAATAATAAAGAATATAAACACCTACCTCGCTCAACATGCTCAGGCTGACATTGATGGTGGCCAGCAGGGTCCCAAATGAAGGAGCAACGTCAGGGTCAAAAGCCGGAGTTGTGAAGCTAAGCACGAAGAGCGTGCTGTACTCGGCCAGGTCCATAGACTGATACAAACACAGAGACAGTCAGCATCTCATCACCTTTTTTTTTTCTTTTAAAAAAAACAAACGCCTGTTTTTAAAGATCTGCAGAAATGTCACCATGCAGCAGGAACAAACAGACCTGGTCCAGGAGTATCTGGCAGCAGTCTGGGGTGAAGTGCTGCAGAGTTGCCAGGGTTTTGCTGAGGATCTTTAGAAGACTGCACTGCACAGCTAGCAGTGCCTTCTGCTCCGCCTCCTCCCGTTCCCCTCCACCTGCTGCTTCTTTAGTTGACGTTTGAGTGGGCCGCTGTGTCCTGGGTAAGGGACCAGGGGGCAAAGCCTCACCGTTTTTAGCCTAAGAAAGAACAACAGAAAACAATCAGCCATTTATCTGAATGTATAAACAACAATCTACAAATTTATATTAAAGAAGAAAAAAAAGACTAAGTTTCTGACCTGGAGGTAGTGATGAAGCATCTTTTTGCTGTGGAGCAGATGGGTGCAGGTCTGGCACAGATAACAAAGGTTTACCTGAAGAGACAGATGGAAACAGAAACACTAAATTACCAAAAGCTGAACAACAATTGGAGCTGTGCTCTCCTCATTGATGTGGTGATTTCCTTTTGACTTGCCTGAACATCTCTGAGCAGTTTGGGCAGGTGAAACTGCCACTCCTTACAGAAGCTCGAGAGCTGCAGCAGAAAACCAACTGTGTGATCGGCCTCATCCAGGCAGGCCAGGCTCTGCACGGTCCTCACTGCATTCAGACACTGAGCGGGAGAGAAAGTGACGACTTTATTTAAAAGATGCCAACAAATAGAAGACTGCAGGCAGTAGCTAGACACAACATAACAGGAATACAGTCCTGTCCAAGGGTCAGCAAGCTCAGTGTACTTAACAGGTCCACAGTTGTGCATAAGCTGCACAAATAACTGTTTATTTTTGGAACTGCAGGAGCACTTGGGACTGAGGACTCACCAGGCACTGCACTGGGTGGTCAGGTGCTGTGCTCATAAAAGACTGTCCATAAAAGGACAGGGACAGCAACAACACTCAGGTAGGCTGTGGTGTTTAAAGGATGCTTGGCTAATACTAAGGGGCCCACTGATACTTTTGTTGCACATATTTGGAATTCCTGACTTAAAACTAAATACTTTACTGCTAGACAGACAAAACAGGCAGGCTGAAGATGACATCTTTAGATTTAACCTCCTAGGACCTGGCGTCCACCTATGTGGACATCACATTTTGGGATGTCCAGACCAAAATAATACATTTTGCTCTACAAGGGCCTGATATCCAGATACGAGGACATTATACTGCCACTGTTCTATCTAAATTCAAAACAAATGTCCTTATATGTGGATCTCATTTCTCTCAGAAACAAAAATCAGTTTGGGTCTTTGGAGGTTAAGAAATTCGATGGGTGTCGTTCTAGTTTTACACCCACAGACACATTTAAGAGGCAGCCCTAAAAGAAGACAAGCATGATGACATGTTTTTGTCTTTTCCCTTGTTAACACAGTAAGTTACTGCAGTCACACCTGTAGTATACGTTCCTGATGCACTCCGACAAAGTCCAGGGCTTCGTTGATGAAGTTGTAGCGCAGCGTCTTAAGCAGACTCTCCATTAGAGACATGCAGAGGCGGTACACCCCGGGCCAGCAGGCCAAATCCTGGGACTTCCGGGAGAAGCTCTGCTCAGAGACATGTACACACGATGTTAACTTGACATGAATGCACCATGTCCTCCATCATCAATCCATGCTTTTATGTGCAAGGTGGGGGGAAAAAATATTTCACCTGTGATGTGCCATTTGGTGAGACCTCATACACACTCAAAAGAGGCAGGCAGATGGTCTGAGTGACTCCCGCTCCTGCCACAGCTGCTGCCCCCTGATGGAAAACGGACAACATCCTCAACATCTGCTCAAATTCTTCTGATCTATAAACTGGGTTTAAAGTACTAAAGCGTAAAAGGTGTGTTTGTGTTTACCTGCGGAGTACGGGCCAGCGTGAGCAGCAGGTGAAGTGCAGCCTCAGTAAAGTACAGGTTGCGTTTCATGCGAAGGCTCAGTTCAACGGCACTGAGCACCGAGGGGAGGAGGGGGACCTTCCTCATCACTGAGACCCAGTGCTCACCATCCTCATCAGTGCGGCACAGCTCCTTCGCCAAGTGGAGAGCCAAAACACACACCTGATTTAAAGGGAGGAAAAAAAAGTATGTTTATACAGTACTAAATAAACTTGAACCTTCATCAACAACAACCTTGCCACGCTTACCCCGTCTCTCTGGTCCTTCTGTGGGCCCCGAGGAGAGTCCGTCTCCATGCTGTCCTCGTCCTCCACCGTGTCTCCCAACTGGCTCGTGTGTCGCATGTTGTCAATAAGTGCCAGGGCCTCATCTTTCACCGTCTCACATACAGACAGCAACAACTGGGGCAGCTGGGAAATATCTCCACCTAGATGTCAAAAAACACACGCCAAGTCATTACCGCTCCGACACTTTCTTAAAACACAGACAAACATCAGATGTGTGCTTCTTACCGTCCAGTCCCTGAATCTGCAGCACAGAAATGAGTGCGGAGAAGATTTTGGCTTTGGTCCTTTCCATCAGCTGCTGGTCAGCCTGCAGGACACTCTCCAGGATAAGGGAGAGGGGAGACAGGATGTCCGGAGCTGAAGCTACCGCACTGGAGATAAAGATTTAGAGAAGATAAAGGAATGAGGAGACAGCTAGTGCGCAGTGCTGGGCCTTCACTTGTCAAAGGCATGAGTACACACCTTCTCCACTGTTTAAGGAGGATGAGAAGTAAAGTGGCCATCATGGATCCAAGTCGAAGACAAGGCGCAGACGTGGGCGTTGTCAACTGAAAGAGTGACCAAGAGTTTAAAAAGTAAACTAGTGATAAGAGAAGAAATAAAAAGTCACAGAATACAGGAAAATATTTCATACTACGGTAACTTACAGCAGCTTTAGTCCCATCTAGGACATCCATGAAAAGGGTCAGCTTAGTTGAGTCCTCAGTTAAGTGCATCACATCAGACTGAAAAAATAAAACACAATCACACATCGTTTTCATCTGAGCTTGTTCTAGACAGGATTATCAAGACGCAGTTAAAGTCTCAAATTCTGGGAAATGCACAAATTCTTTTGTCTACAAGAGGCGCATGAGAAGATCAGTACTGCTCAACTCCCATTAAATATGACTAAACAGCAAAAACAAGCCTGTTAGCTTAGCTTGGAGTGAGGACTGCATGCAGAGGAGAAATAGTAATAATGATACTTCTTTTTATCCTTACACATCATCAAATTTTCACTTGATTAACACTGTCAAAATCTGATGATGATAATATTACCGTAGTATAACAGCTACAGAAAATTTGTACACATAATATCATTATTTACAGGAATTAAACTTAAAATGCAAGTGAAGGAAGGTAGGTTGCAGTACCATCATGAGATCAACGTTTCGCTTTTAAACGTAACTTTTGTGCCATGATTGTGTGTACTTGAACATACGTGGTTAGTGGAAAGAATCAGCAACATCCGCCAGGCAGATATCAACATCTGGGCCTCTGTGAAGTAGCAGATGCCTTCTTCCTCCATCTCTGCCACATGGCACACCAGTGACTTGACGTACTGTGACCAGTACTCATAGCGTCGTGCGTTGGAGAACTTCTGAAGCCCGTCCTTCAAGGACTGTTCCAAAGAGCCGCTGCAATAACACAAATATTCATCAACATTAAATATGTATAATCTAAGACATCATTGTAAATAAAGGGATATGTATACAAAGATGTATTTAATATTAAAAAATAATGTTATTATTATTTGATATGGACTCTGAAATCACCTGACAACATAGTAGATCTCCAGGCCGATGATTTTCATGACAAAAGCGCAGGTCTCCAGAACGCAAGGCTGGGGACAAGTTACATTTTCATCATTTTACACGTTTACTGACTTTTAAGTACTCATGGAAACAGTGTAACTAAGCAACACAGCAAAATACCTCTGTGGTGTCTGAAGGTGGGGTGAGGGTTCCAAAAAGAGGTGTCGTCAAATTCTCCCAAAACCTCTCTCTTTGGTTTAAAAAAAAGAAAAGAAACAAAACACCATACAGCATGTTAATCATGTGGTTTTTCACCTTCACATGTTGTTCCAACTCAAAGTGAGACTGAGAACATTTACTTACTTTGTACGTAAGACAGAGATGGCACTATCCCTGCGATCCTGCCAGAGGGCCAGGAGGAAGGCCAGACCTGCTCGGTGTAGCAGCGGGGGGCACCAGTACTTGCCCTGCTGTTTGGAGTCGATCAGGTCCAACACGACATGAAGACAGCTCCACTCACCCAGCAGGAACTCCTACAAGTTTAAAACAAGGATGTCTTTAATGAAGCTGCAGCAGTGGGAAAAGTAAAACCAAAGTTACTTCCTGCACTTTATACCTTTGATCCTTCGTTTCCATCTTTGACTTCCAGGTTGAGAAAAAGCTCAATGAGGCCAGGCTGGGTTTCCACAGCGACGGTGAGAAACTCAAGGATCATGACTTTGATCCTCATGTCTTCCGTCTTGCTCTGCAGCCGAGTGAGGAACGCATCGCGGATGGCTGCTGCATCGCTCCCGAGACAAGCGTAGACCGACATGGGAGCCACCTGGCAACACGAGGTCAACGTCAGTGTTTAGTTATGTAACAAAAACACCAACCACATATTTACATATTGTTTAAAAGTGGAAGTCTTACTGTGGCGAGCCTTTTGAGCAGCTGGATTGCGAGACGAGGGAGTGCTGGATCGTGTTTGTGGTAGATATATTTAGCTAGGACGACTATTAGGTTATTGCCGTGGCCACCGTGCTGTGTCAGCGCCTGCTCCAGTGGGGACACTGTGTCCGAAGGCGGTTTCAAACGGATTACGTTGTTTGTGACAGAAAAGGCCAGTTTGACAGTCTGGATGAGCATCTGACCGGGACCCTCAGAGCCACAGCTGGACAGCACCAAGAAAAAGAATATAATACAACTAATGTCAGTTAAACAAATAATAATAATGGAGAGCTGAGTGCTTACTATGAGGAAAGGTTGACTGAACACACCCAACTGCTCACCTGCTGGGTTGTGCAGCCAGGACCACATCTATGGTGTCAACTCCAACTCCCATTATATTGACAACTGCCTGTCCAGCTTCTGTATTTGCAAGGCTGTAGATACACAGAGACTGCAGGCTGGGAGCGCTGCATTAACAAGGAAAGGAGTAAATAAACAACTACATGAGTAAAAAGGCAACTGTTAGTTAGTTGCAACCATTATTAATTAATCGAAAATTTTATGATTGTTTGGGCAGGCACAAAGCAGGTGCAGTTACAGCCTATAAAGTGTAACTTTAATCCACACAGAAGTGCCAAAAGAGATCCACTTAACACCAAGAGACTTCCATTGTAAAATATTCAGATTTAGAGCAAACAGACATTTTTCTAGAGATGTTTGTGTTTAAGAAAAGAAGACATTCTAGTTCTAGTATGTCAGCACACATTAACAGCTGTTTATCTCCCTAAACAAGCTGGCTAGTGATTCCCATCCTCTTATCCAAATATGGTCCACTTCTTGTTCCCAAATAGCAAGAAAGAAACAAAATATTTTTATTTTAACAAACTGGAAAGATTAATGCACATTTTACACCATTCCAGTATTAGAGAATCGTCATATAAGCAGCACCCTTGTTATGTTTAAGGTTATTACCCTTAAAAGCCTGTTTGTAGGACCTGACTGTTTAGCATTGTGACATCAGAGAAAATGTGCAGGTGACAGAGTTCAGACACTGTTCCTTACCTGCCTTGGTCCTCTCCCTCTGGGCTCAGATTGAGAATAGCATGGATCAGCTCCAAAATAAGACAACCTGCAGCAGCACAGAGAAGCCAGTTTGTATACAAGTTTAATTTGTCTCCAGACAAGAAGCAAAGGGAAAACACCCTCACCTATCCTCTCTCTGACACCATAGGTGTTGTAACGCCACTTATGGTACGTGGGCAGCATCTCCTTCAACACCAGCAGCACACAGGGGATCAGACCTTTGTTCTGAGTGCTGCCGAGCTGACCCTATGATAAAAATAAGTACACATGATGCACATTATAGTAGCAGGACAACATTTTGAAAGATTACATAACTTTTAAAAAATGTTACCTTAACCAGAGTTGTAATGAGACGAAGGAAGGCAATAGTCACAGCATATTCTCCCCTGGGCTGCTCAATCTGAACTAGCAGGTTGCCATAGTTACCTGCCTTCATCCCCTCAGCACTGAGGGGAAAAATAAAACAGTTGAGTAAAACGCTGATATATCCAAGGCATATTAACTAATACCTGGCACTCTGTTTGGCCTCTTTACCTTATGCACTGGGCCATGCTGGTCAGAGGGTTGGAGGCAAAGGGGAGGAAGCCAGTGTGGTGCAGACTGGACCACACCTGAAGATTGATTAAATAAATAAATAAATAAATAAATAAGATATGAACTGGGTGAAGAAAGTTCAAAAGCACTGGCTTTAAATCCCTCATTTTACTTTATGTTCACACTGCGAGCACTGAGCACACCCACCTTCCCTGGCATCCTTGCAGCCAGCACAGAAAGGCAGTTTACACAGGAAGCAATCACATCCACTGGGGGGTTGATGACGGATGTTAACCTGAGAGAAAAGACAGATTATAATACCAGAATCATATCAAGATTATTTCTGGCAGAGCAAACAGCACAAAAAGTTTAATGTGTGTCACTCAAAAGTTTACTTTACCTCTGCAGCAACATGTAAATGCGTGAGGTCAGAGGCAGGAGGCAGTCAGACACTGTCCAGTCTGTGCTTATAATCTTATGGACTAGATCCAAGATGGGCTTCACGCGGGCACAGTGGGCTAAAACATCTGGTAAAAATATCAGTCAGTGATCAACAATCAGCTGATGAATGTGTTTCTTCATTAAATAATTCATTTTTAGGCATTTGGCTACTCCAGTAACTGGTGACATCAGCTACTGAATCATTGTATAACTGAGTGGAAATCTTTACGTGTAACTGTGATTATTTTAAACCTGTTGTGCAGGTTTTACAATTACTGTCATACCACATGATCATATGGCCTTATGGATTTACAAGTCTTATCAAGTTGTTTTGCTTCCCAGAAACTCAAGCAGAACTGTATTTAATAGGTTTTAATTGAGTATATGAGGTATATATTGTGAATGTTACGAGAAATGCAAATAACCATATTTCTTGTCATGTTTATCACACTCCATCCTCTTCTCCTTATCCAATCTGGTCAGAGTGCAGAAACCTATACTAGTTGTAGAGCCAGAAGCAGGGCAAACCTGGGCAAACCTTATAAACAAAATGAACTGCTATGTACCTGCAGTGGAAACAACATGGAGCAGCATCTCCACCTCGCATGTGAAGAGAGTCCAGGAGCTGTAGGAAAACTCCCAGCGTACCACGTAGCCTTGCTCACCTGGACTCATCACCTGGCCCAGCACTCCCTGTGGCATCCACAGGTTTGTCTGGCCTGTGCCTAATGGTTGAGAACAGACATCCCCATTTAGTCACACAAGAGAAACACAGGGAAAACTTTCATCTATACTCAGATTTAACAGTAATAATAACACACTAACCGAGAGGATAGAGGAGTTTGGGAGCTTGCCTCCTCCACAGTGTCTCGTCGTCATTGGAGATGATGTCATTAGACTTATGTTTGTAAACTTGAGTGTAGAAGGACATTTTATCCAAGAAGTTGTACACCTTTCACAAGGAAGTCAAAGTATATCAATAAATCATTTACAGAAAGATACGTTGCATGTGTGTGCATGTGTGCCATTTACCTTTTTAACAGTCGACTTGTTTGAAAGCAGTGCAGTTAGAAGCTGCAGCAAGGGTCCGATCTTATGAGGAAACATCCCCACTGCGCTGTCCAGGATCATTCCCAATCCCATGTTTGGCTTCTGGATTAAACATTTAATAAACGAGATACATCATCAACATTTACAATTCCATTTTATTTTTAATAAAAGATTCTCTTCTGTGTGCTTTTCCCACCAATTCCCAAAAGATTTCAGCCAGACTTGGAGCAGAAAGGACCTCACAGGCAGCATCGATAAGGTGGGAGCTCTGAGTCGCCACACCATCAGTCTGTAATATACATCATAAGAAAGCAAATTATCACCACATGTTATAAATAGGTCTGTGAGGATCAAGACATGTAGAGTCAAGGTGCATACCTGTAAACTTTCTTCTTCAAAAGAGGTGATCACAAATGAGAGGAGACCATAGACGCACATTTTTGCTGTGCTTGCTGTACACTGAAGAAATAAAAAGTGAAAAAAATGATGGAATTTTAATGGAAAACAAGACAGTCACCACTCTTTGAGCAAATGTTGGTTGCTACTTACATTTCTATCTATAATTTGTAAAAGTGCAGCATTACTTTACAGATTTTGAAAGAAATCATTATGAAACCTGAGGTCTGAAGTTTAGCACAGGTCTTGACAAGGAAACTGATGCATGATGATCAGTATAATACATTACTATTGTAACATGAGGTTTTCATTCTGGACACTTCATTATAGATTGGTTTAGATCTGCGCACTTAGTGATTTCATTAGCTGCTGATGACAAACAGAAGCACCCTGAGCGTTCTTTACCACTACTGCTCATGCTGCATGGACTTTATTTAAAGCAGGGCTTATGATTTGTGAAAGAACAAAGGTGTGTATCAGCAGGACATAATTTAAAGCTATGTCAGATAACAGAGGCAGCATAACAGATGACAGAGGGAGTTCTCCTTTAAGTGAACAGAATTTTTTTGTAAATTTGCTTCTTATAAACTTCTAAAGGGTCAATCAATCTGAAATATCTTACATTGTTCCCTGAGACTCCAAGACCTTTGAGCATGGTTGAAAGGTACTTGAAAACACCCAGCTGGAGGGCGGTGTTGCCTATCCTCCTGATCACAGGGCTGGTATCATCTGGTCTAAGTGTGTGTCTTAGCAGGACCCAGGCCAACAATACCGGTGCGTGATGAGGGATGTCACCAAATGTCAGCAGCAGCTGATCCATTTCCTAGAAGAGCCAACAATTCTTATGAGTATTTAAACACATTCTCATTATATGCTCTGCGTGAGTTAACAGAAGCCTAGCCAATTTTAGCCTAATTTATTTAAATGTTTCACTTTGTAAGACAAGTCTGTGAACCAATATTAACATTAGGTCTATGAATGCAGCAGCCAAAAAACAAACTGAACCTTAACCACGTCCGGAGCACTAGAGAACTGGTGCTGATCTGTACAATCCTCAAGAGCACACTTGTGCAGGAAGTCTATGTCCATTCCTTCAACCAGGATGAGCGCGCTCAGGTATCTGCCGGGCAGAGAGACAGACAGGACATCATAAACTACGGAAGGAATGAAATATTTAGGTTTCTGACATATCCGGTAAAAAAAAGTCTATTGAATATGAATCAACTGATGATTACTCTCTGTATAGGAAGACATCATGTCACTGTAATAATGAAAATACTGAAATGTCTTCATAATGTCTGTCAATTAAAAATATCTGGGAAAGACATGAATCGCACATAAACTTTGTGCCTCTTACCCGATCCGGTCGACCAGCGCATCCATGCTCTTATCTACCAGGTGTCTGTTAGTCTGCCGCAAACCGAAGCCTTGTTCTTTGAACATCTTGGTGAAGTTCAGAAGGTCAGATGGGTTCATCTCAAAGTAAGCATAATACAGAAAGATGATCTCGAGCAGCAGAGACTGTTCTCTCAGACACTGCAGGAACCATCTTGACACCTGCCGCTCCGTCTGAAAAAAAATTATATCTACATTATTTTGCATCCTTGACAGGAAAATATCTCCCACAGCTACCTCACAATAGGAAGGATATTAAGCCAACGCCAACCAAACTTGTGTCATCACCATGAGGTTTCCGTGAGTTTCCCATGTTGGTGCCTCTGCCTTGAAGAGACTCTCAAACTGCAACTGGTATTTGCTCACCAGGTCCTTCTCCAGCTTTTTGACACAGTCACTGTACTCAGCCTAAACAACATAACATAACTAAGGTTACATTACTAAAGCAACAACAATCCCAAGCACAATTAGTTTTTTAAAAGCTGTGTTCCACAATTTAGTGAGTAATGCTAAGACTGGAGCTTCTCACCCTGTAGGGATGTCGCTCATCCTGAAAGTATGTGAGCAGGAGAAGGACACATCTGAGCAAACACATGCGTTCCTCATAGTAATAGTCTGCTATCTGCAAAAACAAACACAAAAGCTGTCATACTTACTGAACTAAACATGTGCTGTGTCAAGAAAAGCAGAAGATCCGTGTACTGACCTTAAGCAGTAGTGCCTGGCTTTGCCGCTCATCCTTGAGTACAACCTACAAAAAAAAAAAAAAAAAAGGTATTCATTTAACATCAAAACGTCTTTCACAACATCTTTTTACGGTCTTACATTTTTTGTTCCTGTGATGCAACGGCAAATCTCAGTTTCACTGAAAGCTACGAGTTCAGACAGATTTCACAATGAAAATATCTGTCAGGACAGATACCTTTAATGAATCACGGGTTCCTCTGTAGTCTTCCTGTAGGTAGCACTGCAAAAGCTGAACACTCTGCTGTTCATCGAGACTCTGTAACATGAAATCATCATTAAATAGACACTACAAAATAAAGACTGGAAATCATTCTTGATTGACATTTTGAAGTCTTACCAATAATTTACTGATCCTTATACCAAAGTCCTTCAGGGGCTGTGCAACATCTTTCTTCTCTTTTACTTTCTCAGCAGAGGATGAGCTGTAACAGGTGATGCTTGCAGTTACCTTTTGGTTATTAACTACAGTAAATTTGATGTGAAAATAACTGTAACTATACCTGGGTGGCTTGTAGTAACTAAGTCCTTGATGGAGTCTATCCCAGTGTCTGTCGAGCTCTACCTCTATCTGAGCCTGTGACCATCCAACATTAATAACAGAGAGAAAAATCACTGTGATTGTTTTATTACCTTTAAAAAAGAAAACATTACAACAAGCTATTTTTTGGAGCAGTAAAGAGTCCAGCACACTTGTTATGTGCTGGACACTTTTCTTCAACAAGGACATACCGGCTCTCTCAACGCAGACCTCCCCAGCAATATGGTCCATAATTCCCTACAGCTCCTGGGAAACAAATTGGTTTATTTTAGAAAAGCAACGATTGGGATTAATGCATTAAAGTTTTTACAGTTATTAGAACTGAGCCTTTTAACTAAAGATGGATGAAGGTGTGGGATTTAATAAGTGTGCACTTCTGTCCACCCTTTTTCAAATATGTAAACTAAATCAGCAAATGTGTAGCAATATTGTACCCTGTTTTAGTTTATTTACAAACAGCTATTTTTTGTTCAATTAAAAAAAAAAAAAAACTTTCTATGAATTGGTTACATGTTTGAAAGAAACCGAACAAAGCAAAACAAACTTGCCCTGATGCCATCAAACAAAAAGACAGACCTACTTCCCAAAACTATAAACACTTCCCCCATTTTCGTACATGACTCACTTTTTGTGGGAAGAAAAAAAAAGGATAGGAAACTCAGTATGTCCATAGGGTCCAGAAAGATTTCCATGGAAGCATTAAAAATAACGATTATCTTTATATTTCTAATCATGTTAGTTTAGAGTGTGTGAAAATGAACAGACTATTTAAAGCAATCACTGTAATTCCTACACAGTTAATGCAACTTTTTTGGTAAACCTTGTGCAAAATTAAAACTCAAAGTGTGCAGTTTGATGACATTTTAGTTATTTATTTTACATCTACTGTGGTGAGGTACTAGGACAACAACATAAAAATACTGTCCATGGCAGCATAGTTTTTGACCAGACTTGAGATGTCACCGGTACTTACAGAGATGGATAGGCTTTTGCGATTTGTTGTCAAGTCTAACTCTTTTTAGTTTGTTTTGGAGGTCAAGTTTAAAGATTTTAAACCTAACTCAGCTGTTTTCCTGACCGTATCAAAACAGTAGAGTTAGCTTCTCAATTAACACCAACTAAGCAAGCCCAGCGGTTACTGAATGCAACGGAGAGTCGACGGCTTTATCTTGCTGTAAGTACGGTGTCTTTAAATAAACCAGCGCCGTTAATACAATATCTAATGTAAACAGTTTGCAGTGGCGGTATGCTGTTGTTGACATGCGGCTGGCACACCGCGCTACTGAAAAGCCATTCAAATCTTTAGCGGCTAGTACTTGCTAAGCTAAGTGAGCGTGGTGCTAACTGCTCAAACGCAAAAAGTGAAATATACACATCACTGCTGGTCTGATTTAGTAAACAGGAGCGCTGTGTAGAAACGATACCCACTGGAAAACGCTGCAAAAATAACTCAAACAACGCACGCTTTAGCTAAAGTAAGTTGCTATGTGCCTACCTGACGCTCATCTCCGATTCCGCCATCTTCGCGTCTGCTATGTGATTGGTTGTTGTGCTGGCTCATCAGTGACGTCGAAAGCGCCTTCGTCACCCTCGGAGCCAACGGCTGGGCGCCTTGTTCTTCTTCGTGAAGCAGCGGCCGTCCTGAGTTCAACTTTAACGCCATCCTCTGGAGTAAAATAAACACATCCTAATCGCCTCCATACCTTTTCGAAAATATTTATGCTACATTTTGGCAAAACTT
The DNA here is from genome assembly GCF_000239375.1 of Pundamilia nyererei. NCBI lineage: Eukaryota > Metazoa > Chordata > Actinopteri > Cichliformes > Cichlidae > Pundamilia > Pundamilia nyererei. The sequence continues at coordinate 5,842,588 of NW_005187403.1, read as the reverse complement.
CTGTGTTTCCCCCTAACTCCATAATTCAGTATATCATGTATCAAAGCGATCCTCTGGACTTACGGGTAATTAATTTTTACAAATAATTATTCACGTATTACATGTATAAAATAGCCTGAGAAGTCTGAATTTGACCAAAATAAATAAATACATATTTTTATTTATTTATTTAAAGTATGCGCTTTATAGTGATATAATTATTTCACAAATTTTAAGATTAAAAAGTAAATTTAAAACTATCTTTAAAAGTAACGACTTTAAGAGATACTTTTTTAGTGTACCACGTGACCCGGCTGTCAAAGATGGCCCCCTCCTACTGGGTGTGAGAGGACCGACAGCTGACAAAGGAAACAAATCTGTCCAGAAAGGACGGCACCGATTCATAGCGATTCACTGCACACGTCCGCTCAGACAACGCAGCGCTTGTATGGTATGTGCGCTTGTCTTTGTCAGCCTGTATTGTGCGTCAGTGCTGCCAGTAGTTACTGCTGGCGTTTTGCTAGCTCTGTACAGTGAGCTTGTTAGTCTGCCGTTAGCTTGATGCCGTCAGAGGTTAAAGCATCCTCGGCTGCCAGAGAGACGCGTTCCTCGGTGTAGGGAGAATTATCTGGCCCCATTGGGCTGTATGAATGAATGAAACAAACTGGAGTTCTATTGTTTTGATTTTCTTTCCCTAATGTATCCTTCAGCTTTCATAACCATTTGTTAAGCATAGCCTCCATAGCTGACACAGAACTCACACTACACAGACAGCTCAAACTCCGACCCCCACAGGAACAAAAGGTTGCAGCTGATGTGGAAAGAACATGTGTTTCATGTGTGGCCTTTTACTCGTGCTATCTGAGCTGTGTGAATTTCTCACTGACGGGGTGAATTTTCAGTGTGGTCATAGTTCATGGCAGGAAGCAGATAAAGCATGATCAAGGTTCAGAGTTAGAATAAGCAAGAAAAGACTCAGCATTCAGTACAGTAGCATTTGAATCTGTAATTTTTTCACATTATTCTGTTTATTGTGATCCGTATTTTTTTTTCTCTTAAATGCTAACACTTTTTCCCCTTTTTCCTCGGACATCCATAGCAAAGGAAAGTTACCTTCCAAATTATGAAGCCTGTGAGAGAGAGGAAGTGACAGAAGAAGGCCTTCATTGCTGCACACCATCTGTTCAGATCAACCCTCCTCCCTCTTTGTGAGCACCCACCCTGCAGCCATGCAAATCAACCCGGTGCACGTGGAGTCCACTGTAGTTTTGGCAGTGGTACTATGTGTCCACATGGCGGTCTGGAACCAGCACTCCTGGTGCAGCATAGCCCTGGTGATACAGGCTTTCTATGTGCAGCATAAATGGGACCGTCTGCTCAGGTCTGGGGGTGCTGTGTTCCAGTTTCGCCCTTCAGCGAACAGCGGCATCGTTCCGGCCTCTATGGTGATGCCTTTGTTGGGCCTGGTACTGAGAGAAAAGTGCTCTGCCTCAGGGAATGTCTACTTTGAGCGCTTCTCCATGGTGGTCACCATCACAGGCATGATGCTAGCCCTGTTCCTCTCCCTGATTGCACTGGGAATCACAAGACCTGTTCCCACCAACACTTGTGTGATTGCAGGGATGGCCGGCAGCGCAATTCTCTACACCACAAAGCAGACCCTGACGGTGTCTGAGGTCATAGAGGTCTTGGAGGTGCTGCTGATCTTTGTCTATCTCAGCCTGATTGTGCTTTATCTGCTGCCACGCTGCTTCACGCCCGGAGAGGCACTCCTCATTGTCGGTGGGATCAGCTTCATCGTGAACCAGCTAATCAAGCGCTCCCTGAACCTGGCGGAGGTCAAAGGTGACCCGGTGAACTATTTCCTCCCGGTGTTAGTGGTGGGCTCGCTGCTGCTGGGCGTTTTCTTTGCCCTGCTCTTTTGTTTCATGGAGTCTGAGAGCTGGGGGTCATCGCTCTTCTTTCACATGATGACAGCCGTTCTGGGTCTGGGGATCTTGATGCCCTGGCTGTCTTTGTTCATCGGTCGCCACCCCCTCATGTGGTTGTTGGACTTCATCACGTTGAATGACAGGAGACTCTGCCTGCTGGCGTACTGGGTGTTTCTGTCTGTCGTGGCAAGTTGCGTTGTGCTACATCAGAACTATCAGCGCCAGTCGGGTTCCAAGAAGCACCAGGCGTCGACCATCGTCAGGAAGTACTTCCATCTGATTGTAGTGGCCACCTACATTCCAGGGTTGATCTACGACAGGCAGCTGCTCCACGTGGCATCTGTGGGTTGCCTGGCGGTTTTCTTGTTCTTGGAGTATGTGCGTTACTTTCGAATCAGGCCTTTCGGTCAGCTGCTCAGGCAGTTGCTCACTCTGTTCCTGGACGAGCGGGACTCTGGGCCTCTCATCCTCACCCACATTTACCTGCTACTGGGCATGTCTTTGCCCATTTGGCTGTTTCCTGGACCCTGTGCCCCTAAGGGAATACTTCCAGGGGCAGGTGGCCTGGTGCCCTACGCAGGTGTGCTCGCGGTGGGAGTTGGAGACACTGTGGCCTCTGTGTTTGGCAGTACCATGGGGGAGATCCATTGGCCCGGCACCAAGAAAACCTTAGAGGGGACTGCGACATCTGTGTTCGCCCAGATCATCGCCGTGGCCATGTTTCTCATCTTTGACAGCAGCATCAATCTGAACACCACCTACTCGTGGATTGTTGGCTCCATCACTCTGGTGGCCATGCTGGAAGCCTACACCTCCCAAATAGACAACCTGCTGCTTCCACTCTACCTCTTCATCCTCCTGTTGCTTTGAATGGACCGATCATACAAACAAGCAGATCCACTGCCTGTTTCTCAGCCATTTCTGGTGGTGAACTTGGGACAAAAAAAAAAGCTGTCTTTCGTAGTCTGTGGAGATGATCGGTAGTTATTTTTGACCAGCACAATGCGATTGAAAGCAGTCAGATTAACCGACCAGGGTATCGACAAACCTTTACATGCGACAGTGTTGGCATGACAGTCTGTTGTCTTTAGATCATTTTCAGTATCCTTTCCAATGACCAGTGGAACATTTTAGATCAAGTCTGAGCCTTGCGACAGAGGTGGCGTATGTTTTCTCTGCCACCGACACCAACAGCTCCTAAATTATGCAACGGGAGACTCAGTTTAGCAGAGTGTGGAGGGGGGAAAAAAGTTTTTTTTTAATTGGAATTCCTTTTTTTTTTATAATCGGCAAGAAACACTCAAAATGTCCTGTCGTTTTTATTTCGTAAACAGATACATGCCTTGTATTGCCTTTCGAAGAACATAAGTTAACTTTAAATTATTGATATGTCTTTTAATCAACTTTCTCACGTCTTTATTATTATGTTTGCCTCCCTGATGGCAATATGAAGAAGTTTCTTCTGAAAATACTTGCCTTAAGAAGTCTATTTTCTATCACACACAACCTACCATAATAGAAGCTGTAGATGCTAGCATGGCAGCCCATTTCAACTCTTATTTAAAGGGCTGATTTATACTTATATATGGTAGAAACACACTATGCTCCTGCATGAGACTGATGTGATAATGCAGTACTGTAATGTGTATGCCGGTTGTCCTACCGCATATATTTTTGTCAGATAAATCAACTTTGCTTACCGGTTTGTGGTTTAATGGGACCCTACACCCCTTAAATATCTACATTTCCTTGTAATACTGAGCCTTTAGTGTTTTGGGGGTTTTTTGGACATTGTAGATATGCTTTTGGGCCACACCCATGCACACAGGCCTTTACGTTTTGGCAACTTTTACAGCAAGAGTTACTTCTAAATTATTGTTTTATGTGCTTTATAGCAATATACTATAATTTCTATTGGGTTTGATCTCGTCATTTGCAGAAAAGGAAATGGAGCTGTTTTCAGTTCATCTGTAAAAAGTGTTTCTTTTTTGTTTGTTTGTTTTTGTTTGTTTGTTTTTAATGTTCTGATGATCCTGCTGGTGCGTTTCTTTTTCCAACATTCTTACATTCTGAAAGGAAAAATTTAGTATTGCATGTTTCAGAACATCTGAGAACAAACAAAGCTTGTTTTGGGGGGTTTTTTTGGGGGGGGGTGTTGTTGTTTTTGTTTTGTTTTTTGAAGGTCGAGATGTAGGACCTATGTGACCTGTATTTTAACAACACAAAGATTATCCCTTCGCTTTTTCACTTTGATTTGTGACACTAACACGAGGAGTTTGAATGCTGCGCTTAATAATTACACGTACATAAAGCTTTGTCTTTTTCATTTTAAGTTGGGTCTTAAAATGAACATACTTGAAAGCAGAGATGCTCACTGTTGTCTATAAATGGAGGAATTCATTGTCTTATTTGGGCACAAATCATTTAAAAAGATCTTGCACAAGAATAAAGCTGTTGACAATGCTGATGAAGAAATGCTTAATAAAGGTGGGTGGAAACGTCAGTTGCACAGTGAAATCTCCATGGAGACTTGATCAAAAAAAATGTTTATTTAAAAAAAAAATTTCAGCCACAATTTAAAACACTTTTCCAGCAAATTTATAATTAAGTTAGAAAAAATTATTAGTCTAAATGCTGGTTAGTAAGGAACCAGAGATTGGCCAAGCTTGCGATTTCTTTTTTTTTTTTTTGGATTTTTTTTTTTGTGATAACTTGACATAAGCAGACTGGCTAAGCAGATGCACAGACTGAATTTGTCAAACCGGAATACTGGTGGAAGAACAGTATATTTTCCTAAGGACGATCAAATCGGCACAAAAATGCAAAAATTTCAAACACAGTATATCGGATGAAAGCAACACTGCTGCAGCCAATCAGCAGCGTGTGAGACTGATCGAAAACGCGCTGTACAGTATGTAATTTAAAAAAAAAAAAATCCTATGAATGTGTGTGTGTGCTTTAAGTGTTTTGACTGAAAAAGTGCAATATCAATAAAGTCTATTTAAAGCCAGGAAGGAAAGCTGGTTAAATATGGAGTTAACAGACTTATTACAATGTTATTAAAACATGGTTTCAAGTGTTAACATAATTATAATGCTGCATGCTGCAAAATCAGTCTGGTGTTGAGCTGTTTTCTTGAGGCATGCAAGAAAGTTTAGGTGTAGTCTTTCAACTGCAAACCTGCTGCTGTTAACAGCCTGAAACCTGCAGAGAACACAGCAGCTAATCCATGGCCTGGACTTCCTTTAAATATATGGTTACTATACACGTGATGAGCATGTGTCACTTTTGACATGACCAAGGAAAAAATGCATCTCAAAGCCTCTTTCCCAGATGTACACCATTTCAAAGAAATGCTCAACTGGGTCTTCCTTCCCTCATCACTTCCTAAAGGTCGTGGCACATGGTATTCCCTCCCTGCTCCTGGTAATTCTGAAGCTTTCTTCCTGTTAAGAGGGAGTTTTTCCTTCACACTGTTGCCAAGTACTCACTCATAGGGAGTCATCAGATTGTTGGGATTTTCTCTTCATTATTGTAGGTTCTTTACCCTAAAATATACTCTATATTTTATATAAATATAAAACTGTGATTTAGTGCTTTATAAACAGAATTGTATTGAGTGGCAAAGCATATCAAAACATTCATTTTGAATGTCCCCCAGAAGAACTATTCTGGAAGTTTAAGATATTAACAAAAATGTTTTGCAGACAGCACAGCACAGGGTTTGTGATTGGGGTTGGGGACCACCTCTGTGGAGTTTGTCTATTCTCCCTATGCCTATGTGAGTGATCTCCAGGTAATCCGGCTTCTTCCCACACTCCAAAAACATGTAAGTTAGGTTAACTGGTGGTTCTAAATTGACCATGGGTGTGAATAGACCGCAATAGACTGAACCTGTCCAGGGTGTAGCCACCTCTCAGTAGCCCAGTGACTCCAAATTGTTCAAGTTTAGAGAAATGGATGGATTTACATTACCAGTCAAAAGTTTGGACACAAACCATTTCAGGTGATAATCTCATGAAGCTCATTGAGAGACTGCCTAGAGTGTGCAAAGCAGCAATCAAAGCAAAGGGTGGCTATGTTGAAGAATGTAAAATATAAAACATGTTTTGAGGTATTTCACATTTTTTTTGTTAACTACATAATTCCATGTGTGTTCATTCACAGTTGCAATGCCTTCAGTGAGAATCTACAATGTAAACAGCCATAAAAATGAAGACAAACCATTAAATCAGAAGGTGTGTCCAAACTTTTGACTGGTAGTATATCTTATTTATACATGTCTATTTTTTCTATGGGTCATGAATAACACTTGGCAACGATCGATACAGGAACAATAGGCTGAGCTCAGGATTCAGCCTATAGTTTTCTTGTGTAATAAGATCCTTTTACCCTTATCAGAAGAATATTGCAAGCACAGCCATTCTTTGGGAAGTTAATGAAACAGTATTATCTGATTTTTTTTCCTTGATGATAATATCATAGATGCTGGTTATTCTTTGGGAGCAGCACCTGATGCCAAAGAATCCTTCAAGTGTAGAGAGGTGGGAAAGGGAGGTCTTCAGTGGGCTGCAACCTTACAGGACCAAAGAGATGGAAATAAGATGGACAGGTCAGGCTTGGGAAATTTCTTTGGAGCATCTTGTTTCATAAAGTTTGCATTAATGAGAGAACACTGATTTTCCATACAAAACTAAATGCTGACATATACAAATCTAGATATGTTGTATGAACACACACAAGGGTTGCTCTAAACAAATCTGTGCTTATTTGAAGTCTACTTGACGTGTGCATCAACACAAAACTGACATTAAACAAATTAATGAGGAACATCTCTATTTTACTACATGTTAACTGAGACAATCACTTGCCAGAAATATGTAGTCAAATAAAAGAAATGTCACAAGGCCAGCCCACACGGATAAAGTCTCACCAGTTGTCAGGGCTCCAGCGGGTCTGCTGGGCTTCCATGATGTGGAAGGTGTAGACATGACGAGACTCTTCAGAGGTGTTTTCAGCACTTCGATGCACCACCTGTCCGTGGATCAGGATAACACCACCTGAACAAGGGAATGAGCAACAGCTGACCAACTTGAAGAGCTTTATTTCAGTAATGCAGTGCTAACTCTACTTTTCTGACCAATTATTCTAACAGTCATGTTTTTGTTTCAGCATTTCCTCAGACTTGAAGACCTGAAAACATTTTGCAGGTCGCAGCAGACGGCTGCTTCTCCTGGAGGTTTCTTCCTGTTATAAGGGAGTTTTTTTCTTCCCGCTGCCGCCAAGTGCTTGCTCACAGGATGTTATCTGATTGTTGGGGTTTTCTCTCTAGTTTCTTTACCTTACACTATAAAGCACATTGTTGTGACTTGGTTATATAAATAGCATTTAATTGAACTGAACTTAGTTTACAAGGTAGAGAATATAAAGATTAATGCAATTCTTAGCATGTTTAAAGCAGCTAGCCAGTTAGCTTAGCTTAGCATAAAGACTCCAAATGTAAAAAAATCTAATTTAAACTACCAGAACTTCCAGACTTTGATAAGTCACTTTTTTTTTGTTAATTTAAACAAAAAAAAAAAGTGTCAATATGGTGTTTGGTGTGTATTATTTTTATAACAGTGCAGAAAAAGAAAAAAACTCATGGCATTTAATCTAAGGTGAACTGTCCTGAGCTGTCGACGGTCAAAAGTTTCTTTATAAGCAACAACATTTTTTTTTACAATTTCAGTTGCAAAATGTCACAAAATTCAAAAATGCATCCATCAATCACCGACTAAATTTAGATTTATGCTAATGACCTTTTTTCACTGGTGCGGCAACAAACTTCTCGTCATCGTATGTCTGCTCTCTACCGATAAAGTCGGTCAGGGGAAAGGTGCCCTTTGGAGTACGCACCATACGTCTAGTGATACCGCCTGGGGCAAAAAGAGAAAATATTAAATTATAACATGCAATAAATAAACCTTAAAAACTATTTCAGAAATATGTGGCAGAGCAGTAGCTGGATAACATATACACTATACAGACATTCTGGTAGATACTTACTGTTGTGTGATCCTGGGATAAACCACAGACAGCCATTGTTAATAGTAGCATCTTCCAGGGCAATCCACACCCCCATAACTCTGCCCAGGGGCTCCGTGTACAGAAATGTAGCATCTTGGTGTGGAGTCACTAAGAAACACATGAGAATCCGCTATGGATATAATTTAAAATTATATGAATGTATACAGACAACCACCTCTAAACTGAAGGTTTTGTTATAGGTTTTGCATCTAACTAACCAGATGAACCGTATTTACTTTGTTAATAGAAGCCTGACATAAAATAAATCTCTAATTTCCTTTCCATAAAACCGTATTTTGTCAGTGACACTGGAATTCCCAATCAGCTATCAGCCAAAAGTGTGCAGTGTGTCCTTAAAGAATTTGAGGAAACTGGACAGAAAGAAGTGGCAGACATGGTGGATGCTCTGTCATCGTTTAGGGATAAATTTCAAAATTAAACATTTTCAGTCATGGGATGGCCTCCCGAAATATAGGTCATATTATACAGCATCTGGAAAACACTGAACCTTTTAAACTTTAACAAGGTTCCAACTGCGACTTAAATTCAGCTTCATTACAAAACAAATATTGATGGGATTTAGAATAACGCTAACCTGTGTTTAGGCTAGTCACTTTCATGCCTCACTTTCAGTAGAATGAAATGTCATGGCAGTATTTTGGCACCCCGTTAACATAAACTACCATCAACAAAAGGCAAAAAGATGTACGTTTCACAAAAGGTGGAATTCATGGCAAAACAAATTTTACCGGTATTCCTAATAATGTGGCCACGGCGTAAATGTTCCATTATTTACAAGGTTTTTATGTCAGTTTTTTTGCTTTTACTTTCGTGTTTTTATACCAAATTTGAGTGTCTTTAATATGAGACAGAAATAAGGATAAGAAGGGATCTTTGGTTAAAAAATGTGATCGGGAATGTGTACTCATTACTGACAAAAATATTCTGCTGAATTTTCTTACCTTCCCCACCGATGCCTGGTTGCTGTAAAAGATAAGGTTCTTATTTCAGTCTTTACGTTTTAATAAGTCATTATGTAGCACTGTCTAACAGTATAAGGCCATTTACCTTAAATATGAACATACTTTGGAGAATCACAGGACTCACTAGGCCCAGCTTTTTAGCTATGCCCTAGGAGAATGACATTTCATTGGACAGTTAGTTATTCTGTGACTCAGTAAATCATTCTTTCACTCCGTCAACCTGTTAGCTCACCTGGACTTTGGGCGAATGTGTAACCTTTTCGTACAACGGCTCATAGGCATGCAGTGCTAAAAGAAAAAAAAAACCTAGCAGTTAGGAGATTTTTATGCAACAGTTTATAGGCTATGTGTTGTTGGAAAACCCCAAAAGCTCACCATGTCCAACTTTATTTAGTGACCGCTGCTTGGGTACAATAAACTCCCCTGCAAGGTGAGAAAAGCATCATCTCATTTTGGAGTTTCACAGCATGAGAAATGAAAGACAGTGTAGAAAGAATTTCACTGGAACTCACCTTTGTCATCAAAAACCCCTTTCTCAAAGAAGAATCTGATCTTATCTCCACTTGTGATGAAATAGTCAGCATTTCCCTGCAGGTCAGAGTGGAAAGACACTGACACTGACTACACTGTTGACATAAGAGTCTGCTTGCAGGGTCAAAGAGGTCGAGGCAAATAACTGTAAATGTGAAGCTAATTTTGTAGAAAGACTACAGGAGGGTGCGCACTCAGCTGCCTTACCTGCATCTGCAAGTGGTGATGTCATTGGAAGCATGTGAAAGAAACATTGTTCAAAGGAAAGCTGACAGTGTTAAAGATCCTGTGCAGCGTTGGTCATTGGGTCACCTGTGTTTTTAGCTGCTCATCATGGTAGGTGGAGAAGGTGGTGCGGCAGTGTTCGGGGACATCCATCCGCTCCACAATCTCTGCCATCCTCTGCCTCAGTTCATCACACTCCTGGGAGGTCAGCAGCCCGTCCAGAACCACGTATCCATCCTCCTGGTACTGTCAAGGAAATTTGAGCCGTTTACAGACAGAAGGAGCAATAACGGAAGCACCGAGGCTCGTCCTTTCGACCTTTCATGCCTGCTTTTCACACAAAGGTCTCTTTCACATTTCAAACTGAAGTCACACCCAGAGTTTAATTCACAGCCATGAGACGTGAAACACATTCTACATATTAAGGCCGGTTCCCAGTTTAAAATTGCATAATTACATTAAAGCAGCTGCATAAAATATTTGAGTTTTGTTTTTTTTATTCTTGGCTAATGAGTGTCTTGTGTTACTGATTTCTTAAGGATGACAGCTGCATCATAATCCAACAAGAGGGAAAAAAACATGTTTTAATTGTTGTCCGCCCTGCAGCATTGTTCTGTTTTCTGCTGCGTAGGATTTAACCCAACCGGAGAGAATGTGTTGAAAAATAGTTGCCATCGGATAGTTTAAGTACATATATATTTTATAAATATTATCTTATAAGCTTGCAAACTACGGCAAGATTACAAGACTACAGCATGGCCTGGGTTAGTTCCTGCTTTTCTGTAGCTTACAAGAACAGAGTAAGTGTTGGAAAATGGGGAATTTACTCCTGAGGGCACATATGGTGTTCTCCTAGCTGAAACAGGGGGCGTTTGCTGACGTCAGTAGACCACTTGTGGCTGCAGGGTGTTGTGCAATGAACTTGAAATGTGCATTTCATTTGAATACAGCGACAAAATACAATCTTATTACCATATATAATACGGAAGAGGCTTCTGATGCACAATCGACATCGCAAAAGTAAAACTGTTTTCTATTCGAAGCAAACAGTGATCAAATTGCTAATTATTTAACTGAGCATTGGTAATTTAACTGTAAACTGCACTTCCATGTCATTTTCATCGGTATGGGAAAGTAATCCTCACCCTCTGCACATCCTGATCTGTCATAAAATCCATGGCGTTCCGCTGAGAGAAATCCACTGCACGGGAC